>NC_045435.1:126898740-127136951 GCF_002776525.5 Piliocolobus tephrosceles | reverse complement strand
CATCTTCATATAGAAACTGGAAGGAAGCTTTCTGAGGACCTGCTTTGGGACGTGTGCATTCCATTCATGGAAATATACCTTTCTTCTCCTAGAGCATTCCAGAATCTCTTTTGGAGAAAAAGCTAACAAGAGACATTCGGGAGTATAGGGATGGCTATGGTGAAATAGGAAATATCCTCAGACAAAAACTGGAAAGAAGATATCTCTGAAACTGCTTTGTGTTAGATATAACTATTCATCTCGCATAGTTCAAACCTTTCTTATATTACGCAGTTTTGAATATAAGTAATGCATGAATACGCAAAGGGACATTCAGGAGCACATTCAGGCCTACGGTGAAAGAGGAGATATCTTCAGATAAAAACTGGATAGAAGCATTCTGAAAAACTACTTGTGATCTATGCATTCCGTTCAGGAAGTTATACCTCTTTTCTCACAAGGCAGTGTTTAAACACTGTTCCTGTGTAACCGAAAAAGTGATATTTCACAGCACACTTAGGACTATGGCAAATAGTGAAATGTACTGAAATAAAACCGAGAAAGAAGCATTCCAAGAATCTGCTCTCTGATATGTTCATTCACTTCACAGAATTTATGCTTCCCCTACGTTGCCAACTTTCGAAATTCTGTCTTTGAAAAATCTGTGAAGGTATATTAAGTGATGCCCAGAGGCTTGTGCTGAGCAAGGAAACATTTTTCGATGAAACCTGCAGAGTAACTTTCTGAGCAACTGCTTTGCGATGTGTATATTCGTCTCATAGATTTAAACTGTTCTTTGGATACAGCAGATTGAAATCACTTTTTTTGTGGAATCTGAGGAAGGACATTTGGGAACGATCCTTAGAACAGGGAGAAAGAAATATCCTCAGGTAAAATGCAGAAGGAAGCTTTCTGTGAAACTACTCTGTGTCGTATTAATTGCTCTCGCTCAGTTAAGCCTCTCCTTACATTGAGTAGTTTTATACCCCTGTGTATGTTTTGCGTGTGATGGGACATTCGGAACACTTTGAGGCTAATGGGGGAAAAGGAAATAAGTTCAGACTGAAACTGGAGAGAAGCTTTCCAAGGTACGGCTTTGTGACGTGTGCATTCCACTCACAGAAATATACCTTTCTTCTACTAGAGGATTCCGGAATCCCTTTTGGAGGAAAAGCTACCAAGAGACATTCAGGAGTATAGGAACAGCTATGGTGAAAAAGGAAATATCCTCAGACAAACCTGGAAAGAAGATTTTTGTGAAACTGCTTCATGTTAGATACACCTATTCATCTCGCATAGTTCAATTCTTTATTATATTACACAGTTTGGAAACTCCGTCATGCATGAATCCATGAAGGGACATATGGGAGCACATTCAGAGACCTGTGGTGAAAGAGGAGATATCATCAAAAAAAAAAACTGGAAGGAAGCTTTCTGAGAAACTGCATTGTAATGCATGCATTCCGCTCAGAGAGTTATACCTCTTTCCTCACAATTCAGGGTTTGAACACTATTCCTGTGAAACCAAAAATGTGATATTTTGGAGCATATTGAGGACTATGGCGAATACTGAAATATACTGAAATAAAATTGAGTAGGAAGCATTCCAAGAATCTGCTCTCTGATATGTGCATTCACTTCACAGAATTTATGCTTACTCTACGTTGCCCAGTTTCGAAATGCTGTCTTTGAAGAATCTCTGAAGGCATATTTAGTGACGCCCGGAGGCTTGTGTTGACCAACGAAACATCTTCTGATGAAACCTACAGAGTGACTTTCTGAGCAACTGCTTTGCGATGTCTGTATTCGTCTTCTAGACTTAAAAACTAAAATGTCGTCCTTTTAAACACAGACAGAAGCACTCGAAGAAACTGCTCTCTGACATGCCCATTCTTTTCACAGGGTTAAAGCTTACTCTACATTTCCCAGTTTGAAAGTCGGCCTCTGAGGGTTCTGTGAAGGGATAGGAAATGGCATCCGGAGGCCTATGTTGAGCAAGGAAATATCTCCCATCGAAAATTGGAGAGAAGCTTTCTGTGCAACACTTTTGTGATGTTTGTATTCATCTCAAATAGTTACATCATTCTTTGGTATGAGCAGTTTGAAATCACTGTTTCTGTGGATGCTGAGAAAGGACATTTGGAGGCGCTCTTTAGAATACCCTGAAAAAGAAATAACCTCAGAGAGAAACCAGAAGGATGCTTTCTGTGAACCTGCTCTGTGTCACGTGAATTCAGCTCACACAGTTAAGCTTCTCCTTTCATTGAGCAGTATCATAACACTGTTTTTGCTTACACTGTGAAGGGATATTCAGGAGCGATTTGAGGGTTATTGTGAGAACTAAACGTCTTCAGATAGAAACTGGAGAGAAGCTTTCAGAGAAGCTGCTTTGTGACGTGTGCATTCCACTCACTGAAATATACCTTTCTTCTAGAGGATTCCGGAATCCCTTTTGGTGAAAAAGCTACCAAGAGACATTCGGGAATATAGGTACGGCTATGGTGAAAAAGAAAATATCCTCAGACAAAAACTGTAACGATTTCTGTGGAATTGCTTCATGTTAGATATATCTATTCATCTCGCATAGTTCAAACCTTTCTTATATTACACAGTTTGGAAACTCTGTCAGGCACGTATCCATGAAGGTACATTAGGGAGCACATTCTGGGCTTCGGTGAAAGAGGAGATATCATCAGATAATAATTGGAAAGAAGCTTTCTGAGAACCTACTTGTGATGTATGCATTCCACTCAGGGAGTTATACCTCTTCTCTCACCAGGCAGGGTTTGAACACTGTTCCTGTGAAACCGAAAATGTGATATTTCGGAGCACACTGAGCACTATGGCAAATACTGAGACATACTGAAATAAAATCGAGTAGGAAGCGTTCCAAGAATCTGCTCTCTGATATGTCCATTCACTTCACAGAATTTATGCTTACTCTATATTGGCCAGGTTCGAAATGCTGTCTTTGAGGGATCTGTGAAGGGATATTTAGTGACGCCCGGAGGCTAGTGGTGAGAAAGTAAACATCTTCTGATGAAATCTGCAGAGTAAGTTTCTGAGCAACTGCTTTGTGATATCTTTATTTGTCTCCTAGATTTAAACCATTTTGTGGATTGAGCAGATTGAAAATACTGTTTTTGTGGAATCTGAGGAAGGACATTTGGGAACGATCTTTAGAACATGGAGAAAGAAATATCCTCAGGTAAAAAACAGAAGGAAGCATTCTGTGAAACTGCTCTGTGTCGTCTTAATTCCTCTCACTCAGGTAAGCCTCTCTTTTCATTGAGTAGTTTTCTAGCCCTCTGTAGGTATAGCGTGTGATGGGATATTCGGAGCACTTTGAGGCTAACAGTGAAAAAGGTAATATGTTCAGACCGAAGCTGGAGAGAGGCTTTCCGAGGAACTGCTTTGTGACGTGTGCATTCCACTCACAGAAATATACCTTTCTTCTACTAGAGGATTCTGTAATCTCTCTTGGAGAAAAAGTTACCAAGAGATATTCGGAAGTACAGGGACGGCTATGGTGAAAAAGGAAATATGCTCAGAAAAAAATGGAGAGAAGATTTCTGTGGAACTGCTTCATGTTAGATATATCTATTCACCTCGCGTTGTTCAAACCTTTCTTATATTACACAGTTTAGAAACGCCATCATGCACGAATCCGCGAAGGGAGATTCGGGAGAACATTCAGGCCTACGGTGAAAGAGGAGATATCTTCAGATAAAAACCGGATAGCAGTTTTCTGAGAAAATACCTGTGATGTATGCGTTCGACTCTGTGAGTTATACCTCTTTTCTCACAAGGCAGTGTTTAAACAGTGTTCCTGTGTAACCCAAATAGTGATATTTCAGAATGCATTGAGGACTATGGCAAATAGTGAAATTTACTGAAATAAAATCCTGAAAGAAGTGTTCCAAGAATCTGCTCTCTGATATGTGCATTCAGTTCACAGAATTTATGTTTACACTATGCTGTCCAGTTTCGAAATTCTGTCTTTGAAATCTGTGAATGGATATTTAGTCACGCCCGGAGGCTTGTGGTGACAAGGAATAATCTTCTGGTGGAATCTGCAGAGTAACTTTCTGAGAAACTGCTTTGTGATGTGTGTATTTGTCTCCTAGATTTAAACCATTCTTTGGATTGAGCAGATTGAAACTCTGTTTTTGTGGAATCTGAGGAAGGACACTTGGGAACAATCCTTAGATCATGCAGAAAGAAATATACTCAGGTAAAATCCAGAAACATGCTCTCTGTGAAACTGCTCTGTGTGATTGTAATTCCTCTCACTCAGTTAAGCCTCTCTTTTCATTGAGCAGTTTTCTAACCCTGTGTATGTTTCACGTGTGATGGGATATTCAGGAGCACTTTGAGGCTAACAGTGAAAAAGGAAGCATGTTCGGACCGAAACTGGAGAGAAGCTTCCCGAGGAACTGCTTTGTGACGTGTGCATTCCACTCACACAGATATATATATTCTCATACAGCGTTGAGGAAACCCTTTTGGAGAAACAGGCACTAAGTGATATTTGGGAGCATGTTGATGGAGAAAGTGAAAAGCAAAATAGCCTCAGACAAAAACTGGAAAGAAGCTTTCTAGGAAACTTCTCTGCAATAAGTATAATAATCTCACTTAGGAAAATCTTCCTTTATATCACGCAGCTTGGAAACTTCTTCGTGAATGGATCCACGAAGGAATATTTGGGATCACATTTGGGCCTACAGTGAAATAGAAAATATAGTCAGATAAAAACTGGAGAGAAGCTATCTGAGAAACTGCTTGGTCATGTGTACTTTCCACTCAGGGACTTATAAGTTTCTTCTCATAAAGCACAGTGTGAACACAGTTTCTGTAAAATCCAAAGAGTGATATTCAGAGCACATTGTAGACTATGGCTAAAAGTGAAATGTCATGCAATAAAAAACAGGAAGAAGCACTGCAAGAGTCAGCTCTCTGACATGTCCATTCTTTACACAGTGTTAAAGCTTACTCTATATTTCCAAGTTTGAAACTTGCTCTTTGAGGATTCTGCGAAGGGATAGTAAGTGGCAACCAGAGGCTTGTGTCGAGCAAGGAAATGTCTTCCCCCGAAAATTGGAGAGAAGCTTTCTGCGCAACTCTTTCATGATGTTTGTATTCATCTCATAGAGTTAAATCATTCTGTGGATTGAGCAGTTTGAAATCACTGTTTCTCTGGAATCTTAGAAAGCACATTTGGAAACTCTCTTTAGAATATCCTGAAAAAGAAATAACCTAAGAGAGAAAGCAGAAGGAAGATTTCTGTGAAACTGCTCCGTGCCACATGAATTCTCCTCACACAGTTATGCTTCTCTTTTCATTCAGCAGTACCATAACACTGTTTTTGTTTAGTCTCTGGGGGGATATTCTGGAGCACTTTGAGGCTTACGGTGAGAAAGAAAACGCCTTCAGATAGAAACTGGAGAGAAGCTTTCTGAGGAGCTGCTTTGTGACGTGTGCATTCCACTCACAGAAATATACCTTCCTTCTCCTAGAGGATTCTGGAAACCCTTTTGGAGAAAATCTACCAAGAGATATTCGGGAGTGTAGCGACGACTATGGTGAAAAAGGAAATATCCTCAGACAAACCTGGAAAGAAGATTTCTGTGAAACTGCTCAGTGTTAGATATATTTCTTCATCTTGCATAGTTAAAACTTTAATTATATTACGCTGTTTGGAAACTCCGTAATGCACAGATCCGAGAAGGGACATTTGGGATCACATCCAGGCCTACGGTGAAAGAGGAGATATCTTCAGATAAAAACTGGATAGAATCTTTCTGACAAACTAATATGTGATGTATGCACTCCACTCAGGGAGTTGTACCTCTTTTCTCAGAAGGCAGCATTGGAAAACTGTTCCTGTGAAATGGAAAAAGTGATATTTCAGAACGCATTGAGGACTATGGCAAATAGTGAAATATACTGAAAGAAAATAGAGGAAGAAGCGTTCCAACAATCTGCTCTCTGGTATGTGCATTGACTTAACAGAGTTAATGCTTATTCTATGTTGTCCAGTTTTGAAACTCTGTCTTTGAAGAATCTGTGAAGGGATAGTTAGTGACGCCTGGAGGCTTGTGGTGAGCGAGGAAATGCCTTCCGATGAAACCTGCAGAGAAACGTTCTGAGCAACTGCTTTACAATGTGAATATTCGTCTCATAGAGTTAAACCCTTCTTTGGATTGAGCAGCTTGAAATCACTGTTTTTGTGGAATCTGAGGAAGGACATTTGGGAATGATCCTTAGAATATGGAGAAAGCAATATCCTGAGGTAAAATCCAGAAGGAAGCTTTCCGTGAAACTGCTCTGTGTCATCTTAATTCCTCTCACTCAGGTAAGCCTCTCTATTCTTTGAGAAGTTTCCTAGCCCTGTATGTGTTTCAAGTGTGATGGGATATTCGGGAGTACTTTCAGACTAACGGTGAAAAAGGAAATATGTTCAGACTGAAACTGGAGAGAAGCTTTCCGAATAACTGCATTGTGACGTGTTCATTCCAGTCACAGTGTTATACCTCTCTTCTCATACAGGGTCAGGGAAACACTTTTGGAGAAACAGGTGCCCAGAGATATTCAGGAGCATGTTGATTCCGATGGTGAAAAGGGAAATAGCCTCAGACAAAAACTGGAAAGAAGCTTTCAAGAAACTATTCTGTGATATGTGTAATCATCTCACATAGATAAAGCTTTCTTTAAATTACGCAGCTTGGAAACTGACATGGACGGATCCACGAAGGGATCTTTGGGAGTACATTCTAGACACTTGTGAAAAAGGAAATATCTTCAAATTAAAACTGGAAAGAAGCTTTCAGTTAATCTGCTTTTTACTATGTTGATTCATCTCACATAGATGAAACTTTCTTTACGTTACGCAGCTTGGAAAATCCCTCGTGGATGTTTGGGATCACAGTCGGGCCTGTGGTAAAATAGGAAATATAGTCAGATAAAACGTGGAGAGAAGCTTTCTGAGAAACTGCTTGGTGATGTGTGCTTTCCCCTCAGGGAGTTATAACTCTCTTCTTATAAGGCACAGTTTGAACACTGTTCCTGTAAAACCAAAAGACTGATATTCGGAGGACATTGAAGACTATGGCAAAAAGTGGAATGTCGTCCAACAAAAAGCAGAAATAAGCACTCAAAGAAACTGCTCTCTGACATGTCCATTCTTTTCACAGGTTTAAAGCTTACTCTACATTTCCCAGTTTGAAAGTCGGTCTTTGAGGGTTCTGCGAAGGGATACTAAGCGGCAACCTGAGGCCGGTGTGAGGCTAAGAAACGTCTTTCATCAAAAATTGGAGAGAAGCATTCTGCGCAACCCTTTTGTGATGCTTGTATTCATTTCATAGAGCTAAATCATCCTCTGGATTGAGCAGTTTGAAATCACTGTTTCTGTGGAATCTGAGAAAGGACATTTGGAAATGCTTTTTGGAATATCCTGAAAAACAAAAAACCTTAGAGAGAAACCAGAAGGAAGCTTTCTGTGAAACTACTCTGTGTAACGTGAATTCCACTCACAGAGTTAAGCTTCTGTTTTCGTTGAGTTGTATCATAACACTGTTTTTGTTTAGTCTACAAAGGGATATTCTGGAGGGCTTTGAGGCTTACGTTGAGAGAGGAATCGTCTTCAGATAGAAACTGGAGAGATGCTTTCTGAGGAGCTGCTTTGTTCTGTGTGCATTCCACTCACAGAAATATACCTTTCTTCTCCTAGAGGATTCTGGATTCCCTTTTGGAGAAAAAGCTACAAAGAGATATTCAGGAGTATAGCGATGACTATGGAGAAAAAAGGAAATATCATCAGACAAAAACTGGAAAGAAAATTTGTGTGAAACTGCTTTATGTTAGATATATTTATTGGTCTCGCATAGGTAAACTTTAATTATATTATGCAGTTTGGAAACTCCGTCATGCACAGATACGCGAAGGGATATTCGGGAGCATCTGATCACTGTTCCTGTGAAACCAAAAAAGTGATATTTCGGAACGCATTGAGGTCTATGGCGAAGAGTGAACTACATTGAAATAAAATCGAGGAAGAAGTGTTCCATAATCTGCTCTCTGATATGTGCATTCACTTCACAGAGTTAATGCTTACCCTATGTTTCCCAGTTTTGAAACTCTGTCTTTGAAGAATCTGTGAAGGGATATTTAGTGACAGCTGGAAGCTTGTGGTCAGCGAGGAAACGCCTTCCGAGGAAACCTGCAGAGAAACGTTCTGAGCAACTGCTTCACCTTGTGTGTATTTGTCTCATAGAGTTACACCATTCTTTGAATTGAGCAGCTTGAAATCACAGTTTTCGTGGAATCTGAGGAAGGACATTTGGGAACAATCCTTAGAATGTGAAGAAAGAAATATCCACAGGTGAATTCCAGAAGGAAGCTTTCTGTGAAACTGCTCTGTGTCCTCTTAATTCCTCTCACTTAGTTAAACCTCTCTTTACATTGAGTAATTTTATAACCCTGTGTATGCTTAGCGTGGGATGGGACATTCAGAAGCACTTTGAGGGTTATGGTGAAAAAGGAAATATGTTCAGACCGAAATTGGAGAGAAGCTTTCCGAGGAACTGCTTTGTGGCTTGTGCATTCCAGTCACCGTGTTATACCTCTCTTCTCATACAGGGTCGGGGAAACCCTTTTGGAGAAACAGGTACCAAGTGATATTCAGGAACATGTTGATGACGATGGTGAAAAGGGAAATAGCCTCAGACAAAAACTGGAAGAAAAGTTTCTAGAAAACCAGTCAGTGATGTCTGTAATCATCTGACATAGATAAAGCTTTCTTTACATTATGCAGCTTGGAAACCGTCATGGACAAATCCATGAAGGGACCTTCCGGAGCACATTCTGGACTATGGTGAGAAAGGAACTGTCTTCAGGTAAAAACTGAAAAGAAGCTTTCTGTGAATCTGTTTTTGCTCTGTTTATTCATATCACACAGATGAAGCTTTCTTTAATTACACAGCTTGGAAACACCCTCGTGGATGTTTGGGATCACAGTCGGACCTATGGTGAAAGAGGAAATATAGTCAGATAAAAAGTGGAGAGAAACTTTCTAAGAAACTGCTTGGTGATGTGCACATTCCACTCAGGGTGTTTTAACATTCTTCTCACAAGGCACAGTTTGAACACTGTTCCTGTAAAACCAAAAGAGTTATATTCAGAGCACATTGAAGACTATGCAAAAAGTGAAATGTCGTCCAATAAAAAAGAGAAAGAAGCACTCAAAGAAACTGGTCTCTGAGATGTCCATTCTTTTCACAAATTAAAGCTTACTCTACATTTGCCAGTTTCAAAGTTGGTCTTTGAGGGTTCTGGGAAGGGATATTAATTGGCAACAGGAGGCCTGTGTGAGGCAAGGAAATGTCTTCCATCAAAAATTGCAGACAAGTTTTCTGTGCAGCTCTTTTGTGATGTTTGTATTCATCTGATAGAGTTAAATCATTCTTTGAAATGAGCAGTTTGAAATCACTATTTATGTGGAATCTGAGAAAGGACATTTGGAAACGCTTTTTAGAATATCCTGAAAAAGAAATAACCTCAGAGAGAAACCAGAAGGAAGATTTCTGTGAAACTGCTCGGTGTCACGTGAATTCCGCTCAGAATGTTAAGCTTCTCTTTTCATTGAACTGTATCATAACACTGATTATGTTTAGTCTGTGAAGGGATATTCTGGAGGTCTTTGAGGCTTTCGGTGAGAAAAGAAACTACTTCAGATACAAACTGGAGAGTAGCCCTTTGAGGAGATGCTTTGTGAAGTGTGCATTCCACTCACAGAAATATACCTTTCTTCTCCCAGAGGAATCCGGAATCCGTTTTGGAGAAAAGGTTACCAAGAGATATTGGGGAGTATAATGATGACATGGTGAAAAAGGAAATATACTCAGACAAACGTGAAAATAATTTCTGTGAAACTGCTTTGTGTTAGATATATTTATTCATCTTGCATAGTTAAAACTTTTTTTGTATTACGCAGTTTGGAAACTCCGTCATGCACAGATACACAAAGGGACATTCGGGAGCACATTTAGGCCTGTGGTGAAAGAGGAGATATATTCAAATAAAAACTGGAGAGAAGCTTTCTGAGTAACTACTTTGTGATGTATGCATTCCATTCAGGGAGTTATAACTCTTTTCTCACAAGTCAGTGGCAAATAGTGAAATATACTGAAATAAAGTCCAGAAAGAAGCATTCCAAGAATCTCTTCTCTGATATTTGGACTCAGTTCACAGAATTTATGCTTACACCATGTTGCCCAGTTTCAAAATTCTGTCTTTGAAGAGTCTGTGAAGGGATATTTAGAGACACCCGGAGGCTTCTGGTGAGCAAGGAAACATCTTCCGATGAAACCTGCAGAGTAAGTTTCTGAGGAATGGCTTTGCGATGTGTTTATTCATCTCAAAGATTTAAACCGTTCTTTGCATTGAACAGATTGAATACACTGTTTTTGTGGAATCTGAGGAAGGACACTTGGGAAGGATCCTTAGAACATGGAGAAAGAAATATCCTCAGGTAAAATCCAGAAGGAAGCTTTCTGTGAATCTACTCTGTGTCGTAATTAAACTCGCTTAGTTAAGCCTCTCCTTACGTTGAGTAGTTTTATAACCCTGCGTATGTTTAGCGTGTGATGGGACATTCGGGAGCACTTTGCTGTTTATGGTAGGAAATATATTCAGATCGAAACTGGAGAGAATCTTTCCAAGGAACTGCTTTGTGACGTGTACATTCCACTCACAGTGTTATACCTCTCTTCTCATACAGCATCGGGGAAACCGTTTTTAAGAAACAGGTACCAAGTGATATTTGGGAGCATGGTGATGCCGATCTTGAAAAGGGAAATAGCCTCAGACAAAACCTGGAAAGAAGTTTTCTAGGAAACTACTCTGTGATATGTGTTATCATCTCACAGAGATAAAGGTTTCCTTACATTACACAGCTTGAAAACTCTCATGGACGGCTCCATGAAGGGACTTTCGGGAGCACAGTCCGGACTACAGTCTATGGTGAAAAAGGAAATATGTTCAGATAAAAACTGGAAAGAAGCTTTCTGTGAATCTGCTTATTTCTTTATTTATTCTTCTCTCATAGATGAAGCTTTCTTGACATTACGCAGCTTGGAAACTCACTCGTGGATGGATCCATGAAGGGATATTTGGGATCACATTCAGGCCTATGTTCAAATAGGAAATATACGCCGATAAAAATTGGAGACAAGCTTTATGAGAAACTGCTTTGTGATATGTGCATTCCACTCAGGGAGTTTTAATGTTCTTCTCATAAGACACAGTTTGAATACTGTTCCTATAAAACCAAAAGAGTGATATTCGGAGCTCATTGAAGACTATGGAAAGTGAAATGTCGTGTAATAAAAAACAGAAAGAAGCACTCAAGGAAACTGCTCTCTGACAGCCCATTCTTTTCACAGGGTTAAAGCTTACTCTACGTTTTCCCGTTTGAAAGTCGGCCTATAAAGGTTCTGCGAAGGGTTAGTAAGTGGCAACCGGAGTCCAGTGTTGAGCAAGGAAATATCTCCCCTCGGAAATTGGAGAGAAGTTTTCTGCAAAACTATTTTTTGATGTTTGTGTTCATCTCAAAGAGTTAAATCATTCTTGGGATTGAGCAGTTTGAAATCACTGTTTCTGTGGAATCTGAGAAAGGACATTTGGAGATGCTCTTTAGAATATCCTGAAAAAGACATAACCTCAGAGAGAAACCAGAAGGAAGCTTTTTGTGAACCTGCTCTGTGTCACGTGAATTCTTTTCACACAGTTAAGCTTCTCTTTTCATTGAGCAGTATCATAACACTGTTTTTGTTTTGACTGCGAAGGGATATTCAGGGGCGATTTGAGGTTTAGGTTGAGAAAGGAAACATCTTCAGAT
Source organism: Piliocolobus tephrosceles (assembly GCF_002776525.5). Classification (NCBI taxonomy): domain Eukaryota; kingdom Metazoa; phylum Chordata; class Mammalia; order Primates; family Cercopithecidae; genus Piliocolobus; species Piliocolobus tephrosceles. Next base: position 127,125,076 of record NC_045435.1, on the reverse strand, counting down.
AGAAACTGGAGAGAAGCTTTCTGAGGACCTGCTTTGTGACGTGTGCATTCCACTCACAGAAATATACCTTTCTTCTCCTAGAGGATTCCAGAATCTCTTTTGGAGAAAAAGGTAACAAGAGACATTCCGGAGTTTAGGAATGGCTATGGTGAAATAGGAAATATCCTCAGACAAAAACTGGAAAGAAGATCTGTGAAACTGCTTCATGTTACATCTAACTACTCATCTCACAAAGTTCAAACCTTTCTTATATTACGTAGTTTGGAATCAACGTCATGCACAAATCCGTGAAGGGACAACCAGGATCACATTCAGGCCTATGGTGAAAGAGGAGATATCTTCAGATAAAAACTGGATAGAAGCTTTCTGAGAAACTACTTGTGATCTATGCATTCCGCTCAGGGAGTTATACCTCTTTTCTCACAAGACAGTGTTTAAACACTGTTCATGTGTAACCGAAAAAGTGATATTTCACAGCACACTGAGAACTATGGCAAATAGTGAAATGTACTGAAATAAAACCGAGAAAGAAGTGTTCCAAGAATCTGCTCTCTGATATGAGCATTAACTTCACAGAATTCATGCTTTCTCTATGTTGCCCAGTTTCAAAATTCTGTCTTTGAAAAATCTGTGAAGTAATATTTAGTGACGCCCGGAGGCTTCTGCTGAGCAAGGAAACATTTTCCGATGAAACCTGCAGAGTAACTTTCTGAGCAACTGCTTTGTGATGTTTGTATTCGTCTCATAGATTTAACCTGTTCTTTGGAATGAGAAGATTTAAATCACTGTTTTTGTGGAATCTGAGGAAGGATATTTGGGAACGATCCTTAGAACATGAAGAAAGAAATATCCTCAGGTAAAGTCCAGAAAGAGGCTTTCTGTGAAACTACTCTGTGTTGTCTTAATTCCTCTCACTTAGTTAAGCCTCTCTTTATGTTGAATAGTTTTATAACCCTGTGTATATTTAGCATGTGATGGAACATTCGGGAGCGCTTTGAGGCTTACGGTGAAAAAGGCAATATGTTCAGACAGAAACTGGAGAGAAGCTTTTGGAGGAATTGCTTTGTGACGTGTGCATTCCACTCACAATGTTATACCTATCTTCTCATACAGCGTCGAGGAAACCCTTTTGGAGAAACAGGTACCAAGTAATATTCTGGAGCATGTGAATGCCACTGATGAAAAGGGAAATAGCCTCAGACAAAACCTGGAAGGAAGCTTAATAGGAAACTACTCTGTGATATGTGTAATCATCTCACAGATATAAAGGTTTCCTTAAATTACACAGCTTGAGAACTGTCATGGATGGATCCACAAAGGGACTTTCGGGAGCACACTCAGGACTATGGTGAAAAAGGAAATATCTCCAGACAAAAACTGGAAAGAAGCTTTTTGTGAATCTGCTTTTTTCTAAGTCATTTCATCTCACATAGATGAAGCTTTCTTTACATTACGCAGCTTGAAAACTCCCTCGTGGATGGATCCACGAAGGGATATTTGATATCACACTCTGGTCTATGGTCAAATAGGGAATAGAGTCAGATAAAAACTGGAGAGAAGCTTTCTGAGAAACAGCTTGGTGATGTGTGCATTCCACTCAGGGGATTTTAATGTTCTTCTCATAAGGCAGAGTTTGAACACTGTTCCTGTAAAACCAAAAAAGTGATATTCGGAACTCATTGAAGACTATGGCAAAAAGTGAAATGTCGTCCAATAAAAAAACAGAAAGCAGCCCTCGAAGAAACTGCTCTCTGACATGCCCATTCTTTTCACAGGGTTAGAGCTTAGTCTACATTTCCCAGTTTGAAAGTCGGCCTCTGAGGGTTCTGAGAAGGGATAGTATGTGGCAACTGGAGGCCTGTGTCAAGCAAGGGAATGTCTCCCATCGAAAATTGGAGAGAGGCTTTCTGCGCAACAATTTTGGGATGTTTGTGTTCATCTCAAAGTGTTAAATCATTCTTTGGATTGATCAGTTCGAAATCACTGTTTCTGTTGAATATGAGATAGGACATTTGGAGACTCTCTTTAGAATATCCTAGAAAATAAATTACCTCAGAGAAAAAACAGAAAGAAGCTTTCTGTGAACCTGCTCTGTGTCACGTGAATTCCGCTCACACAGTTAAGATTCTCTTTTCACTGAGCAGTATCATAACACTGTTTTTGTTTAGACTGAGAAGGGATATTCAGGAGGGATTTGAGGATTACTGTGAGAGAGGAAACATCTTCAGATAGAAACTGGAAAGACGTTTTCTGAGGATCTGCTTTGTGACGTGTGCATTCCACTCACAGAAATACACCTTTCTTCACCTAGAGGATAATGGAATCCCTTTTGGAGGAAAAGCTACCAAGAGACACTCGGGAGTAAAGGGATGGCTATGATGAAAAAGGAATGCCTCAGACAAAACTGGAAAGAAGATTTCGGTGAAACTGCTTCGTGTTGGATACATCTATTCATATCGCATAGTTCAAACCTTTCTCATATTATGCAGTTCAGAAACTCCGTCATGTTCCAATCCGTGAAGGGACATTCAGGAACATATTCAGGCCTTCAGTGAAAGAGGAGATATCTTCGGATAAAAACTGGATAAAAGCTTTCTGAGAAACTACTTGTGATGTATGCATTCCAATCAGGAAGTTACACCTCTTTTCACACAAGGCAGTGTTTAAACACTGTTCCTGTGTAACCGAAAAAGTGATATTTTGAAGTGCACTGAGGACTATCGCAAATAGCAAAATATACTGAAATAAAATCGAGAAAGAAGCGTTCGAAGAATCTGCTCGCTAATATGTGCATTCAATTCACAGAATTTATGCATACCCTATGTTGCCCAGTTTCGAAATTCTGTCTTTAAAAAATCTGTGAAGGGATATTTAGTGACGCCCAGAGGCTTGTGATGAGCAAGGCAACATCTTGCGATGAAACCTGCAGAGTAACTTTCTCAGCAACTGCTTTGTGATGTGTGTATTCGTCTCATAGAATTAAACCGTTCTTTGGATTGAGCAGAATGAAATGACTATTTTGTGGAATCTGAGGAAGGACATTTGGGAATGATCCTTAGAACATGGAGAAAGAAATATCTTCAGGTAAAATCCAGAAGGAAGATTTCTGTGAAAATACTCTGTGTCGCCTTATTTCCTCTCGCTTAGTTAAGCCTCTCCTTACGTTGAGTAGTTTTATAACCCTGTGTATGTTTAGAGTGTGTTTGGACATTCAGGAGCACTTTCAGGCTTACGGTGAAAAAGGAAATATGTTCAGACCGATACTGGAGAGAAGCTTTCTGAGCAACTGTTTTGTGACGTGTGCATTCCACTCTCAGTGATATACCTCTCTTCTCATACAGCGTCTGGGAAACCCTTTTGGTGAAACAGGTACCAGGTGATATTCGGGAGCATGTTGATGCTGATGACGAAAAGGGAAATAGTCTCAGACAAATCCTGGATAGAAGGTTTCTAGGAAACTACTCTGGGATTATGTAATCACCTCAGAGATAAAGGTTTCCTTATATTACACAGCTTGAAAACTGTCATGGAGGGATCCACGAAAGGACTTTCGGGAGCACACTCAGGATTATGGTAAAAAAAAAAAAAATCTTCAGATAAAAACTGCAAAGGAGCTTTCGTGAATCTGCTTTTTTCTACTTTTATTCTTCTCACATAGATGAAGCTGTCTTTACATTATGCAGCTTGGAAACTCCCTCTTGGATGGATCCCTGAAGGGATATTTGCGATCACATTTGGGCCTATGGTCAAATAGGAAATATAGTCAGATAAAAACTGGAGAGAAGCTTTCTGAGAAACTGCTTGGTGATATGTGCATTCCACCCAGGGAGTTTTAATGTTCTTCTCTTAAGGCACAGTTTGAACTCTTTTCCTGTAAAACAAAAAGGGTTAAAGCTTACTCTACATTTCCCATTTTGAAAGTCGGCCTCTGAGGGTTCTGCAAAGGGATAGTAAGTGGCAATGAGAGGCCTGTGTCGAGCAAGGAAATGTCTCACTTCGAGAATTGGAGAAAAGTTTTCTGCACAACTATTTTCTGATGTTTGTGTTCATCTCATAGAGTTAAATCATTCTTTGGATTGAGCAGTTTGAAATCACTGTTTCTGTGGAATCTGAGAAAGGACATTTGGAGAGGCTATTTAGAATATCCTCAAAAAGACATAACCTCAGAGAGAAACCGGAAGGAAACTTTCTGTGAACCTGCTCTGTGTCACGTGAATACTCTCATACAGTTAAGCTTCTTGTTTCATTGAGCAGTATCATAACACTGTTTTTGTTTAGACTGGGAAGGGATATTCAGGAGTGATTTGAGGGTTACGGTGAGAAAGGAAACGTCTTCAGATAGAAACTGGAGAGATTTCTGAGGAGCTACTTTGTGACGAGTGCATACCACTCACAGAAATATACCATTTTTCTCGTAGATGATTCCACAATCCCTTTTCACGGACAAGCTACCAAGAGACATTCAGGAGTATAGGGATGGCTACAGTGAAGAAGGAGATATCCTCAGAGAAAAACTGGAAAGAAGTTTTCTGTGAAACTGCTTCGTGTTACATATATCTAATCATCTCGTAGAGTTCAAACCTTTCTTATATTATGCACTTTGGAAACTCCGTCATGCACGGATTCACGAAGGGACATTCAGGAGCACAGTCTGGCCTTTGGTGAAAGAGGAGATATCATCAAATAAAAACTGGAGAGAATCATTCTGAGAAACTACTTTGTGATGTATGCATTCCACTCAGGGAGTTATACCTCTTTTCTCACAAGGCACGGTTTGAACACTGCTCCGGTGAAACTGAAAAAGTGATATTTCAGAGCACACTGAGGTCTATGGCGAATAGTGAAATATACTGAAATTAAATCGAGAAAGAAGCATTCCAATAATCTGCTCTCTGATATGTGCATTCACTTCACAGAATTTTTGCTTACTCTATGTTGCCCAGTTTCGAAATTCTGTCTTTGAAGAATCTGTAACGGAGATTTAGTGACGCCTGGAGTCTTGTGGTGAGCAAGGAAACATCTTCTGATGAAATCTGCAGAGCAACTTTCTGAGCAACTGCTTTGTGATGTTTGTATTCGTCTCCTAGATTTAAACTGTTTTTTCGATTGAGCAGTTTGAAATCACTGTTTCTGTGGAATCTGAGAAAGGACATTTGGAGACGCACTTTAGATTATCCTGAAAAAGAAATAACCCCAGAGAGAAAGAAAAAGGAAGCTTTCGGTGAAACTGCTCTGTGTCACGTGAAGGCCACTCACACAATAAGCTTCTGTTTTCATTGAGCAGTATCATAAACTGTTTTTGTTTAGTCTACGAACGGATATTCAAGATCGCATTGAGGCTTACGGTGAGAAAGATATGTCTTCAGATACAAACTGGAGAGAAGCTTTCTGAGGAGCTGCTTTGTGACGTGTGCATTACACTCAAAGAAATATACCTTTCTTCTCCTATAGGATTCTGGAATCCCTTTTGGAGAAAAAGCTACCGAGAGACTCTTGTGAGTATAGGGATGGCTATGTTTAAAATCAAATGTCCTCAGAGAAAAACTGGAAAGAAGATTTCTGTGAAACTGCTTTGTGTTAGATGTATTTATCTCGCATAGTTAAAACTTTTCTTATACTTCGCAGTTTGGAAACTCCATGATGAGCAGATCTGCGAAGGGACTTTCTAGAGCACATACAAACCTACGTTGAAATATTAGATATCTTCAGAAAAAAACTGAATAGAAGCTTCCTGAGAAACTACTTTGTGATGTATGCATTCAGCTCAGGGAGTTATACCTTTTTTCTCACAAGGCAGCCTTTGAACACTGTTCCTGTGAAATCAAAAAACTGATATTTTGGAGCGTGTTGAGGACTATGGTGAATAGTGATATATACTGAAATAAAATCAAAATCAAAGCATTCCAAGAATCTGCTCTGTGATATGTGCATTCACTTCACAGAGTTATGCTTACACTATGTTAATGAGTATGCTAACTTAACGCTTACTCTATGATGCCCAGTTTTGAAACTCTGTCTTTGAAGAATCTGTGAAGGGATATGTAGTGACGGTCGGAGTCTTTTGTTGAGCAAGGAAACGTCTTCTGATGAAAACTGCAGAGAAAATTTCTGAGCAACTGCTTTGCGATGTGTGTATTCGTCTGTTAGAGTTAAACGGTTCCTTGGATTGAGCAGCTTGAAATCACTGTTTCTGTGGAATCTGAGGAAGGACATTCGGGAACGATCCTTTGAATATGGAGAAAGAAATATTCTCAGATAAAATCCAGAAGGAAGCTTTTTGTGAAACTGCTCTGTTTCATCTGAATTTCTCTCACTCATTTAAGCCTTACTTTTCATTGAGCAGTTTTCTAACCCTGTATATGTTTAGCTTATGTTGGGATATTCAGAAGCACTTTGAGGCTTACGGTGGAAAAGGAAATATGTTGAGACCTAAATTGGAGAGAAGCTTTCTGAGGAACTGATTTGTGACTTGTGCATTCAACTCACAGTGTGGTACCTCTCTTCTCATATGGCGTTGGGGATACCCTTTCGGAGAAACAAGTAGCAAGCGATATTCGGGAGCATGTTGGTGCTGATGGTGAAAAGACAAATAGCCTCAGACAAAAACTGGAAAGAAGCTTTCTGGGAAACTACTCTGTGATATGTGTACTCTTCCCACATAGATAAAGCTTTCTTTTCACTATGCAGCTTGGAAAATATCATGGATGGATCCACGAAAGGACCTTTGGGATCACATTGAAGACTACGGTGAAAAAGGAAATAACTTCAGATAAAAACTGGAAAGAAGCTTTCTGTGGTTCTGCCTTTTGCTGTGGTTATTCATCTCACATAGATGATGCTTTCTTTACATTATGCAGCTTGGAAACTCCCTCGTGGATGGATCTGTGAAGCGATATTTGAGATCACATTCGGACTTACGGTGAAATAGAAAATATAGTCAGATAAAAACGGAAGAGAATGTTTCTGAGAAATTGCTTTGCGATGGGTGCATTCCACTCAGGGAGTTATAACTTTCTTCTCATAAGGCACAGTTTGAACACTGTTCCTCTAAAACCAAAAGAGGGATATTCAGAGCACATTGAAGACTATGGCAAAAAGTGAAACGTCGTCCAATAAAAAGCAGAAAGAAGCACCTGATAAAACTGCTCAATGACCTGTCGATACTTTTCAGAGGGTTAAAGCTTACGCTATATTTCCCAGTTTGAATGTTGGTCTTTGAGGATAAAGCATTCCATGAAACTTTTCTCTGTCATGTCCATTCTTTTGAAAGGTTTAAAGCATTCTCTTCACTTCCCAGTTGAAAGTCGGTCTTTGAGGTTTCTGCAAAGTGACAGTAAGTGGCAACTGGTGGCCTGTGACAAGCAAGGAAATGTCTTGCATGGAAAATTGAAGAGAAGCTTTCTGCACAACTCTTTTTTGAAATTTGTATTCATCTTATAGAGTTGAGTCATTCATTCCTTCAACAGTTAGAAATCACTGTCTGGGGGCTGGAGCAAGATGGACAAATAGGAACAGCTCCAGTCTCCAACTCCCAGCGTGAGCGACACAGAAGACCGGTGATTTCTGCATTTTCAACTAAGGTACTGGGGTCATCTCACTAGGGAGTGCCGGACAATCGGTGCTGGTCAGCTGCTGCAGCCCGACCAGCCAGAGCTGAAGCAGGGAGAGGTATCACCTCACCTGGGAAGCGCAAGGGGGAATGGATTCCTTTTCCTAGCCAGGGGAACTGAGACACACAACATCTGGAAAATCGGGTAACTCCCACCCCAATACTGTACTGTAAGCAAACGGGCACACCAGGAGAATATACCCCATACCAGGCCGGGAGGATCCCACACCCACGGAGCCTCCCTCCTTGCTAACACAGAAGTCTGCTGCAATCTAACCGCAAGGCAGCAGCGAGACTGGGGGAGGGGCGCCTGCCATTGCTGAGGCTTAAGTAGGTAAACAAAGCCACTGGGAAGCTCCAAATGGGTGGAGCTCACAGCAGCTCCAGCAGGTCAAGAGAACCTGCCTGTCTCTGTAGACTCCACCTCTGGGGACAGGGCACAGCTAAAAAATAACAGGGGAAGCAGCAGAGGCCTGTGCAGACGTGAACGACTCTGTCTGACAGCTTTGAATAGAGCAGTGGATCTCTCAACACGGAGGTTGAGATCTCAGAATGGACAGACTGCCTGCTCAAGTGGGTCCCTGACCCCTGAGTAGACTAACTGGGAGACATCCCCCACTAGGGCAAGTCTGACACCCCACACCTCACAGGGTGGAGTACACCCCTGAGAGGAAGCTTCCAAAGTAAGAATCAGACAGGTACACTCGCTGTTCAGCAATATTCTATCTTCTGCAACCTCTGCTGCTGATACCCAGGCAAACAGGGACTGGCGTGGACCTCAAGCAATCTCCAACATACCTACAGCTGAGGGTCCTGACTATTAGAAGGAAAACTATCAAACAGGAAGAACACTTATACCAAAGCCCCATCAGTACGTCACCATCATCAAAGACCAGAGGCAGATAAAACCACGAAGATGGGGAAGAAGTAGGGCAGAAAAGCTGAAAATTCAAAAAATAATAGGGCATCTCCCCCTGTAAAGTACTGAAGCTCATCGCCAGCAACGGATCAAAGCTGGTCAGAGAATGACTTTGACAAAATGAGAGAAGAAGTCTTCAGTCCATCAAACTTCTCAGAGCTAAAGGAGGAATTACGTACCCAGTGCAAAGAAACTAAAAATCTTGAAAAAAGAGTGGAAGAATTGACAGCTAGACTAATTAATGCAGGGAAGGTCATAAACGAAATGACAGAGATGAAAACCATGTCACGAGAAATACACAACAAATGCACAAGCTTCAGTAACCGACTCGATCAACTGGAAGAAAGAGTATCAGCGATTGAGGATCAAATGAATGAAATGAAGTGAGAAGAGAAACCAAAAGAAAAAAGAAGAAAAAGAAATGAACAAAGCCTGCAAGAAGTATGGGATTATGTAAAAAGACCAAATCTACGTCTCATTGGGGTGCCTGAAAGTGAGGGGGAGAATGGAAAAAAGTTGGAAAACACTCTTCAGGATATCATCCAGGAGAACTTCCCCAACCTAGTAGGACAGGCCAACATTCAACTTCAGGAAATACAGAGAATGCCACAAAGATACTCCTCCAGAAGAGCAACTCCAAGACACATAATTGCCAGATTCACCAAAGTTGAAATGAAGGAAAAAATCTTAAGGGCAGCCAGAGAGAAAGGTCGGGTTACCCACAAAGGGAAGCCCATCAGACTAACAGCAGATCTCTCGGCAGAAACTTTACAATCCAGAAGAGAGTGGGGGCCAATATTCAACGTTCTTAAAGAAAACAATTTTAAACTCAGAATTTCATATCCAGCGAAACTAAGTTTCATAAGTGAAGGAGAAATAAAATTCTTTACAGATAAGCAAATGCTTAGAGATTTTGTCACCACCAGGCCTGCCTTACAAGAGACCCTGAAGGAAGCCCTAAACATGGAAAGGAACAACCGGTACCAGCCATTGCAAAAACATGCCAAAATGTAAAGACCATCGGGGCTAGGAAGAAACTGCATCAACTAATGAGCGAAATAACCAGTTAATATCATACTGGCAGGATCAAGTTCACATGTAACAATATTAACCTTAAATGTAAATGGACTAAATGGTCCAATTAAAAGACACAGACTGGCAAACTTTATAAAGAGTCAAGACCCATCAGTCTGCTGTATTCAGGAGACCCACCTCACATGCAGAGACATACATAGGCTCAAAATAAAGGGATGGAGGAAGATCTACCAAGCAAATGGAGAACAATAAAAAGCAGGGGTTGCAATCCTAGTCTCTGATAAAACAGACTTTAAACCATCAAAGATCAAAAGAGACAAAGAAGGCCATTACATAATGGTAAAGGGATCAATTCAACAGGAAGAGCTAACTATCCTAAATATATTTGCACCCAATACAGGAGCACCTAGATTCATAAAGCAAGTCCTTAGAGACTTACAAAGAGACTTAGACTCCCATACAATAATAATGGGAGACTTCAACATTCCACTGTCAAATTAGACAGATCAACGAGACAGAAAGTTAACAAGGATATCCAGGAATTGAATTCATCTCTGCACCAAGCGGACCTAATAGACCTCTATAGAACTCTCCACCCCAAATCAACAGAATACACATTCTTCTCAGCACCACATCGCACCTGTTCCAAAATTGACCACATAATTGGAAGTAAAGCACTCCTCAGCAAATGTAAAAGAACAGAAATTATAACAAACTCTCTCTCTGACCACAGTGCAATCAAACTAGAACTCAAGACAAAGAAACTCAATCAAAACCGCTCAACTACATGGAAACTGAACAACCTGCTCCTGAATGACTACTGGGTACATAACGAAATGAAAGCAGAAATAAAGATGTTCTTTGAAACCAATGAGAACAAAGATACAACATACCAGAAACTCTGGGACACATTTAAAGCAGTGTGTAGAGGGAAATTTATAGCACTAAATGCCCACAAGAGAAAGCAGGGAAGATCTAAAATTGACACACTAACATCACAATTAAAAGAACTAGAGAGACAAGAGCAAACACACTCAAAAGCTAGCAGAAGGCAAGAAATAACTAAGATCAGAGCAGAACTGAAGGAGATAGAGACACAAAAAAACCCTCCAAAAAATCAATGAATCCAGGAGTTGGTTTTTTGAAAAGATCAACAAAATTGACAGACCACTAGCAAGACTAATAAAGAAGAAAAGAGAGAGGAATCAAATAGACGCAATAAAAAATCATAAAGGGGATATCACCACCGACCCCACAGAAATACAAACTACCATTAGAGAATACTATAAACACCTCTGTGAAAATCAACTAGAAAATCTAGAAGAAATGGATAATTTCCTGGACACTTACACTTTCACAAAACTAAACCAGGAAGAATTTGAATCCCTGAATAGACCAATAGCAGGCTCCAAAATTGAGGCAAAATTAATAGCCTACCCACCAAAAAAAGCCCAGGACCAGATGGATTCACAGCTGAATTCTACCAGAGGTACAAGGAGGAGCTGGTACCATTCCTTCTGAAACTATTCCAATCAATAGAAAAAGAGGGAATCCTCCCTAACTCCTTTTATGAGGCCAACATCATCCTGATACCAAAGCCTGGCAGAGACACAACAAAAAAAGAGAATTGTAGACCAATCTCCCTGATGAACATCGATGCAAAAATCCTCAATAAAATACTGGCAAACCGGATTCAGCAGCACATCAAAAAGCTTATCCACCATGATCAAGTGGGCTTCATCCCTGGGATGCAAGGCTGGTTCAACATTCGCAAATCAATAAACGTAATCCAGCATATAAACAGAACCAAAAACAAGAACCACATGATTATCTCAATAGATGCAGAAAAGGCTTTTGACAAAACTCAACAGCCCTTCATGCTAAAAACACTCAATAAATTCGGTATTGATGGAACGTACGTCAAAATAATAAGAGCTATTTATGACAAACCCACAGCTAATATCAAACTGAATGGGCAAAAACTGGAAAAATTCCCTTTGAAAACTGGCACAAGACAGGGATGCCCTCTCTCACCACTCCTATTCAACATAGTGTTGGAAGTTCTGGCTAGGGCAATCAGGTAAGAGAAAGAAATCAAGGGTATTCAGTTAGGAAAAGAAGTCAAATTGTCCCTGTTTGCAGATGACATGATTGTATATTTAGAAAACCCCATTGTCTCAGCCCAAAATCTCCTTAAGCTGATAAGCAACTTCAGCAAAGTCTCAGGATACAAAATGAATGTGCAATAATCACAAGCATTCTTATACACCAGTAACAGGCAAACAGAGAGCCAAATCAGGAATGAACTTCCATTCACAATTGCATCAAAGAGAATAAAATACCTAGGAATCCAACATACAAGGGATGTAAAGGACCTCTTCAAGGAGAACTACAAACCACTGCTTAGTGAAATAAAAGAGGACACAAACAAATGGAGGAACATACCATGCTCATGGATAGGAACAATCAATATTGTGAAAATGGCCATTCTGCCCAAGGTTATTTATAGATTCAATGCCATCCCCATCAAGCTACCAATGAGTTTCTTCATAGAATTGGAAAAAAAACTGCTTAAAAGTTCATATGGAACCAAAAAAGAGCCCACATTGCCAAGACACTCCTAAGTCAAGAGGACAAAGCTGGAGGCGTCACGCTACCTGACTTCAAACTATATTAAAGGCTACAGTAACCAAAACAGCGTGGTACTGGTACCAAAACACAGATATAGACCAATGGAACAGAACAGAGTCCTCAGAACCAATACCATACATCTACAACCATCTGATCTTTGACAAACCTGAGAGAAACAAGAAATGGGGAAATGATTCAATAAAATTTAGGAAGAAGCATTCCAAGAATCTGCTCTCTGATATGAGCATTCAGTTCACAGAGTTAATGCTTACTCTATGTTGCTCTAGCTTCGAAACTCTGTCTTTGAAGAATCTGTGAAGGGATATTTAGTGATGCTCGGAGGTTAGTGGTGGGCAAGGAAACATCTTCTGATGAAACCTGCAGAGTAACTTTCTGAGCAACTGCCTTGCGATGTGTGTTTGTCTTCTAGATTTAAACCATTCTGTGGATTGAGCAAATTGAAAATACTGTTTTTATGGAATTTGAGGAAGGACATTTGGGAACGATACTTAGAACATGGAGAAAGAAATATCCTCAGGTAAAATCCAGAAGGAAGCTTTCTGTGAAACAGCTCTGTATCGTCTTAATTCCTCACACTCATATAAGTCTCTCTTTTCATTCAGCAGTTTTCTAGCCCTGTGTATGTTTAGCGTGTGATGGGACATTCGGAAGCACTTTGAGGCTTATGGTGAGAAAGTAAATAGGTTCAGAGCGAAACTGGCGAGAAGCTTTCCGAGGAACTGCTTTGTGACGTGTGGATTCCACTCACAGTGTTATACCTCTCTTCTCATACAGCATCGAGGAAACCCTTTTGGAGAAACAGGTACCAAGTGATATTCGGGAGCATGTTGATGCAGATGATGAAAAGGGAAATAGCCTCACACAAAACCTGGAAAAATGCTTTCTAGGAAACTACTCTGTGATATGTGTAATCATCACACAGAGCTAAAAGTTCCCTTACACTACACAGCTTGAAAACTGTTATGGATGGAGCCATGAAGGGACTTTCGGGAGCAGACTCAGAACTATGGTTAAAAAGGAAATATCTTTAGATAAAAACTGTAAAGAAGCTTTCTGCAAATCTGCTTTTTTCTATGTTTATTCTTCTCACATAGATGAAGCTTTCTTTACATTCCGCAGCTTGGAAACTCCCTCATGGATGGATCCACGATGGGATATTTGGGAATACATTCGGGTCTATGGTCAAATAGGAAATATAGTCAGATAAAAACTGGACAGAAGCTTTCTGAGGAACTGCTTGGTGATGTATGCATTCCACTCAGGGGGGTTCAATGTTCTTCTCATAAGGCACAGTTTGAACACTGTTCCTGTAAAACCAAAAGTGTGTTATTCGGAGCACATTTAAGACTATGGCAAAGTGAAATATCATCAAATAAAAAACAGAAAGAAATACTCAAAGAAATTGCTCCCTGATATGCCCATTGTTTTCACAGGGTTAGAGCTTACTCTTCATTTCCCAGTTTGAAAGTCGGCCGCTGAGGGTTCTGAGAATGGATACTAAGCGGCATCTGGAGGCTTGTTTCGAGCAAGGAAATGTCTCCCATCGAAAATTGGGGATATGCTTTCTGTGCAAAATTTTGGGATGTCTGTGTTCATTTCAAAGATTTAAATCATTCTTTGTATTGAGCAGTTTGAAATCACTGTTTCTGTGGAATCAGAGAAAGGACATTTGGAGACGCTATTTAGAATACCCTGAAAAAGAAATAACCTCAGACGGAAACCAGAAGGAAGCTTTCTGTGAAACTGCTCTGTGTCACGTGAATTCTGCTCACACAATTAAGCTTCTTTTTTCACTGAGCAGTATCATAACTCTGTTATTGTTTACACTGCAAAGGGATATTCAGGCGCGATTTGAAGGTTTCGGTGAGAAAGGCAACGTCTTCCGATAGAAACTGGAGAGAAGGTTTCTGAGGAGCTTCTCTGTGACATGTGCATTCCACTCACAGAAATATATCTTTCTTCTCCTAGAGGATTCCGGAATCCCTTTTGGAGAAAAACTACCAAGAGACATTCGGGAGGATTTGGACGGCTATGGAGAAAAAGGATGTATCCTCAGAGAGAACTGGAAAGAAGCTTTCTGTGAAACTGTTTCACGTTAGATATATCTATTCATCATGATAGTTTAAACCTTTCTTATATTATGCAGCTTGGAAACTCCATCATGCACAAATCTGCAAAGGGACTTTTGGGAGCACATTCAGGCCTATGGTGAAAGAGGATAAATCTTCAGATAAAAACTGGATAAAAGCTTTGTGAGAAACTACTTGTGACGTACTCATTCTGCTCAGGGAGTTATACTTCTTTTTTCACAAGGCAGTGTTTAAACACTATTCCTGTGTAACCGAAAAAGTGATATTTCGGAGTACACTGAGGACTATCGCAAATAGTGAAATGTACTGAAATAAAATCAAGAAAGAAGCGTTCCAAGAGTCTGATCTCTGATATGTGCATTCACTTCACAGAATTTATGCTTACTCTATGTTGCCCATTTTCGAAATTCTGTCTTGAAGAATCTGTGAAGGGATATTTAGTTAAGCCCAGAGGCTTGTGGTGAGCAAGGAAACATCTTCTGATGAAACCTGCAGAGTAACTTTCTGAGAAACTGCTTTGTGATGTGTGTATTCGTCTCATAGATTTAAACCGTTCTTTGGATTGAGCAGCTTGAAATCACTGTTTTTGTGGAATCTGAGGAAGGACATTTGGGAACGATCCTTAAAACATGGAGAAAGAAATATCCTCAGTTAAAATCCAGAAGGAAGCTTTCTGTGAAACTACTCTGTGTTGTCTTAATTACTCTCGCTTAGTTAAGCCTCTCCTTACGTTCAGTAGTTATATACCCCTGTGTATGTTTCATGTGTGATGGGACATTCGGGGGCACTTTGAGGCTTACGGTGAAAAAGGAAATATGTTCAGATCAAAACTAGAGAGAAGCTTTCTGAGGAACTGCTTTGTGACGTGTGCATTCCACTCACAGCAATATACCTTTCTTCTCCTAGAGGATTCTGGAATCCCTTTTGGAGAAAAAGCTACCAACAGACATTCGGGAGTACAGGGACGTCATCTTAGTTAAGCCTCACTTTACGTTAAGTAGTTTTAAAACCCTGTGTATGTTTAGCATGTGATGGGACATTCGGGAGCACTTTGAGGCTTACATTGAGAAAGGAAATATTTTCAGAGTGAAACTGGAGAGAAGCTTTCCGAGGAACTGCTTTGTGACGTGTGCATTCCACTCACAGTGTTTTAGCTCTCTTCTCATAGAGTCTCGGGGAAATTCTTTTGGAGAAACAGGTACCTAGTGATATTCGGGAGCATGTTGATGCCGATGATGAAAATGGAAATAGCCTCAGACAAAACCTGGAAGGATGCCTTCTAGGAAAGTACTCTGTGATATGTGTAATCATCTCACAGATATAAAGATTTCCTTACACTACACGGCTTGAAAACTGTCATGGATGGAACCTCAAAGGGACTTTCGGGAGCACACTGAGGACTATGGTAAAAAACTAAATATCTTCAGATAAAAACTGGAAAGAAGCTTTTTGTGAATCTGCTTTTTTCTATGTTTATTCTTCTCATATAGATGAAGGTTTCTTTACATTTCACCAGTTGGAAACTCCCGTGTGGATGGATCCACGAAGGGATATTTGGGATCACATTCGGGCCTATGGTCAAATAAGAAATATAATCTGATTAAAACTGGAGTGAATCTTTCTGAGAAACTGCTTGGTGATGTGTGCATTCCACTCAGGGAGATTTAATGTGCTTCTCATAAGGCAGTTTGACACTGTTCCTGTAAAACGAAAAATGTGATATTCAGAGCACATTGAAGACTATGGCAAAAAGTGAAATGTCCTCCAATAAAAAACAGAAAGAAGCACTCGAAGAAACTGCCTTCTGACATTCCCCTTCTTTTCACAGGGTAGCTTACTGTACATTTCCCAGGTTGAAAATCGGCCTGTGAATGCTCTGCGAAGGGATAGTAAGTGGCAACTGGAGGCCTGTTTCAAGCATGGAAATGTCTCCCATCGAAAATTGGAGAGAAGCTTTCTGTGCAACTCTTTTGTGATGTTTTTATTCATCTCAAAAAGTTAAATCATTCTTTAGATTCAGCAGTTTGAAATCACTGTTTCTGTGGAATCTGAGAAAGGGCATTTGGAGACGCTCTTTAGAATACCCTGAAAAAGAAATAACCTCAGAAACAAACCAGAAGGTAGCTTTCTGTGCACCTGCTCTGTGTCACGTCAATTCCGGTCACACAGTTAAGATTCTCTTTTCATTGAGCAGTATCATAACACTGTTTTTGTTTTCTCTGAGAAGGGATACTCATGAGCACTTTTAGACTCATGGTGAGAAAGGAAAAGTCTTCAGATAGAAACTGGAGAGAAGCTTCCAAGGAACTGCTTTGTGACGTGTGCATTCCACTCACAGTGTTATACCGCTCTTCTCCTAGAGGATTCCGGAATCCCTTTTGGAGAAAAAGCTACCAAGAGACATTCAGGAGTATAGGACGTCTATGGTGAAAAAGAAAATATCCTCAGACAAAACTGAAAAGAAGATTCCTGTGAAACTGCTTCGTGTTAGATATATCTATTCATCTGGCATCGTTCAAACTTTTCTTATATTACACAGTTTGGAAACTATGTCATGCACGGATCCGTGAAGGGACATTCGGGAGTGCAATATGGCCTTCGGTGAAAGAGGAGGTATCATCAGATAAAGAGTGGAGAGGAATTTTCTGAGAAACTATTTTTTGATGTATGCATTCCACTAAGGGAGTTATGCCTCTTCTCCCAAGGCAGGGTTTGAACACTGTTCCTGTGTAATCAAAAAAGTGATATTTGGGAGCACACTGACGACTATGGCGAATAGTGAAATATACTGAAATTAAACCGAGAAAGAAGCGTTCCAAGAATCTGATCTCTGAAATGTGCATTCACTTCACAGGATTTATGCTTATTCTATGTTGCCCACTTTCAAAATTCTGTCTTTGAAGAATCTGTGAAGGGATATTTAATAAAGACTGGAAGCTTGTGGTGAGCAAGCAAACATCTTCCGATGAAACCTGCAGAGTACCTTTCTGAGCAACTGCTTTGCGATGTGTGTATTGCTCTCATAGATTTAAACGTTCTTTGGATTCAGCAGCTTGAAATCACTGTTTTTGTGGGATATGAGGAAGGACATTTGGGAATGATGCTTAGAAAATGGAGAAAGAAATATCCTCAGGTAAAATCCAGAAGGAATTTTCTGTGAAACTACTCTGTGTTATCTTAATTACTCTGGCTTAGTTAAGCCTCTCCTTACGTTGAGTAGTTTTATAACACTGTGTATGTTTAGCGTGTGATGGGACATTAGGGAGCACTTTGAGGCTTACGGTGAAAACGGAAATATGTTAAGACAGAAATTGGAGAGAAGCTTTCCGAGGAACTGCTTTGTGATTTGTGCATTCCACTCACAGAAATATACTTTTCTTTTCCTACAGGATTCCGGAATCCCTTTTTGATAAAAAGCTACCAGGAGATATTCAGAAGAACAGGGACAGCTATGGTGAAAAAGGAAATATCCTCAGATAAAACTGGAGAGAAGATTTCTGTGAATCTGCTTCGTGTTAGATATATCTATTCATCTCGCATAGTTCAAACCTTTCTTATATTATGCAGTTTGGAATCTCCGTCATGTACGCATCCATGAAGGGATGTGGGAGCACATTCAGGCCTATGGTGAAAGAGGAGATGTCTTCAGAGAAAAACAGGTTAGAAGCTTTCTGAGAAACTGCTTGTGTTGTATGCATTCCCTTCAGGGAGTTATACCTATTTTCTCACAAGACAGTGTTTAAACAGTGCTATTGTGTAACTAAAAAAGTGATATTTCGGAGGGCACTGAGGACTATGGCAAATAGTGAAATATACTGCAATAAAATTGAGAAGGAAGCTTTCCAAGAATCTGCTCTCTGATATGTGCATTCACTTCCAGAATTTATGCTTACTCTATGTTGCCCAGTTTTTGAAATTCTGTCTTTGAAGAGTCTGTGAAGAGATATTTAGTGACACCTGGAGGCTTGTAGTGAGCAAG
This sequence comes from Piliocolobus tephrosceles, assembly GCF_002776525.5. NCBI lineage: Eukaryota > Metazoa > Chordata > Mammalia > Primates > Cercopithecidae > Piliocolobus > Piliocolobus tephrosceles. The sequence goes on along the minus strand of NC_045435.1, from coordinate 127,106,792 downwards.
GAAACATCTTCCGATGAAATCTGCAGGGCAACATTCTGAGCAACTGCTTTGCAATGTATGTATTCATCTCCTAGATTTAAACCTTTCTTTGGATTGAGCAGATTGAAGTCACTGTTTTTGTGAAATCTGAGGAAAGACATTTGGGAATGATCCTGAGAACATGGAGAAAGAAATATCCTCAGGTAAAATCCAGAAGAAAGCGTTCTCTGAAACTACTCTGTGTTATCTTAATTCCTATCACTTAGTTAAGCCTCTCCTTACATTGAGGAGTTTTATAACCCTGTGTATGTTTAGCGAGTGATTGCACATTCAGGAGCACTTTGAGGCTTGCGGTGAAAAAGGAAATATGTTCAGAGCGAAACTGGAGAGAAGCTTTCAGAGGAACTTCTTTGTGATGAGTGCATTCCACTCGCAGTGTTATACCTCTCTTCTCATACAGCGTCGGGGAAACCCTTTTTGAGAAACAGGTACCAAGTGATATTCGGGAGCATGTTGATGCTGATGATGGAAAGGGATATAGCCACAGACAAAACCTGGAAAGAAGTTTTCTAGTAAACTACTTTTTGATCCATGTTATCATCTAACAGATATAAATGTTTCCTTACATTACACAGCTACAAAACTGTCATTGACGGATACACGAAGGGAGTTTCGGGAGCACACTCAGGACGATGTTGAAAAAGGCGATATCTTAGGAAGCTGTCCAGGAACCTGTTCTGTGTTACGTGAATTCCGGTCACACAGTTAAGCTTCTCTTTTCAATGAGCAGTATCATAACACTATTTTTGTTTAGTCTGCGAAGTGATATTCAGGAGCACTTTGCGACTTACGGAGAGAAGGGAAACGTCTTCAGATGGAAACTGGAGAGAAGCTTTCTGAGGAGCTGCTTTGTGACGTGTGCATTCCACTCAAGGAAATATACCTTTCTTCTCCTATAGGATTCTGGAATCCCTTTTGGTGAAAAAGCTACCAAGAGACATTCGTGAGTATAGGGATGGCTATGGTGAAAATGAAATGTCCTCAGACAAAAACTGGAAAGAAGATTTCTGTGAAACTGCTTTGTGTTAGATATATTTATTTATCTCGCATAGTTAAAAGTTTTCTTATACTATGCAGTTTGGAAACTCCATCACAAGCTGATCCGCAAAGGGACTTTCTAGAGCACATGCAGTCCTATGTTGAAAGATTAGATATCTTCAGATAAAAACTGGATAGAATCATCCTGAGAAACTAGTTTGTGATGTATGCATTCAACTCAGGGAGGTATACCTTTTCCTCCCAAGGCAGTATTTGAACACTCTTCCTGTGAAACCAAAAAATTGATATTTCGCAGCACATTGAGGAGTACGGTGAATAGTGAAATATACTGAAATAAAATCGAGGAAGAAGCGTTCCAAGAATCTGCTCTCTGATATGTGCATTCACTTCACAGAGTTATGCTTACTCTATGTTAACGAGTATGCTTAATTAACGTTTACTGTAAGATGCCCAGTTTCGAAACTCTGTCTTTGAAGAATCTGTGAAAGGTCATTTAGTGATGGCTGGAGGCTTGTGATGAGCAAAGAAACGTCTTCCGATGAAAGCTGCAGATAAACTTTCTGAGCAACTGCTTGGCGATTTGTGTATTCATCTCATAGAATTAAACCATTCTTTGGATTGAGCAGCTTGAAATCACTGTTTCTGTGGAATCTAAGGAAGGACATTTGGGAACAATCCTTCAAACATGGAGAAAGAAATATCCTGAGGTAAAATCCAGAAGGAAGCTTTTTGTGAAACTACTCTGTGTCGTCTGAATTCCTCTCACTCAGTTAAGCATCATTTTTCTTTCGGCAGTTTTCTAACCCTGTGTATGTTAACTTGTTTTGGGACATTCGGAATCACTTTGAGACTTACGGTGGAAAAAAAAAAAAAATATATGTTCAGACCATAACTGAAGAGAAGCTTTCCGAGGAACTGCTTTGTGACTTGTGCATTCAACCCACAGTGTAGTACCTCTCTTCTCATATGGCGTCGGGGATGCACTTTTGGACATACAGGTAGCAAGTGATATTCGGGAGCATGTTGATGCCGATGGTGAAAAGACAGATAGCCTCAGACAAAAACTGGAAAGAAGCTTTCTAGGAAACTACTCTGTAATATGTGTAATCCTCCCACATAGATAAAGCTTTCTTTACACTACACAGCTTGGAAACTGTCAAGGACGGATCCACGAAAGGACCTTCGGGAGCAATTGAGGATGATGGTGAAAAAGGAAATATCTTCAGATAAAAACTGGAAAGAAACTTTCTGTGATTCTCCCTTTTGCTGTGATTATTCTTCTCACATAGATGAAGCTTTCTTTGCATTACGCAGTTTGGAAACTCCCTCATGGATGGATCTGTGAAGGGATATTTGGGATCACATTCGGGCCTATAGTGAAATAGAAAATATAGTCAGATAAAAACTGCAGAGAAGGTTTCTGAGAAACTGCTTTGTGATGGCTGCATTCCACTCAGGGAGTTATAACTTTCTTTTCATGAGGCACATTTTGAACACTGTTCCTCTAAAACCAAATGAGTGATATTCAGAGCACATTGAAGACTATCACAAAAGTGAAACATCGTCCAATAAAAACAGAAAGAAGCACCCAATGAAACTGCTCTTTAACCTGTCCATTCTTTTCAGAGGGGTAAAGCTTCCTCGATATTTCCCAGTTTGAATGTTGCTCTTTGAGGATTCTGCAAAGGGATAGTAAGTGTCAACTGGAGGCCTGTGTCAAGCAAGGAAATGTCTTCCATCGAAAATTGGAGAGAAGCTTTCTGCGCAACTCTTTTGTGATGTTTGTGTTCATCTCAAAGAGTTAAATCATTCTTTGCATTGAGCAGCTTGAAATCACTGTTTTTGTGGCACCTGAGGAAGTACATTTGCGAACGATCCTTAGAATATGGAGAAAGAAATATCCTCAGGTAAAATCCGGAAGGAAGCTGTCTGTGAAACTGCTCTGTGTGGTTGTAATTCCTCTCGCTTAGTGAAGCCTTTCTTTTCACTGAGCAGTTTTCTAACCCTGTGCATGTTTCGCGTGTGATGGGATATTTGGGAGCACTTTGAGGCTAACGTAGAAAAAGGAAGTATGTTCCGACAGAAACTGGAGAGAAGCTTCCGGGGAACTGCTTTGTGACGTGTGCATTCCACTCACACTGTTATATCTCTCTTCTCATACAGCGTCGAGGAAGCCGTTTTGGAGAAACAGGCACTAAGTGATATTCGGGAGCATGTTGATGCAGATGATGAAAAGCAAAATAGCCTCAGACAAAAACTGGAAAGAAGCTTTCTGGGAAACTACTCTGTGATAAGTATAATAATCTCACTTAGGAAAAGCTTCCTTTATATTACACAGCTTGGAAACTTCTTCCTGGATGGATCCCCGAAGGGATATTTGGGAATCACATTCGGGCCTACGGTGAAATAGAAAATATAGTCAGATAAAAACTGGAGAGAAGCTTTCTGAGAAACTGCTTGGTGATGTGTGCTTTCCACTCAGGGACTTATAACTTTCTTCTCAAAAAGCACAGTGTGAACACTGTTTCTGTGAAATCAAAAGAGTGATATTCGGAGCACATTGTAGATTGTGGCTAAAAGTGAAATGTCTTGCAATAAAAAACAGGAAGAAGCACTCAAAGAGTCAGCTCTATGACGTGTCTATTCTATACACAGGGTTAAAGTTTACTCTACATTTCCCAGTTTGAAAGTTGGTCTTTGAGGATTCTGCGAAGGGATAGTAAGTGGTAACTGGAGGCCTGTGTCGAGCAAGGAAATGTCTTCCACCAAAAATTGGAGAGAAGCTTTCTGCCCAACTCTTTCCTGATGTTTGTATTCATCTCATAGAGTTAAATCATTCTTTGGATGGAGCAGTTTGAAATCACTGTTTCTCTGGAAACTGAGAAAGCACATTTGGAAACGCTCTTTAGAATATACTGAAAAAGAAGTATCCTCCGAGAGAAATCAGAAGGAAGCTTTCTGTGAAACTGCTCTGTGTTACGTGAAATCTCCTCACACAATTAAGCTTCTCTTTTCATTGAGCTGTACCATAACACTGTTTTTGTTTAGTCTGCGAGGGATTATTCTGGAGAGCTTTGAGGCTTACTGTGAGAAAGAAAACGCCTTCAGATAGAAACTGGAGAGAATCTTTCTGAGGAGCTCCTTTGTGACGTGTGCATTCCACTCACAGAAATATAGCTTTCTTCTCCTAGAGGATTCCACAAACCCTATTGGAGGAAAAGCTACCAAGAGATATTCAGGAGTATAGCGACAACTATGGTGAAAAAGGAAATATCCTCAGACAAACCTGGAAAGAAGATTACTGTGAAACTGCTTAATGTTAGATATATTTATTTGTCTTGCATAGTTAAAACTTTAATTATATTACACTGTTTGGAAACTCCGTCATTCACAGATCCGAGAAGGGAGATTCGGGAGCACGTTCAGGCCTACAGTGAAAGAGGAGCTATCTTAAGAAAAAAAATGGACAAAAGCTTTCTGAGAAACTACTTTGTGATGTATGCATTCCCCTCAGGGAGTTATACCTCTTTTCTCACAAGGTAGTGTTTGAACACTGTTCCTGTGAAACCGAAAAAGTGATATTTCGAAAGAATTGAGGACTATGGCGAATAGTGGAATATACTGAAATAAAATCGAGGAAGAAGCGTTCCAAGAATCTGCTCTCTGATAAGTGCATTCACTTCACAGAGTTAATCATTGTTCTATGTTACGCAGTTTTGAAACTCTGTCTTCGAAGAATCTGTGAAGGGATATTTAGTGACGCCAGGAGGCTTGTGGTGAGCGAGGAAACGTCATCCGATGAAACCTGCAGAGAAACGTCCTGAGCAACTGTTTTGCCATGTGTGTATTCGTCTCCTAGAGTTAAAACATTCTTTGGATTAAGCAGTGTGAAATCACTCTTTTTGTGGCATCTGAGAAAGAATATTTGGGAAGGATCCTTAAATTATGGAAAAGGAAATATCCTCAGGTAAAATGCAGAAGGAAGCTTTCTGTGAAACTGCTCTGTGTCGTCTTACTTCCTCTCAATCAGATAAGCCTCTCTTTTCATTGAGCAGTTTTCTATCCCTGTGTATGTTTAGTGTGTGATGGGATATTCGGGAGTACTTGGAGGCTAACGATAAAAAAGGAAATATGTTTAGACCGAAACTGGAGAGAAGTTTTCCGAGGAACTGCTTTGTGATATGTGCATTCCAGTCACAGTGTTATACCTCTCTTCTCATACAGCGTTGGGGTAACCCTTTAGGAGATACAGGTAGCAAGTCATATTGAGGAGCATGCTGATGCCGATGGTGAAAAGGGAAATAGCCTCAGACAGAAACTGGAATGAAACTTTCAATAAAACTTCTCTGTGATATATGTAATCATCTCACATAGGTAAAGCTTTCTTTACGTTATGCAACTTGGAAACTGTCATGGACGGATCCATGAAAGGACCTTTGGAGCACATTCTGTACTATGGTGAAAAAGGAAATGTAGTCAGATAAAAACTGGAAGAAGCTTTCTGTGAATCTGGTTTCGCTATGATTATTCATCTTACATAGATGAAGCTTTCTTTATATTACGCAGCTTGGAAAATACCTCGTGGATGGATCCACGAAGGGATACTTGGGTTCACATTCCAGCTTATGTTGAAAAAGGAAATATAATCAGATAAAAACTGGAGAGAAGCTTTCTGAGAAATTGCTTGGTGATGTGCGCATTCCACTAAGGGAGCTATAACTTTCTTCTCATAAGGCACAGTTTGAACACTGTTTTTCTGTTCCTGTAAAACCAAAAGAGTGATATTCAGAGCACATTGAAGACTACGGCAAAAAGTGAAACATCGTCCAGTAAAAAAGAGACAGAAGCACTCGAAGAAACTGCTTTCTGACATGTCCATTATTTCCACAGTGATAAATATTACTCTACATTTCCCAGTTTGAAGGTCGGTCTCTGAGGCTTCTGCAAAGGGATAGTGAGTGGCGACCGGAGGCCTGTGTGAGGCAAAAAAATGACTTCCATCGAAAATCGGAGAGGAGCTTTCTGCACAACACTTTTGTGATGTATGTAGTCATCTCATAGAGTTAAATCGTTCTTTGGATTGAGCAGTTTGAAATCACTGTTTTTGTGGAATCTGAGAAAGAACATTTGGAAACGCTCTTTAGAATATCCTGAAAAAGAAGTAACCTCAGAGAGAAAACAGAAGGAATATTTCTGTGAAACTGCTCTGTGTCACATGAATTCCGCTCACACAGTTAAGCTTCTCTTTTCATTGAGCTGTATCATAACACTGTTTTTGTTTAGTCTGCGAAAGGATACTTTGGAAGGCTTTGAGGCTTATTGTCAGGATGGAAACATCTTCAGATAGAAACTGCAGAGAAGCTTTCTGAGGAGCTGCTTTGTGACGTGTGCATTCCACTCATAGAAATATATCTTTCTTGGCCGGGCACGGTGGCTCAAGCCTGTAATCCCAGCACTTTGGGAGGCCGAGACGGGCGGATCACGAGGTCAGGAGATCGAGACCCTCCTGGCTAACACAGTGAAACCCCATCTCTACTAAAAATACAAAAAATTAGCCGGGCGAGGTGGTGGGCGCCTGTGGTCCCAGCCACTCGGGAGGCTGAGGCAGGAGAATGGCGTCAACCCAGGAGGCAGAGGTTGCAGTGAGCTGAGATCCGGCCACTGCACTCTAGCCTGGGCAACAGAGCAAAACTCCGTCTCAAAAAAAGAAAAAAAAAGAAAAAAAAAGAAATATACCTTTCTTCTCCTAGCAAATTCCGGAATCCCTTTTGGAGAAAAAGGTACCAAGAGATATTCCAGAGTATAGCAATGACTATGGTCAAAAAGTAAATATCCCCAAACAAACCTGTAAAGAAGATTTCTGTGAAACTGTTTTGTGTTAGATATATCTATTCGCCTTTCATAGTTAAAACGTGAATTATATTACGCTGTTTGGAAACTCCGTCATGCACAGATCCGAGAAGGGACATTCGGGAGCACATTCAGGTCTATCGTGAAAGAGGAGATATCTTCAGATGAAAACTGGATACAACTTTCTGAGAAACTACATTGTGATGTATGCATTCCACTCAGGGTGTTATACCTCTTTTCTCAAAAGGCAGTGTTTGAAAACTGTTCCTGTGAAACTGAAAAAGTGATATTTCAGAACGCATTGAGGACTATGGCAAAGAGTGAAATATAATGAAATAAAATCGAAGAAGAATCGTTCCAACAATCTGCTCTCTGGTATGTGCATTGACTTCACAGAGGTAATGCTTACTCTATGTTGCCCAGTTTCAAAACTCTGTCTTTGAAGAATCTGTGAAGGGATATTTAGTGAAGCCCGGAGGCTTGTGGTGAGAGGGGAAAGGTCTTCCAATGAAACATGCAGAGAAACGTTCTCAGCAACTGCATTGCGATGTGTGTATTCGTCTCATAGAGGTAAACCATTCTTTTGATTGAGCAGCTTGAAATCACTATTTTTGTGGAATCTGAGGTAGGGCATTTGAGAACTATCTTTAAAATATGGAGAAAGAAATATCCTCAGGTAAAATCCAGAAGGAAACTTTCCGTGAAACTGCTCTGTGTCGTCTTCATTCTTCTCACTCAGATAAGCCTCCCTATTCGTCGAGCAGTTTCGTATCCCTGTGTATGTTTCGCATGTGATGGGATATTCGGGAATACTTTGAGACTAATGGTGAAAAAGGAAATATGTTAAGACCGAAACTGAAGAGAAGCTGTCTGAGCAACTGCTTTGTGACGTGTGCATTTCAGTCACTGTGTTATACCACTCTTCTCATACAGCGTCGGGGAAACCCTTTTGGAGAAACAGGTACCAAGTGACATTCTGGACCATGTTGATGCCAATGGTGAAAAGGAAAATAGCCTCAGACAAAAACTGGAAAGAAGCATTGTAGGATACTACTCTGTGATATGTGTAATCATCTCACATAGATAAAGCTTTCTTTACATTACGCAGCTTGGAATATGTCATGGACGGATTCACAAAGGGACCTTTTTGAGCACATTCTGGACTCTGGTGAAAAAGGGAATATTTTCAGATAAAAACTGGAAAGAACCTTCCTGTGAATCTTCTTTTTGCTATGTTTATTCAACACACATAGATCAAGCTTTCTTTATAATACGCAGGTTGGAAACTCCCTCGTGGATCGATCCGCAAAGGGATATTTGGGATCACATTCGGGCTTATGGTGAAATAGGAAATACAGTCAGATAAAAACTGGAGAGAAGCTTTCTGAGAAACTGCTTGGTGATGTGTGCATTCCACCCAGGGAGTTTTAACTTTCTTCTCATAAGGCACAGTTTGAACACTGTTCCTGTAAAACCATAAGAGTGATGTTCGGAGCACATTGAAGATTATGACAAAAAGTGAAATGTCGTCCAATAAAAAACAGAAAGAAGCATTCGAAGAAACTTCTCCCGGACATGTCCATTCATTTCACAGGATTAAAACTTACTCTACATTTCCCAGTTTTAAGGTCTGTCTTTAAGGCTTCAGCGAAGGGGTCATAAGTGGCAAATGGAGACCTGTGTGAGGGAAGGAAATGTCTTTTATCGAAAATCGTAGAGAAGCTTTCTGTGCAACTGTTTTGCGATGTTTGTAGTCATCTCATAGAGTTAAATCATTCTTTGGGTTGAACAGTTTGAAATCACTGTTTTTCTGGAATCTGAGAAAGCACATTTGGAAACGCTCTTCAGAATATCCTGAAAAAGAAATAACCTCAGAGAGAAACCAGAAGGCAGCTTTCTGTGAAACTGCACTGTGTCATGTGAATTCCGCTCACACAGTTAAGCTTCTCTTTTCATTGAGCTGTAAACACTGTTTTGGTTTGGTCTGTGAAGGGATATACAGTAGCGCTTTGAGACTTACGGTGAGATAGGAAACGAATTCAAATAGTAACTGGAGAGAAGTTTTTGAGGAGCTGCTTTGTGACGTGTGCATTGCACTCACATTAATATACCTTTCTTCTCCTAGAGACTTCCGGAATCCCTTTTGGAGAAAAACCTACCAAGAGATATTCTGGAGTTGACAATGTTCAAAAAGGAAATATCCTCAGACAAAACCTGGAGAGAAGATTTCTGTGAAACTGCTTTGTGTTAGATATATTTATTCATCTAGCATAGTTAAAACTTTAATTATATTATGCAGTTTGGAAACTCCGTCATGCATTGATCCATGAAGGGACATTCGGGAGCACATTCAGGCCTACAGTGAAAGAGGAGATATCTTCAGATAAAAACTGGATAGAAGCTTTCTGAGAAACTCCATTTTGTGATATGTGCATTCCACTCAGGGCGTTATACCTCTTTTCTCACAAGGCAGTGTTTGAACATTGTTTCTATGAAACCAAAAATGTGATATTTCTGAAAGCATTGAGGACTATGGTGAATAGTGAAATATACTGAAATAAATTCGAGGAAGAAGCGTTTCAAGAATCTGTTCTCTGATATGAGCTTTCACTTCAAAGAGTTAATGCTTACTCTATTTTACCCAGTTTCGAAACTTCGTCTTCAAAGAATCTGGAAAGGGATATTTAGTGAAGCCCGGAGCCTTGTGGTGAGAGAGGAAACGTCTTCCAATGAAACCTGCAGAGAAACGTTCTGAGCAACTGCTTTGTGTTGTATGTATTCGTCTCATAGACTTAAACAATTCTTTGGATTGAGCAGCTTGGAATCAGTGTTTTTGTGGCATCTGAGGAAGGACATTTGGGAATGATCCTTAGACTATGGAGAAAGAAATATCCTCAGGTAAAAAACAGAAGGAAGCATTCTGTGAAACTGCTCTGTGTCGTCTTAATTCCTCTCACTCAGGTAAGCCTCTCTTTTCATTGAGTAGTTTTCTAGCCCTCTGTAGGTATAGCGTGTGATGGGATATTCGGGAGCACTTTGAGGCTAACAGTGAAAAAGGTAATATGTTCAGACCGAAATTGGAGAGAAGCTTTCTGAGGAACTGTTTTGTGATGTGTGCATTCCAGTCACAGTGTTATACCTCTCTTCTCATACAGCGTCGGCGATACCCTTTTGGAGAATCAGGTACCAAGTCATTTCCGGGAGCATGTTGATGCTGATGGTGAAAAGGGAAATAGCCTCAGACAAAATCTGGAAGGAAACTTTCTAGGAAACCACTCTGTGATATATGTAGTCATCTCATATAGATAAAGCTTTGTTTACATTGCGCAGCTTGGAAACTGTCATGGAAGAATGCACGAAGGGACCTTTTTGAGCACGTTCTGGACTATGGTGAAGAAGGAAGTATCTTAAGATAAAAACTGCAAAGAAGCTTTCTGTGAATCTGCTTTTTGCTATGTCCATTCATCTCACATAGATGAAGCTTACTTTACATTACGCAGCTTGGAAACTCCCTCATGGTTGGATCCGCGAAGGGATAATTGGGATCACCTTCGAGCCTATGGAGAAATAGAAAATATAGTCAAATAAAAATTTGAGAGAAGCTTTCTGAGAAACTGCTTGGTGATGTCTGCATTACACTCAGGGAGTTATAACTTTCTTCTAATATGCAGGAGTTTGAACACTTTTCCTGTAAAGCCAAAAGAGTGATATTTGGAGCACATTGAAGACTATGGCAAAAAGGGAAATGTTGTCCAACAAAAACAGAAAGAAGCAATCGAAGAAACTGCTCTCTGACATGTCCATTCTTTTCACAGTGTTAAAGCTTACTCTACATTTCCCAATTTGAAAGTTGGTCTTTGAGGGTTCTGCGAAGTGATAGTAAGTCGTGACCGGAGGCCTGTGTGAGGCAAGGAAATGTTTTCCATCGAAAATCGGAGACAAGTTTTCTGCACAACGGTTTTCTGATGTTTGTATTTATCTCATAGAGTTAAATAATTCTTTGGATTCAGCAGTTTGAAATCACTCTTTCTGTGAAATCTGAGAAACGACATAGGAAAAGCTTTTTACAACATCCTGAAAAAGAAATAACCTCAGAGAGAAAGCATCAGGAAGCTTCCTGTGAAACTGCTCCATGCCACGCAAATTCCGCTCCCACAGCTAAACTTCTCTTTTCATTGAGCTGTATCATATCACTGTTTTTGTTTATTCTGCGAAGGGATATTCTGGAGAGCTTTGAGGCTTACGGTGAGAAAGGAAACATCTTCAGATAGAAATTGGAGAGAAGCTTTCTAAGGACCTGCTTTGTGACATTAGCATTCCACTCACAGGAATATACCTTTCTTCTCCTAGAGTATTCCGGAATCCATTTTGGAGAGAAAGCTACCAAAAGATATTTGGGAGTATAGCAACGACTATGGTGAAAAAGGAAATATCCTCAGACAAAAACTGGAAAGAAGATTTCTGTGAAACTGCTTTGTGTTAGATGTATTTATTCTTCTCGCACAGTTAAAACTTTAATTATATTACGCAGTTTGGAAGTGCAATCATGCACAGCACTGTGAAGGGACATTCGGGAGGACATTCAGGCCTATGGTAAAAGAGGAGATATCTTCAGATAAAAAGTGGACAGAAGCTTTCTGAGAAACTATTTTGTGATGTATGCATTCCACTCAGGGAGTTATACCTCTTTTCTGAGAAGGCTGTGTTTGGGTACTGTTCTTGTGAAACCAAAAAAGTGATATTTCAGAACGCATTGGGGACTATGGCGAATAGTGAAATATACTGAAATAAAGTCGAGGAAGAAGCGTTCCAAGAACTTGCTCTCTGAAATGTGCATTCACTTCACAGAGTTAATGCTTACTCTATGTTGCCCAGTTTCGAAACTCTGTCTTTGAAAATCTGTGAAGGGATATTTAGTGACGTCCGGAGGCTTGTGGTGAGCGAGGAAATGCCTTCCAATGAAACCTGCCGAGAACCGTTATGAGCAACTGCTTTGTGATGTGTGTATTCGTCTCATAGAGTTAAACCATTCTTTGGTTTGAGCGGCTTGAAATCACTGTTTTTGTGGAATTTGAGGAAAGACATTTGGGAATGATCCTTAGAATATGTAGAAAGAAATATCCTCAGGTAAAATCCAGAATGAAGTTCTCTGTGAAACTGGTGTGTCATCTTTATTCCTCTCACTCAGATAAACGTCTCTTTTCATTGAGCAGTTTTCTAGCCCTGTGTATGTTTAGCATGTAATGGGATATTCGGGAGCACTTTGAGGCTAATGGTGAAAAAGGACATATGTTCTGACCATAACTGGAGAGAAGCTTTCCGAGGAACTGCTTTGAGACGTGTGCATTCCAGTCACACTGTTATGCCTCTCTTCTCATACAGCGTTGGGGAAACCGTTTTGGGGAAACAGGTACCAACTGACATTCAGGAGCATGTTGATGCTGATGGTGAAAAGGAAAATAGCCTCAGACAAAAACTGGAAAGAAGTTTTCTAGAAAACTACTCTGTTGTATGTGTAATCATTTCACATAGATAAAGCTTTCTTTACATTATGCAGTTTGAAATTCTCATGGATGGATCCACGAAGGGACCTTTGGGAACACATTCTGGACTAGGGTGAAAAAGGAAATATCTTCAGATAAAAACTGGAAAGAAGCTTTCTGTGAATCTGCTTTTTGCTATGTTTATTCATCTCACATAGATGAAGCTTTCTTTACATTACACAGGTTGAAAATACCCTCGAGGGGCCGGGCGCGGTGGCTCAAGCCTGTAATCCCAGCACTTTGGGAGGCCGAGACGGGCGGATCACGAGGTCAGGAGATCGAGACCATCCTGGCTAACACGGTGAAACCCCGTCTCTACTAAAAACTACAAAAAAAAACTAGCCGGGCGAGGTAGCGGCGCCTGTAGTCCCAGCTACTGGGAGGCTGAGGCAGGAGAATGGCGTGAACCCGGGAGGCGGAGCTTGCAGTGAGCTGAGATCCGGCCACAGCACTCCAGCCTGGGCCACAGAGCCAGACTCCGTCTCAAAAAAAAAAAAAAAAAAAAAAAAAAGAAAATACCCTCGAGGATGGAGCAGCAAAAGGATATTTGGGATCACCTACGGGCCTACGGTGAAATAAGAAATGTAGTCAGATAAAAAAATGGAGAGAAGCTCTGAGAAACTGCTTGGTGATGTGAGTATTCAACTCAGGGTGTCATAACTTTCTTCTCATAAGGCACAGTTTGAACACTGTTCCTGTAAAACTAAAAGAGTGATATTCAGAGCACATAGATGACAAGGGCAAAAAGTGAAATGTCGTCCAATAAAAAACAGAAAGAAGCACTCGAAGAAACTGCTCTCTGTCATGCCCATTCTTTTCACAGGGTTAAAGCTTACTCTACATTTTCCAGTTTTAAAGTCGTTCTTTGAGTCTTCTGCGAAGAGATAATAAGTGGCGACCAGAGGCCTGTGTGAGGCAAGAAAATGTCTTTCATCGAAAATCGGAGAGAAGCTTTCTGCGCAACTCTTTTGTAATGTTTGTATTCATCTCATAGTGTTAAATCATTCTTTGGATTGAGCAGTTTGAAATCACTGTTTCTCTGGAATCTGAGAAAGGAAATTTGGAAACACTCTTTAGAACATCCTGAAAGGATATAATCTCGGAGAGTAAGGAGAAGGAAAGTTTCTGTGAAACTGCTCTGCATCACGTGAATTCTGCTCACACAGTTAAGCTTCTCTTTTCATTGAGCTGTATCATAACACTGTTTTTGTTTACTCTGAGAATTGATATTCTGGAGGGCTTTGAGGCTTACGGTGAGAAAGGAAACGTCTTCAGATAGAAACTGGAGAGAAGCTTTCTGAGGAGCTGCTTTGTGATGTGTGCATTCCACTCACAGAAATATACGTTTCTTCTCATAGAGGATTCTGGAATCCCTTTTGGAGGAAATGCTACCAGAAGATATTCGGGAGTATAGGGAGGACTATGGCGAAAAAGGTAATATCCTCAGAGAAAAACTGGAAAGAAGATTTCTGTGAAACTGCTTTGTATTGGATACATTTTTTCATCTCGCATAGTTTAAACTTTTCTTATATTATGCAGTTTGGAAACTCCGTCATGCATGGATCCGCGAAGGGACATTCGGGAGCACATTCATGCCTATGGTTAAAGAGGAGATATCTTCAGATAAAACCTGTATAGAAGCTTTCTGTGAAACTACTTTGTGATGTACGCATTTCACTCTGGGTGTTATGCCTCTTTTCTCACAAGGCAGTGTTTGAACACTGTACCTGTGAAACCGAAAAACTGATATTTTGGTTCACATTGAGGACTATGGCGAATAGTGAAATACACTGAAATAAAATCGAGGAAGAAGCGTTCCAAGAGTCTGCTCTCTGATATGTACATTCATTTCTTAGTGTTAATGCTTACTCTATGTTGTCCAGTTTGGAAACTCTGTCTTTGAATAATTTGTGAAAGGATCTTTAGTGATGCCCGGAGGCTTGTGTTAAGCAAGGTAACGTCTTCAAAGTAAACTTGCCGAGAAACTTTCTGAGCAACTGCTTTGTGATGTGTGTATTTGTCTCAAAAAGTTAAACCGTTCTTTAGATTGAGCAGCTCGAATTCACTGTTTTTGTGGCATTTCAGGAAGGACATTTGGGAGCGATCCTTAGAATATGGAGAAAGAAATATCCTCAGGAAAAATCCAGTAAAATCTTTCTGTGAAACTCCCCTGTGTCGTCTTAATTCCACTCGTTCAGTTAAGCCTTTCTTTCATTGAACAGTTTTCTAACCCTGTGCATGTTTAGTGTGTGATGGGATATTCGGGAGCACTTTGAGGCTTACGGTGAAAAAGAAATATGTTCAGACCGAAACTGGAGAGAAGCTTTCTGAGGAACTGATTTGTGACGGGTGCATTCCAGTCACAGTGTTATACCTCTCTTCTCATACAGCGTCAGGGAAACTCTTTTTGAGAAACAGGTACCAAGTGATATTCAGGAGCATGTTGATGCCAATGGGGAAAAGGGAAATAGCCTCAGACAAAAACTGGAAAGAAGCTTTCTAGGAAACTACTCTGTGATATGTGTAATCATCTCACATAGTAAAGATTTCTTTACATTACGCACCTTGGAAACTGTCGTGGACAGATCCATGAAGAGACTTTTCGGAGCACATTTCGGACTATGGTTGAAAAGTAAATATCTTCAGATAAAAACTGGAAAGAAGCTTTCTGTGAATCTGCTTTTTTCTATGTTTATTTATCTCACAGAGATGAAGCTTACTTTACATTACACAGCTTGGAAACTCCCTCATGAATGGATCCATGAAAGGATATTTGGGATCCCACTGGAGTCTATGGTGAAATAGAAAACATAGTGAGATAAAAACTGGAAAGAAGCTTTCTGAGAAACTGCTTCACGATGTGAGCATTCCCCTCAGGGGAATATATAACTATCTTCTCATAAGGCACAGTTTGAGCACTGTTCCTGTAAAACCAAAGGAGTGGTTTTAGGAGCCCATTGAAGACTACGGCAAAAAGTGAAATGTTTTCCAATAAAAAAGAGAAAGAAGCACTCAAAGAAACTGCTCTCTGACATGTCCATTATTTTCACAGGGTTAAAGCTTCCTCTACATTTCCCAGCTTGAAAGTCGGTCTTTCAGGGTTCTGCAAAGGGATAGTAAGTGGCAACTGGAGGCCTTGCAAGTGTCGAGCAAGGAAATGTCTTCCATCGAAAATCAGAGGGAAGCTTTCTACACAACTCTTTTGTGATGTTTCTATTCATCTCATAGAGTTAAATCATTATTTGGGTTGAGCAGTTTCAAATCACTGTTTCTGTTATATCTGAGAAAGGACATTTGGAAACGCTCTTTAGAATATCCGGAAAAAGAAATAACCTCAGAGAGAAACCAGAAGGAAGCTTTCTGTGAAACTGCTCTGTCTCACGTGAATACGCTCATACAGTTAAGCTTCTCGTTTCATAGAGCAGTATCATAACACTGTTTTTCTTCAGACTGTGAAGGGATATTCAGGAACGATTTGAGGATTACGGTGAGAAAGGAAACGTCTTCAGATAGAAACTGGAGAGAAGCTTTCTGAGAAGCTGCTTTGTGACGTGTGCATTCCACTCACAGAAATATGCCTTTCTTCTCCTAGAGAATTCCGGAATCCCTTTGGAGTAAAAGCTACAAGGAGACATTCGTGAGTATATGGATGGTTATGGTGAAAAAGGATGTGTCCTCAGACAGAACTGGAAAGAAGATTTCTGTGAAACTGCTTCATGTTAGATACATCTATTCATCTTGCATAATTCAAAACTTTCTTATATTACGCAGTTTGGAAACTCCTTCATGCCCGAATCTGCAAACGGACATTCTGGAGCACATTCAGGCCTATGGTGAAAGAGGATGTATCTTCAGATAAAAACTGGATAAAAGCTTTTTGATAAACTTCTTGTGATGTATGCATTCCACTCAGGGAGTTATACTTCTTTTCTCTCAAGGCAGTGTTTAAACACTGTTCCTGTGTAACGGAAAAAGTGATATTTCGCTGCACATTGAGGAATATGGTAAATAGTGAAATATACTGAAATAAAATCGAGATAGTAGCCTTCCAAAATCTGCTCTTTGATATGTGCATTCACTTCACAGAATTTATGCTTATTCTATGTTGCCCATTTTCGAAATTCTGTCTTTGAAGAATCTGGGAAGCAATATTTAGTTACAACCGGAGGTTTACGGTAAGCAAGGAAACATCTTCCAATGAAACCTGCAGAGTAACTTTCTGAGCAACTGCTTTGCGATGTGTGTATTCGTCTCAGAGAGTTAAACCGTTCTTTGGATTGAGCAGATTGAAAACACTGTTTTGTGGAATCTGAGGAAGGACATTTGGGAATGATCCTTAGAATATGGAGAAAGAAATATCCTCAGGTAAAATCCAGAAGGAGGCTTTCTGTGAAACTACTCTGTGTAGTCTTAACTCCTCTCGCTTAGTTAAGCCTCTCCTTACATTGAGTAGTTTTATAACCCTGTATATGTTTAGTGTGTGATGTGATATTCGGGAGCACTTTGAGGCTTATGGTGAAAAAGGAAATATGTTCAGACAGAAACTGGAGAGAAACTTTCCAAAGAACTGCTTTGTGATGTATGCATTCCACTAACAGTGTTATACCTCTCTTCTCATACAGCGTCGGGGAAACCCTTTTGGAGAAACAGGTACCAAGTGATATTCGGGAGCATGTTCATGCTGATGATGAAAAGGGAAATAGCCTCAGACAAAACCTGGAAAGAAGCTTTCTAGGAAACTACTCTGTGATATGTGTAATCACCTCACAGAGATAAAGGTTTCCTTATATTACACAGCTGGAAAACTGTCATGGACGGATCCCCGAAGGGACTTTCGGGAGTGCACTCTGGACTGTCGTGAAAAAGGCATTATCTTCAGATAAAAATTGGAAAGAAGCTTTCTGTGAATCTGCTTTTTTCTATGTTTATTCTTCTCACATAGATGAAGCTTTCTTTACATTATGCAGCTTGGAAACTCCCTCGTGGATGGAACCACGACGAGATATTTGGGATCGCATTCAGGCCTATGGTCAAATAGGAAATATAGTCAGATAAAAACTGTAGAGAATTTTTCTGAGAAACTGCTTGGTGATGTGTGCATTCCCCTCTGGGAGTTCTAATGTTCTTCTGATATCATGCAGTTTGAACACTGTACCTGTAAAACCAAAAGAGTGATATTCGGAGCACATTGAAAGCTATGGCAAAAAGTGAAATGTCGTCCAATAAAAAACAGAAGGAAGCACTCGAAGAAACTGTTCTCTGACATGCCCATTCTCTACTCAGGGTTAAAGCTTAATCTACATTTCCCAGTTTGAAAGTCGGCCTCTGGTGGTTCTGCAAAGCGATACTAAGTGGCAATTGGGGGCCTTTGTCGAGAATGGAAATATCTCCCATCGAAAATTGGAGAGAAGCTTTCTGCATAACTCTTTTGTGATGTTTGTATTCATCTAAAAGAGTTAAATCATTCTTTTGATTGAGCAGTTTGAAATCACTGTTTCTGTGGAATCTGAGAAAGGACATTTGGAGACACTCTTTAGAATACACTGAAAAAGAAATAACCTCAGAGAGAAACCAGAAGGAAACTTTCTGTGAACCTGCACTGTGTCACGTGAATATGCTCACACAGTTAAGCTTCTCTTTTCATTGAGAAGTATCATAAAACTGTTTTTGTTTAGACTGCAAATGGATATTCAGGAGCGATTTGAGGGTTACGGTGAGAAAGAAAACGTCTTCAGATAGAAACTGCAGAGAAGTTTTCTGAGGAGCTGCTTTGCGACGTGTGAATTCCACTCACAGAAATATACCTTTCTTCTGGTGTTTTAGACATGAAGTCCTTGCCCATGCCTATGTCCTGAATGGTACTACCTAGGTTTTCTTCTAGGGCTTTTATGGTATTAGGTCTAACATTTAAGTCTCTAATCCATCTTGAATTAATTTTCGTATTAGGTGTAAGGAAAGGATCTATTTTCTGCTTTCTACTTATGGCTAGCCAATTTTCCCAGCACCATTTGTTAAATAGGGAATCCTTTCCCCATTTCTTGTTTCTCTCAGGCTTGTCAAAGATCAGATGGCTGTAGATGTGTGGTATTATTTCTGAGGACTCTGTTCTGTTCCCTTGGTCTATATCTCTGTTTTGATACCAATACCATGCTGTTTTGGTTACTGTAGCCTTGTAGTATAGTTTGAAGTCAGGTAGCATGATGCCTCCGGCTTTGTTCTAAATCATGCTGCTATAAAGACACATGCACACGCATGTTTA
Organism: Piliocolobus tephrosceles; assembly: GCF_002776525.5. Lineage (NCBI taxonomy): Eukaryota > Metazoa > Chordata > Mammalia > Primates > Cercopithecidae > Piliocolobus > Piliocolobus tephrosceles. The sequence continues at coordinate 127,088,102 of NC_045435.1, read as the reverse complement.
TTGCGGCACTATGCACAATAGCAAAGACTTGGAAACAACCCAAATGTCCATCAGTGACAGACTGGATTAGGAAAATGTGGCACATATACACCAGGGAATATTATGCAGTTATAAAAAGGATGAGTTTGCATCGTTTGTAGGGACACAGGTGCAGCTGGAAACCATCATTCTTAGCAAACTATAAGAAGAACAGAAAACCAAACACCGCATGTTCTCACTCATAGTTGGGAACTGAACAATGAGATGACTTGGACTCGGGAAGGGGAACATCACACATCGGGGTCTATCATGAGGAGGGGGTTGGGGGGAGGGATTGCATTGGGAGTTATACCTGATATAAATGACAAATTGATGGGTGCTGATTAGTTGATGGGTGCAGCACAACAATGTGGCACAGGTATACATATGTAACAAACCTGCACATTGTCCACATGTACCCTAGAACTTAAAGTATAGTAATAAAAAAAAAAAGAAATATACCTTTCGTCTTCTAAAGGATTCCAGAATCCCTTTTGGAGAAAAAGCTACCAAGAGATATTCAGGAGTATAGTGATGACTATGGTGAAAAAGGAAATATCCTCAGACAAATACTGGAAAGAAGATTTCTGTGAAACTGCTTTGTGTTAGATACATTTATTCATCTAGCATAGTAAAAACTATAATTATATTACGCAGTTTGGAAACTCCGTCATGCACAGATCCATGAAGGGACATTCGGGAGCACATTCCAACCTACGGTGTAAGAGGGGATATCTTCACGTAAAAACTACATAGAAGGTTTCCGAGAAACTACTTTCTGATGTATGCATTCCATTCAGGGAGTTGTACCTCTTTTCTCACAAGGCAGTGTTTGAACTCGGTTCCCATGAAACAGAAAAGGTGACTTTTAGGAACACATTGAGGACTATGGCGAATAGTGAAATATACTGAAATAAAATCGAGGAAGCAGCGTTCTAAGAATCTGCTCTCTGATATATGAATTCGCTTCACAGATTTAATGCTTACTCTATGTTGACCAGCTTTGCAACTCTGTTTTGAAAAATCTGTGAAGGGATACAAAGTGACGCCCAGAAGCTCACAGTGAGTGAGGAAATGTCTTCCGATGAAACCTGCAGAGAAACGATTTGAGCAACTGCTTTGCGATGTGTATTGGTCTCCTAGAGTTAAACCATTCTTTCCATTCAGTAGCTTGAAATCACTGTTTTTGTGGAATCTGAGGAAGGACATTTGGGAACGATCCTCAGAATATGGAGAAAGAATTATCCTGAGGTAAAATTGAGAAGGAAGCTTTCTGTGAAATTACTCTGTGTCGTCTTAGTTACTCACACTCAGATAAGCCTCTCTTTTCATTCAGCAGTTTTCTAGGTCTGTACATGTTTAGTGTGTGATGGGATATTCAGGAGCACTTTGAGGCTTACAGTGAAAAAGGAAATATGATCAGACCAAAACTGGAGAGAAGCTTTCTGAGGAACTGCTTTGTGACCTGTGCATTCCAGTCACAGTGTTATACCTCTCTTCTCATACAGAATCGGGGAAACCCTTTTGGAGAAACAGGTACCAAGGGATGTTCGTGAGCATGTTGATGCCTTTGGTGAAAAGGGAAATAGCCTCAGACAAAAACAGGAAAGATTCTTTCTAGAAAACTACTCTGTGATATGTGTAATCATCTCACATAGTTAAAGCTTTCTTTGCATTACGCAGCGTGGAAAATGTTATGGATGGATCCACGAAGAGACCATTGGGATCACATTCAGGAATAGGGTGAAAAAGGAAGTATCTTCCAATAAAAACTGGAAAAAAGCTTTCTCTGAATCGGCTTTTTGCTGTGTTTATTCATCTCACATAGATGAAGCTTTTTTACAATACGCAGCTTGGAAACTCCCTCGTGGATGGATCCAGGAAGGGATATTTGGGATCACATTTGGGCCTATGGTGAAATAGGAAACAGAGTCAGATAAAAACTGGAGAGAAGCTCTCTGAGAAACTGCTTGGTGATGTGTACATTCCACTCAGGGTGTTGTAACTTTCTTCTCATAAGGCACAGTTGGAACATGGTTCCTGAAAAACCATCAGAGTGATATTTGCAGCACATTGAAGATTATCGCAAAAAGTGAAATGTCGTCCAATAAAAAACCGAAAGAAGCACTCCAAGAAACTGCTTTCTGACATGTCCATTATTTTCACAGGCTAACGCTTACTCTACATTTGCCAGTTTCAAAGTCGGTCTTTGAGGGTTCTGTGAAGGGATAGTAAGTGGCGACCAGTGGTCTCTATGAGGCAAGGAAATGTCTTCCATTGAAAATCGGAGAGAAGCTTTCCGCACAACTCTTTTGTGATGTTTGTATTCATCCCATAGTGTTACATCATTCTTTGGATTGAGCAATTTGAAATCACTGTTTCTGTGGAATCTGATAAAAGACATTTGGAAATGCTGTTTATAATATTCTGAAAAAGAAATAACATCAGATAGATCCCAGAAAGAAGTTTTCTGTGAAACTGCTCTGTGTCACGTGAATTCCACTCACACAGTTAAGCTTCCTTTTTCATTGAGCTGTATCATAACACTGTTTTTGCTTAGTCTACGAAGGGATACTCTAGAGGTCTTTGAGGCTCATGGTGAGAAAGGAAACGTCTTCAGATGAAAACTGGAGAGAAGTTTTCTGATCAGTTGCTTTGTGACGTGTGAATTCCAGTTACAGAAATATATCTTTCTTCTCTGAGAGGATTCTGGAATCCCTTTTGGAGAAAAACCTACGAAGAGATATACGGGAGTATAGAGACCACTATGGTGAAAAAGGAAACATCCTCAGAGAAAACCTGGAAAGGAGATTTCAGTAAAATTGCTTTGTGTTATATATATTTATATGTCTCGCATAGTTAAAACTTTAATGTGATCCCAAATGTGATCCCAAATATTTCTACGTGGATCCATCCAGGAAGGAGTTTCCGAGCTGTGTAATGTAAAGACAGTGTCATCTCTGTGAGATGAATAAACATAGCAAAAAGCAGATTCACAGAAAGGTTCTTACCAGTTTTTATCTGAAGATATTTCCTTTTTTACCCTAGTCTTGAATGTGCTCCTGAAGGTCCCTTCGTTTATCTGTCAATACCAGTTTCCAGGCTCCATAATGTAAAGAAGGCTTTATCTATGTGAGATGAATACACATACCACTGAGTAGTTTCCTAGAAACCTTCCTTCCAGTTTTTGTCTGAGGCATTTCCCTTTTCACCATTGGCATCAACATGCTCCCGAATATCACCTGGTATCTGTTTCTTGAAAAGGGTTTCCTGGACACTGTATGAGAAGACAGGTATAACACTGTGACTGAAATGCACGCGTCACAAAGCAGTTCCTCGAAAAGCTTCCCTCCAGTGTCGGTCTGAACATATTTCTTTTTTCACCATAAGCCTTAAAGTGTTCCCGAATATCCCATCACACACTAAACATACACAGGGCTAGAAAACTGCTGAATGAAAAGAGAGGCTCATTTGAGTGAGAGGAATTAAAACGACAGAGAGCAGTTTCACAGAAAGCTTCCTTCCAGGTTTTACCTTTCACTGTAGGCCTGAATGTGCTCATGAATGTCTCTTCGTGGAACTGTGCACAACGGAGTTTCCAAACTGCATAACATAATTAAAGTTTTAACTATGTGAGACGAAAAAATATATCTAACACAAAGCAGTTTCACAGAAGTCTTCTTTCCAGCATTCTTCTGAGGATACTTCCTTTTTCACCTTAGTCGACCCCCGAATATCTCTTGGTAGCTTTTTCTCCAAAAGGGATTCCACAATCCTCTAGGAGAAGAAAGGTATATTTCTGTGAGTGGAATTCACACATCACAAAGCAGCTCCTCAGAAAGCTTCTCTCCAGTTTTTAGCTGAAGACGTTTCCTTTCTCACCGTAAGCTTCAAAGCCCTCCAGAATATCCCTTCACAGACTAAACAATAACAGTGTTATAATACAGCTCAATGAAAAGAGAAGCTTAACTGTGTGAGCGGAATTCACGTGACACAGACCAGTTTCACAGAAAGCTTCCTTCTGGTATCTATCTGATGTCATTTCTATTTCAGGATGTTCTAAAGAGCGTCTCCAAATATCCTTTCTCAGATTCCACAGAAACAGTGATTTCAAACTGCTCAATCCAAAGAATGATGTAACTCTATGACATGAATAAAAACATCACAACAGAGTTGTGCAGAAAGCTTCTCTCCAATTTTCAAAGGAAGACATTTCTTTGCCTTAAAAATGGCCTCCATACACCACTTACAATCCCTTTGCAGAACCCTCAAAGACCGAATTTCAAACTGAAAAATGTAGTGTAAACTTTCACCCTTTGAAAAGTATGGACATGTCACAGAGCTGTTTCTTGGAGTGCTTCTTTCTTTTTTTAATGGACGACATTTCAATTCTGCCATACTCTTCAATATGCTCCGAACATCTCTCCTTTGGTTTTACAGGAACAGTGTTCAAACTGTGCCTTATAGGTGAAAGTTATAACTCCCTGAGTGGAATGCATACATCACCAAGCAGTTTCTCAGAAAGCATCTCTCCAGTTTTTATCTGACTCTATTTCCTATTTCTCCAAAGGCCCGAATGTGACCCCAAATATTCCTTCATGGATCTATCCATGAGGGACTTTCCAAACTGCATAATGTAAAGAAAGCTTCATATATGTGAGATGAATAAACATAGCAAAAAGCAGATTCACAGAAAGCTTCTTTCCAGTTTTCATTTGAAGATATTTCTTTTTTCACCATAGTCCAGAATGTGCTCCCAAAGGTCCCTTTGTGGAAATGTCCATGACAGTTTCCAAGCTGCGTAATGTAAAGAAAGCTTTATCTACGTGAGATAATTATACACATCACAGAGCAGTTTCCTAGAAAGATTCTATCCAGTTTTTGTCTGAGGCTATTTCCCATTTCACCATCGGCATCAACATGCTCCCGAATATCTCCTGGTACCTGTGCATTCCAAAAGGGTTTCCCTGAAGCTGTATGAAAAGGAGTTATAACACTGTGACTGGAATGCACACATCACAAAGCAGTTCCTCAGAAATCTTCTCTCCAGTTTCAGTCTGAACATATTTCCTTTCTCACCATTAGCCTCAAAGTGCTTCCAAATATCCCATCACATGCTAAACATACACAGGGCTAGAAAACTGCTCAATGAAATGAGAGGCTTATCTTAGTGATAGGAATTAAGACCACACAGAGCAGTTTCACAGAAATCTTTCTTCTGGATTTTATCTGAGAATATTTCTTTCTCCATATTCTAAGGATATCCTTCCTCAGATTCTACAAAAACAGTGACTTCAAGCTATTCAATCCAAAGCATGGTTTAACTCTAGGAGTCAAATACACACAATGCAAAGCAGTTGCTCAGAACGGTTCTCTGCAGGTTTCATCGGAAAATGATTCCTCGCACACAACAAGCCTTCAAGTGTCCCTAAATATCCCTTCACAGATTCTTCAAAACAGAGTTTCGAAACTGGGCAACATAGAGTAAGCATTAACTCTGTGAAGTGAATGCACCTATCAGAGAGCAGATTCTTGGAACGCTTCTTCCTTGATTTTATTTCAGTATATTTCACTATTCGCCATAGTCCTCAATGCGTTCCGAAGTATCACTTATTCTGTTTGACAGGAACAATGTTCAAACACTGCCTTGTGAGAAAAGAGGTGTAACTCCTTGAGTGGAATGCATACATGACAAAATAGTTTCTCAGAAGACTTCTATCCAGTTTTTACCTGAAGATATCTCCTCTTTCACCTTCAGCCTGAATGTCCTCCCAAACGTCCCTTCGTGGATCTGTGCATGATGGAGATACCAAACTGCATAATATAATTAAAGTATTAATTATGCAAGACGAATAAATATATCTAACACAAAGGAGTTTCACAGAAATCTTCTTTCCAGTTTTGTCTGAGGATATTTCCTTTTTCATCATAGCCTTACCTATACTCCCAAATGTCTGTTTGTAGCTTTTTCTCCAAAAGACATTCCAGAATCCTCTAGGAGAGGAAAGGTATATTTTTTCTGAGTGGAATGCACACGTCACAAAGCAGCTCCTCAGAAAGCTTCTCTCCAGTTTCTATCTGAAGACGTTTCCTTTCACACCACAAGCCTCAAAGCCCTCCAGAATATCCCTTCACAGACTAAACAAAAACAGTTTTATGATACAGCTGAATGAAAAGAGAAGTTTAACTGTGTGAGCGGAATTCTCGTGACACAGAGCCGTTTCACAAAAAGCTTCCTTCTGGTTTCCCTCTCAGGTTATTTCTTTTTCAGGACATTCTAAGAACGTTTCCAAGTGTACTTTCCCTGATTCCACAGAAACAGTGATTTCAAATTGCTCAATGCAAGGAACGATTTAACTCTATGAGATGAATAGAAACATCACAAAAGAGGTGCGCAGAAAGCTTCTCTCCAATTTTTGATGGAAGACATTTCCTTGCAGGCCTCCAGTCGCCACTAACTCTCCCTTCGCAGAACCCTCAAAGACAGACTTTCAAATGTAGAGTAAATTTTAACCCTGTGAAAAGAATGGATATGTCAGAGTGCAGCTTCCTTGAGTACTTCTTTCTGTTTTTTCTTGGACGACATTGCACTTTTTGCCATAGACCAATGTGCTCCGAATATCAGTGTTTTGGTTTTACAAGAACAGTATTCAAACTGTGCCTTATGAGAAGAGAGTTATAACTCCCTGAGTGGAATGCACACATCACCAGGCAGTTTCTCAGAAAGCTTCTCTCCAATTTTTATCTGACTATATTTCTTCTTTCACCATAGTCTCAAAAGTGATCCCAAATATCCCTTCACTGATCCATCCATGAGGGAGTTTTCCAGCTGCGTAATGTAAAGAAAGATTCATGTATGTGAGATGAATAAACATAGCAAAAAGCACGTTCACAGAAAGCTACTTTCCACATTTTATCTGAAGATTTTTCCTTTCTCACAATAGTCCAAAATGTGCTCCCGAAGGTGCCTTTGTGGATCCGTCCATGACAGTTTCCAAGCTGCGTAATGTAAAGAAACATTTATCTATGTGAGATGATTACACATATCACAGCGTAGTTTCCTAGAAAGCTTCTTTCCAGTTTTTGTCTGAGGATCTTTCCCTTTTCATCATCGGCATCAACATGCTCCTGTACATCACTTGGTTCCTGTTTCTCCAAAAGGGTATCCCCGACGCTGTATGAGAAGAGAGGTATAACACTGTGACTGGAATGCACACGTCACAAAGCAGTTCCTCGGAAAGCTTCTCCCCAGTTTCGGTCTGAACATATTTCCTTTTTCACCGTTAGCCTCAAAGTGCTCCCGAAAATCCCATCACGTGCTAAACCTACAGAGGGCTAGAAAACTACTCAATGAAAAGAGAGGCTTACCTGAGTGGGAGGAATTAAGAAGACACAGAGCAGTTTCACAGAACACTTCCTTCTGGGTTATACCTGAGGATATTTCTTTCTCCCTATTCTAAGGACCGTTCCCAAATGTCCTTTCTCAGATTCCACAAAAACAGTGTTTTCAAGCTGCTTAATCCAAAAAATGGTTTAACTCTATGAGACGAATGCACACATTGCAAAGCAGTTACTCAGAACGTTTCTGTGCAGCTTTCATTGGAAGACATTTCCTCGCTCACCACAAGTCTTCGGACGTCACTAAATATGTCTTCCCAGAGTCTTCAAAGACAGAGTTTCGAAACTGGGCAATAGAGAATGCGCATTAACTCTGCGAAGTGAATGCACATATCAGAGAGCAGATTCCTGTAATGCTTCTTCCTCGATTTCTTTTCAGTATATTTTACTATTCGCCATAGTCCGCAATGCGTGTGGAAATATCACATTTTCGGTTTCACAGGTATAGTGTTCAAACACAGCCTTGTGAGAAAAGTGGTATAACTCCCTTAGTGGAATGCATACATAACTAAGTTGTTTCTCAAAAAGCTTCTATCCAGTTTTTATCTGAAGACATCTCCTCTTTCACCATAGGCCTGAATGTGCTCCTGAATGTCCCTTCGATGATCTATGCATGACGGAGTTTCCAAACTGCATAATATAATTAAAGATTTAACTATGCAAGAAAAATAAATATATCGAACACAAAGCAGTTTCACAGAAATCTTTCTAGTTTTTGTCTGAGGATATTTAATTTTTCACCTAAGTCAACGCTGGAATATCTCTTGGTAGCTTTTTCTCTGAAAGGGATTCCGGAATACTCTAGGAGAAGTAAGGTATATTTCTGTGAGTGGAATGCACACGTCACAAAGAAGCTCCTCAGAAAGCTTCTCTCCAGTTTCTATCTGAAGACGTTTCCTATCTCACCGTAAGCCTCAAAGCCCTCCAGAATATCCCTTCGCAGTCTAAACAAAAACAGTGTTATGATACAGCTCAATGAAAAGAGAAGTTTAACCATGTGAGTGGAATTCACGTGACACAGAGCAGATTCACGGAAAGCTTCCTTCTGGTTGCTCTTTGAGGTTATTTCTTTTTCCGGATACTTTAAAAAGCATTTCCAAATGTCCTTTCTGAGATTATACAGAAACAGTGATTCCAAACTGCTCAATCCACAGAATGTTTTAACACTATGAGATGAATACAAACATCTCAAAAGAGTTGCGCTGAAAGGTTCTCTCCGATTTTGTATGGAAGACATTTCCTAGCCTCACACAGGCCTCCAGGTACCACTTAAAATCCCTTCGCAGCAACCTCAAAGAATGACTTTCAATCTGGGAAATGTAGAGTAAGCTTTAACCCTTTGAAAAGAGTGGACATGTCAGAGAGCAGTTTTGTCGAGTGCTTCTTTCCTTTTTTTATTGGACGACATTTCATTTTTTGCCATAGTCTTCAATACGCTCCAAATATCACTCTTTTGGTTTTACAGGAACAGTTTTCAAACTGTGCTTTATGAAAAGAAACTTCATGGATCCGTCCATGACAGTTTCCAAGCTGTGTAATGTAAAGAAAGCTTTATCTGTGTGAGCTGATTACACATATCACAGAGTAGTTTCCTAGAAAGTTTCTTTCCAGTTTTTGTCTGTGGTTATTTCCCTTTTCACCATCAGCATCAGCATGCTCCCGAATATCACTTGGTAGCTGTTTCTTCAAAAGGGTTTCCGCGATGCTGTATGAGAAGAGAGGTATAACACTGTGACTGGAATGCACACGTCACAAAGTAGTTCCTTGGAAAGCTTCTCTCCAGTTTCTGTGTGAACATACTTCCTTTTTCACCGTTAGCTTCAAAGTGATCCCGAATATCCCATCACTCGCTAATCGTACACAGGGCTAGAAAATTGCTCAATGAAGAGAGAGGCTTATCTGAGTGAGAGGAATTAAGACGACACAGAGCAGTTTCATAGAAAGCTTCCTTCTGGATTTTACCTGAGGATATTTCTTTCTCCATGTTCTAAGGATCGTTCCCAAATGTCCTTCCTCAGATTCCACAAAAACAGTGATTTCAAGCTGCTCAATCCAGAGAATGATTTAACTCTATGAGACCAATACACACATCGCAAAACAGTTGCTCAGAACGTTTCTCTGCAGGTTTCATCGGAAGGCGTTTCCTCATTCACCACAATCCTCCAGGCGTCACTAAATATCTCTTCACAGATTGTTCAAAGACAGAGTTTCGAAACTGGGCAACATAGAGTAAGCATTAACTCTGTGAACTGAATGCCCATATCAGAGAGTAGATCCTTGGAACACTTCTTCCTCGATTTTATTTCAGTATATTTCACTATTCACCATAGTCCTCAATGCGTTTTGAAAAATCACTCTTTCAGTTTCACAGGAACTTCGTGCAAACACTGCCTTGTGAGAAAAGAGGTATAACTCCTTGAGTGGAATGCATACATCACAAAGTAGTTTCTCAGAAAGCTTCTATCCAGTTTTTATCTGAAGATACCTCCTGTTTAACCATACGCCTGAATGTCCCTTCACGTATCTGTGCATGATGGAGTTTCCAAACTGTGTAATATAATTAAAGTTTTAACTATGCGAGATGAATAAATATATCTAACACAAAGCAGTTTCACAGAAATCTCCTTTCCAGGTTTGTCTGAAGATATTTCCTTTTTCACCAGAGAAATCACTATACTCCCGAATACCTCTTGGTAGCTTTTTCTCCAAAAGGGATTCCGGAATTCTCTAGGAGATGAAAGATATATTTCTGTGAGTGGAATGCACACGTCACAAAGCAGCTCCTCAGAAAGCTTCACTCCAGTTTCTATCTGAAGACGTTTCCTTTCTCACCATAAGCCTCAAATTCCTCCAGAGTATCCCTTCGCATGCTGAGCAAAAACAGTGTTATGATACAGCTCAATGAAAAGAGCGTTTCCAAATGTCCTTTCTCAGATTCCACAGAAACAGTGATTTCAAACTGCACCATCCAAAGAATGATTTATCGCTATGAGATGAATACAAACATCACAAATGAGTTGCGTAGAAAGCTTCTCTACGATTTTCAATGGAAGACATTTCCTTGCTCCACACAGTATTCCAGTTGCCACTTAGGATCCTTTCACAGGAACCTCAAAGACTGACTTGCAAACTGGGGAATGTAAAGGAAGCTTTAACCCTGTGTAAGGAATGGACATGTCAGAGAGCAGCTTCTTGAAGTTCTTCTTTCTGTTTTTTATTGGGCGACATTTCACCTTTGCCATAGTCTTCAATGTGCTCCAAATATCACTTTTTTCGTTTTACAGGACAGGTGTTCAAACTGTGCCTTATGAGAAGAAAGTTAGAGCTGCCTGAGTGGAATGCATACATCACCAAGCAGTTTCTCAGAAACCTTCTCTCCATTTTTTATCTTACTATATTTCCTATTTCACCATAGGCTCGAATGTGATCCCAAATATCCCATCACGGATCCAACCACGAGGGAGGTTCCCTGCTGTGTAATGTATAGAAAGCTTCAGCTACGTGAGAAGATTGAACATAGCAAAATGCAGATTTACAGAAACCTTCTTTCCAGTTTTTTTCTGAAGATATTTCCATTTTCACCATAGTCCTGAATGTGCTCTGATTGTCCCTTCGTGGATCCGTCCATGACAGTTTCCAAGCTGCGTAATGTAAAGAAAGCTTTATCTATGTGAGATGAATACTCTTATCACAAAGTAGTTCCATATAAAGCTTCATTCCAATTTTTGTCTGAGGCTATTTCCCTTTTCACCAACAGCATAAACATGCTCTAGAATATTACTTGGAACCTGTTCCTCCAAAAGGGTTTCACCGATGCTGTATGAGAAGGAAGGTATAACACTGTGAGTGGAATGCACATGTCACAAGCAGTTCCTCGGAAACCTTCTGTCCAGTTTCGTTCTGAACATATTTCTTATTTCACCGTAAGCTTCAAAGTGCTGCTGCATATGCCATCAAACGCTAAACATACACAGGGTTAGAAAACTCATCAATGGAAAGAGAGGCTGAACTGAATGAGAGGAATTAAGATGACAAAAAGCAGTTACACAGAAAGCTTCTTTCTGGATTTTACCTGAGGATATTTCTTTCTCCATATTCTAAGGATCATTCACAAATGTCCTTCCTCAGATTCCACAAAAATAGTGATTTCAAGCTGCTCAATCCACAGAATGGTTTCACTCCTTGAGACGAATACACACATTGAAAGCAATTCCTCAGAAAGATTCTCGGCAGTTTTCTTCGGAACACGTTTCCTAGCATACCACAAGCCACCGAGTGTCTGAAAATATCCCTTCCCAGATCCTTCAAAGAGGAGTTTCGAAACTGGGCAACATAGAGTAAGCATTATCCCCGTGAATTGAAGGCACATATCAGAGAGCAGGTTCTTGGAACGTTTCTTCCTCAATTTTATTTCAGTATATTTCACTATTCGCCATAGTCCTCAAAGCGTTCTGAAACATCACTTTTTCGGTTTCACAAGAAGAGGGTTCCAACACTGCCTTGTGAGAAAAGGGGTATATCACCCTGAGTGGAATGCATACATCACAAAGTAGTTTCTCAGAAAGCTTCTATCCAGATTTTATCTGAAGATATCTCCTCTTTCATCATAGGCCTGACAGTGCTCTGGAATGTCCCTTTGTGGATCTGTGCATAACGGAGTTTCCAAAGTGCATAATATAATTAAAATTCTAACGATGTGAGACCAATAAATGTATCTAACACAAAGCAGTTTCACAGAAATCTTCTTTCCAATGTTTGTCTGAGATTATTTCCCTTTTCACCATAGTCGTCGCTATACTCCTGAATATCTCTTGGCAGCTTTTACTCCAAAAGGGATTCTGGAGCTCTCTCGGAGAAGAAAGGTATATTTCTGTGAGTGGAATGCACACGTCACAAAGTAGCTCCTCAGAAAGCTTCTCTCCAGTTTCTATCTGAAGACGTTTTCTTTCTCACCGTAAGCCTCGAAGTCCTCCGGAGTATCCATTCGCAGACTAAACAAAAACAGTGTTATGATACAGCTCAATGAAAAGAGAAGCTTAACTGTGTTCGGAATTCATGTGACACAGAGCAGGTTCACAGAAAGCTTCCTTCTGGGTTCTCTCTGAGTTTATTTCTTTTTCAGGATATTCTAAAGAGCGTTTCCAAATGTCCTTTCTCAGATTCCACAGAAACAGTGATTTCAAACTGCTCAATTCGAAGAATGATTTAACTCTATGAGATGAATACAAACATCACAAAAGAGTTATGTAGAAACCTTCTCTGTGATTTTCGATGGAAGACATTTCCTTGCCTCAAACAAGCCTCCGGTAGCCACTTACTATCCTTTCGCAGAACCCTCAAAGACTGACTATCTAACTTGGAAACGTAGAGTAAGATTTAACCCTGTGAAAAAAATGCAGATATCAGAAAGCAGTTTCTTCGAGTACTTCTTTCTGTTTTTGGTTGGATGACATTTCACTTTTTGCCCTAGTCTTCAATGTGCTCTGAATATCACTCTTTTGGTTTTACAGGAACAGTGTTCAAACTGTGCCTTATGAGAAGAAAGTTATACCTCCCTGAGTGGAATGCACACATTACAAAGCAGTTTCTCAGATACCTTCTCTCCAGTTTTTATCTGACTATATTTCCTCTTTCACCATAGGCCTGAATGTGATCCCAAATATCCCTTTGCGGATCAGTCCACGAGGGAGTTTCGAAGCTGCACAATGCAAAGAAAGCTTCATCTATGTGAGATGAATAAACATAGCAAAAATCTGATTCACAAAAAGCTTATTTCCAGTTTTTGTCAGAAGATATTTCCTTTTTCACCCTAGTCCAGAATTTGCTCCTGAAGGTCCATTTGTGGATCCGTCCATGACAGATTCCAAACTGTGAAATGTAAGGAAAGCTTTATTTATGTGAGATCATTAGACTTATCACAGAGTAGTTTCCTAGAAAGCTTCTTTCCAGTTTATGTCTGAGGCTATTTCCCTTTCCACCATCGGCATCAACATGCTCCCGAATATCACCTGGAACCTGTTTCTACAAAAGTGTTTCCCTGACGCTGTATGAAAAGAGAGGTATAACACTGTGACTGGAATGCACACGTCACAAAGCAGTTCTTCGGAAAGCTTCTCTCCAGTTTCGGTCTGAACATATTTCCTTTTTCACCTTTAGCCTCAAAGTGCTTCCGAATATCCCATCACACGCTAAACATACACAGGGCTAGAAAACTGATGAATGAAAAGAGAGGCTTATATGAGTGTGAGGAATTAAGACGACACAGAGCAGTTTCACAGAAAGCTTCATTCTGGATTTTACCTGAGGATATTTCTTTCTCCATTTTCTATTGATCATTCCCAAATATCCTTCCTCACATTCCAAAGAAACCGTGAATTCAAGCTGCTGAATCCAAAGAATGGTTTAACTCTATGAGGTGAATACACACATCGCAAAGCAGTTTCTCACAACGTTTCTCTGCAGGTCTCATTGGAAGACGTTTCCTGGTTCACCACAAGCCTATGGGCCTCACTAAACATCCCTTCACAGATTCTTCAAAGACAGAGTTTTGACACTGGGCAACATAGACTAGCATTAACTCTGTGAAGTGAATTGACATATCAGAGAGCAGATTCTTGGAACGTTTCTTCCTCGATTTTATTTCAGTATAGTTCCCTATTCGCCATAGTCCTCAATGCGTTCTGAAATACCACATTTTCGGTTTCACAGGAACAGAGTTCAAACATTTCCTTGTGTGAAAAGAGTTATAACTCCCTCAGTGGAATGCGTATATCAAAAAGTTGTTTCTCAGAAATCTTCTATCCACTTTTTATCTGAAGATATCTCCTCTTTCAGCGTAGGCCTGAATGTGCCCCCAAACTTCCCTTCGTGGATCTGTGCATGACAGAGTTTCCAAATTGTGTAATATAATTAAAGTTTTAACTATGCAAGACGAATAAATATATCTGACACAAAGCAGTTTCACTGAAATCTTCTTTCCAGTTTTTGTCTGAGGATATTTCCTTTTCTACCATAGTCTTCGCTATGCTCCCAAGTATCTCTTGGTAGCTTTTTCTCCAAAAGGGATTTCGGAATCCTTTAGAAGAAGAAAGGTATATTTCCCTTTTTTTTAATTACTATACTTTAAGTTCTAGGGTACATGTGCACAATGTGCAAGTTTGTTACCTATGTATTCATGTGCCACGTTGTTGTGCTGCACCCATCAACTCGTCAGCACCCATCAATTTGTCATTTATATCAGGTATAACTCCCAATGCATTCCCTCCCCTCACCCCCCTCCCCATGACAGACCCCGATGTGTGATGTTTCCCTTCCCAAGTCCAAGTCATCTCATTGTTCAGTTCCCAACTATGAGTGAGAACATGCAGTGTTTGGTTTTATGTTCTTCTTATAGTTTGCTAAGAATGATGGTTTCCAGCTGCACCTGTGTCCCTACAAACGATGCAAACTCATCCTTTTTATAACTGCATAATATTCCCTGGTGCATATGTGCCACATTTTCCTAATCCAGTCTGTCACTGATGGACATTTGGGTTGTTTCCAAGTCTTTGCTATTGTGAATAGTGCTGCAATAAACATACATGTGCATGTGTCTTTATAGCAGCATGATTTAGAACAAAGCTGGAGACATCACGCTACCTGACTTCAAACTATACTACAAGGCTACAGTAACCAAAACAGCATGGTACTGGTATCAAAACAGAGATATAGACCAATGGAACAGAACAGAGTCCTCAGAAATAATACCACACATCTACAGCCATCTGATCTTTGACAAACCTGAGAGAAACAAGAAATGGGGAAAGGATTCCCTATTTAGTAAATGGTGGTAAGAAAATTGGCTAGCCGTAAGTAGAAAGCTGAAAATGGATCCTTTCCTTACTCCTTATACGAAAATTAATTCAAGATGTATTAGATACTTAAATGTTAGACCTAATACCATAGAAACCCTAGAAGAAAACCTAGGTAGTACCATTCAGGACATAGGCATGGGCAAGGACTTCATGTCTAAAACACCAGAAGAAAGGTATATTTCTGTGAGTGGAATGCACACGTCACAAAGCAGCTCCTCAGAAAGCTTCTCTCCAGTTTTTATATGAAGACGGTTATTTTCTCATCGTCAGCCTCAAAGCCCTCAAAAGTATCCCTTCGCAGACTAAGCAAAAACAGTGTTATGCTAAAGCTCAATGAAAAGAGAAGCTTAACTTTGTGAGCGAAATTCACGTGACACAGAGCAGGATCACAGAAAGCTTCCTTCTGATTCTCTCTGAGTTTTTTTCCTTTTTCAGGATATTCTAAACAGCGTTTCCAAATGTCCTTTCTCAGATTCCACAGAAACAGTGATTTCAAACTGCTCAATCCAAAGAATGATTTAACTCTATGAGATGAACACAAACATCACAAAACAGTTGCACAGAGAAACGATCTGAGCAACTGCTTTGCGATGTGTGTATTCGTCTCCTAGAGGTAAACCATTCTTTGGATTGAGCAGCTTGATATCACTGTTTTTGTGGAATCTGAGGAAGGACATTTGGGAATGATCCTTAGAATATGGAGACAGAAATATCCTCAGGTAAAATCCAGAAGGAAGCTTTCTCTGAAACTGCTCTGTGTCGTCTTAATTCCTCTCACTCAGATAAGCCTCTCTTTTCATTGAGCAGTTTTCTAGCCCTGTGTATGTTTAGCGTGTGATGGGATATTTGGGAGCACTTTGAGTCTAACAGTGAAAAAGGAAATATGTTTACCTTGAAACTGGGGAGAAACTTTCCGAGGAACTGCTTTGTGACGTGTGCATTTCCCTTACAGTGTTATACCTCTCTTCTCTTACAGCGTCGGGAAATCCCTTTGGGGGTATTTGTGATATTTGGGAGCATGCAGGTGCTGATGTTGTAAATGGAAATAGCCACAGACAAAAACTGGAAAGAAGTTTTCTAGGAAACGACTCTGTGATATTTGTAATCGTCTTACATAGATAAAACTTTGTTTACATTACACAGCTTGGAAATTGTCATGGACGGATCCACGAAGTTTCTTCTCATAAAGCACAGTTTGAACACTGTTCTTGTAAAACCAAAAGAGTGATATTCGGACCACATTGAAGGCTATGACAAAGAGTCAAATGTCGTCCAATAAAAAACAGAAAGGAACACTCAAAGAAACTGCTCTCTCACATGTCCATTCTTTTCATAGGGTTAAAGCTTACTCTACATTTCCCAGTTTGAACGTCGGTCTTTGAGGTTTCTGCGAAGGGATACTAAGTGGCTACCTGAGGCCTTTGTGAGGCAAGAAAATGTATTTCATGGAAAATCAGAGAAAATCATTCTGCATAACTCTTTTGTGATGTTTGTATTCATCTCATAGAGCTAAATCTTTCTTTGTATTGAACAGTTTGAAGTCACTATTTCTATGGAATCTGAGAAAAGACATTTGGAAATGCTCTATTGAATATCCTGAAAAACAAACAACCTCAGAGCGAAACCAGAAGGAAGCTTTCTGTGAAACTGCTCTGTGTCACGTGAATTCCGCTCACAGAGTTAACCTTCCCTTTTCATTGAGCTGTATCACTACACTGCTTTTGTTTAGTCTACGAAGGGATATTGTGGAGGGCTTTGAGGCTTACGATGAATCGTCTTCAGATAGAAACTGGAGAGAAGCTTTCTGAGGAACTGCTTTGTGATGTGGGAATTCCACTCACAGAAATATAGCTTTCTTCTTCTAGGGGATTCCGGAATGCTTTTTGGAGAAAAAGCTACAAAGAGATATTCGGGAGAATAGCGATGACTATGGTGAAAAAGGAAATATCTTCAGACAAAAATTCCAAAGAAGATTTCTGTGAAACTGCTTTGTGTTATATATATTTATTCATGTCGCATGGTTAAAACTTTCATTATATTACGCAGTTTGGAAATTCCATCATGCACAGATCTGTGAAGGGACATTCAGAGGAACATTCAGGCCTACGGTGAAAGAGGAGATATCTTCAGATAAAAACTGGATAGAAGCTTTCTGAGAAACTACTTTGTGATGTATGCATTCCACTCAGTGTGAGTGTGTTATACCTCTTTTATCACAAGGAAACGTTTGAAAACTGTTCTTGTGAAACCGAAAAAGTGATATTTCGGATGCATTGAGGACTGACTATGTCGAATACTGAAATATACTGTAATAAAATCGAGGAAGAAGCATTCCAGGAATCTACTCTCTGATATGTGCATTCACTTCACAGAGTTCATGCTTACTCTATGTGGCCCAATTTTGAAACTCTGTCTTTGAAGTATCTGGGAAGGGATATTTAGTGATGCCCGGAGGCAAGGAATCGCCTTTTGATGAAATCTGCAGATAAACGTTCTGAGCAACTGCTTTGAGATGTGTGTATTCGTCTCATAGAGGTAAACCATTCTTTTGATTGAGCAACTTGAAATTTGTGTTTTTTTGGAATCTGAGGAAGTACTTTTGGGAGCAATCCTTAGAATATTGGGAAAGAAATATCCTCAGGTAAAATCCAGAAGGAAGCTTTCTGTGAAACTTCTCTGTGTCATCTTAATTCCTCTCACTCAGGTAAGCCTCTATTTTCATTGAGCAGTTTTCTTTCTTTTTTCTTTTTTTTTTTTTGAGATGGGATTTGGCTCTGTCACCCAGGCTGGAGTGCAGTGGCCGGATCTCTGCTCACTGCGAGCTCCGCCTCCTGGGTTTACTCCATTCTCCTGCCTCAGCCTCCCGAGTAGCTGGGATTACAGGCGCCTGCCAACTCACCCAGCAAGTTTTTTTCTTTTGTATTTTTTAATAGAGACGGGGTTTCACCATGTTAGCCAGGATGGTCTTGATCTCCTGACCTCGTGATCTGCCCGTCACGGCCTCCCAAAGTGCTGGAATTACAGGCTTGAGCCACTGTACCCAGCCCATTGAGCAGTTTTCTAAACCTGTATATGTTTAGCGTGTGATGGGATATTCGGGAGCACTTTGAGGCAGATGGTGAAAAATGAAATACGTTCAGACCAAAACTGGAGAGAAGCTTTCCTAGGAACTCCTTTGTGACATGCGCATTCCAGTCACAGTTTTATACCTCTCTTCTCATACAGCGTCAGGGAAACCCTTTTGAAGAAACAGGTACCAGGTGATATTCGGGAGCATGTTGATGCCAATGGTGAAAAGGGAAATAGCCTCAGACAAAACTGGAAAGAAATTTCTAGGAAACTGCTCGGTAATATGTGTAATCATCTCACGTACATAAAGCATTCTTTACATTGTACAGCTTGGAATCTGTCATGTACAAATCCACGAAGGAACCTTCGGAAGCACATTCAGGACTAGGGTGAAAAAGGAAATATCTTCAGATAAAAACTGGAAAGAAGCTTTCTGTGAATCTGTTTTTTGCTGTGTTTATTCATATGCCATAGATTAAGCTTACTTTACATTACGCAGCTTGGAAATTCACTCGTGGATGCCTTCATGAAGTGATATTTGGGATCATATTTGGGCCTATGGAAAAATAGGAAATATCATCATATGAAAACTGGAAGGTAGCTTTCTGAGAAACTGCTTGGTGATGTGTGCATTCCACTCAGGGAGTTATAACTTTCTCTTCATAAGGCATAGTTTGAACACTGTTTTTGTAAAACCAAAAGAGTGATATTCAGAGCACATTGAAGACTATGGCAAAAAGTGAAATGTCGTCCTAAAAAAACAGAAAGAAGCACTGGAAGAAACAGCTGTCTGTCATGTCCCCTCTTTTGAGGGAGTTAAAGCTTACTCTACATTTTCCAGTTAGAAAGTCTGTCTTTGAGGTTTCTGCGAAGGGATATTAAATGGCAACTGGGGGCCTGTGTTAAGCAAGGAAACGTCTTCCATCGAAAATTGGAGAGAAGATTTCTACGCAACACTTTTGTGATGTTTGTATTCATCTCATAGAGTTAAATCATTCTTTGGACAGAACAGTTTGAAATCACTGTTTCTGTGGACTCTGAGAAGGGACATTTGGAAATGCTAGTTAGAATATCCTGAAAAGGAAATAATCTCAGAAAGAAACCAGAAGGAAGCTTTCCGTGAAACTGCTCTGTGTCAGGTGAATTCTGCTCACACAGTTAAGCTTCTCTTTTCAGTGAGCTGTATCATAACACTGTTTTTGTTTAGTCTGTGAAGGGATATTCAGGAGCACTTTGAGGCTGACGGTGAGAAAGGAAACAACTTCAGATAGAAAATGGAGACAAGCATTCTGAGGAATGTGCATTCCACTGACAGAAATATACCTTTCTCCTCCTAGAGGATACCCCAATCCCTTTTGGAGAAAAAGCTACCAAATTATATTCACGAGCATGTTGATTCTGATGGTGAAAAGATAAATAGACTCAGACACAAACTGGAAAGAAGATTTCTGTGAAACTGCTTTGTAAGCATTTTAATCAGGGAGTTTTCACTTTCTTCTCATAAGGCACATTATAAACACAGTTCCTGTAAAACGAAAACAGTGATATTCAGAGCACATTGAAGTCTATGAAAAAAAGTGTTATGTCGTCTAATACAAAACAGAAAGAAGTGCTCGAAGAAACTGCTTTCTGTCATATGCATTCTTTTCACAGGGTTAAAGCTTACTCTACACTTCCCAGTATGAAACTCGGTATTTGAGGGATCTGCAAAGGGATAGTCAGTGGCGACTGGAGGCCTGTGTGAGGCAAGGAAATATCTTCCATCGAACATGAGAGAGAATCTTTCTGTGCAACCCTTTTGTGATGTTTGTATACATCTCCTAGCGTTAAATCATTCTTTGGATTGAGCAGTTTGAAATCACTGTTACTGTGGAATCTGAGAAAGGACATTTGGAAACGCCCTTTAGAATATTTAGAAAAACAAATAACCTCAGAGGGAAGCCAGAAGGAAGGTTTCTGTGAAACTACTCTGTTTCACGTGAGTTCCGCTCACACAGTTAAGCTTCTCTTTCCACTGAGCTCTATCATAACACTGTTTTTGCTTAGTCTGCAAAGGGATACTCTGGAGGGCTTTCAGGTTTACGGTGAGAAAGGAAATGTCTTCAGATAGGAACTGGAGAGAAGCTTTCTGAGGAGCTGCTTTGTGGCGTGTGAACTCCAATCACAGAAATATACCTTTCTTCTCCTAGAAGATTCCGAAATCCTTTTGGAGAGAAAGCTACCAGGAGATATTTGGGAGTATAGCGACAACTATGGTGATAAAGGAAATATCCTCAGAGGAAAACTGGGAAGAAGATTTATGTGAAACTGCTTTGTGTTAGATATATTTTTTCATCCCGCATTGTAAAAACTTTAATTATATTACGTAGCTTGCAAACTCCGTCATGCACAGATCCGCGAAGGGACATTTGGGAGCACATTCAGGCCTAAGGTGAAAGAGGAGATATCTTCAGATAAAAATTAGATAGAAACTTTTTGAGAAACTACTTTGTGATGTATGCATTCCACTCAGGGGGTTATACCTCTTTTCTCACAAGTCAGTGTTGGAACACTGTTCCTGTGAAACCGAAAAAGTCATAATTCAGTACACATTGAGGATTATGGCGAACAGTGAAATGTATTGAAATAATATCAAGGAAGAAGTATTCCAAGAATCTGCTCTCTGTTATGTGCATTCACTTCACAGAGTTAATTACTCTATGTTGCCCAGTTTGAAAACTCTGTCTTTGAAGAATATGTGAAGGGATATTTAGTGACACCTGGTGGTTTGTAGTGAGCAAGGAATTGCCTTCTGAAGAAACCTGCAGAGAAACGTTCTGAGCAACTGCTTTGCGATGTGTGTATTCGTCTCCTAGAGTTAAACCATTCTTTCAATTGAGCAGCTTGAAATCACTCTTTTAGAAGAATCTGAGGAAGGACATTTGGGAACGATCCTTAGAATTTGGGGAAAGAAATATCCTCAGGTAAAATCCACAAGGAAGCTTTCTGTGAAACTGCTCTGTGTCGTCTTAATTCCTCTTACTCAGGTAAGCCTTTCGTTTCATTGAGCTGTGTGTATGTTTAGTGTGTGATGGGATATTCAGGAGCACTTTCAGCCTAGCGGTGAAAAAGGAAATATGTTCAGACCAAAACTGGAGAGAAGCTTTCCGAGGAACTCCTTTGTGAGATGTATATTCCAGACACAATTTTATACCTCTCTTCTCATACAATGTTGGGGAAATGCTTTGGAGAAACAGGTACCAGGTGATATTCGGGAGCATGTTGATGCTGATAGTGAAAAGGGAAATAGCCTCAGAGAAAAACTGGAAAGAAGCTTTATAGGAAACTACTCAGTGATATGTGTAAACATCTCACATAGATAAAGCTTTCTTTACATTATGCAGTTTTGAAACTGTAATGCACGGATCCATGAAGGGACCTTCAGGAGCACATACAGGACTAGGATGAAAAAGGAAATATCTTCAGATAAAAACTGTTAAGAAGCTTTCTGTGAATCTGCTTTTTGCTATGTTTATTCATCTCATATAGATGAAGCTTTCTTTATATTATGCAGCTTGGAATCATCCTGGTAGAGGCATCCATGAAGGGATACTTCAGATCTCATTCAGTCCTATGGAGAAATAGCAAATTATAGTCAGATAAAAACTGGAGAGAAGAAATCTGACAAACTGTTTGGTGATGTGTTCATTCCACTCAGGGAGTTATAAATTGCTTCTCATAAGGCACAGTTTGAACACTGTTCCTGTAAAACCAAAAGAGTGATATTTGGAGCACACTGAAGACTACGGCAAATAGTGAAATGTCCTCCAATCAAAAAGAGAAAGAAGCACTCGAAGAAACTGCTCTCTGACATGTCCATTCTTTTCACAGGATTAAAGCTTACTCTACATTTCCCAGTTGGAAAGTTGGTCTTTGAGGATTCTGTGAAGAGATAGTAAGTGGCGAGCGGAGGCCTGTGTGAGGCAAGAAAATGTCTTCCATCGAAAATCAGAGCGGAGCTATCTGCGCAGTTGTTTTCTGATGTTTGTATTCATCTCATAGCGTTAAATCATTCTTTGGATAGAGCAGTTTGAAATCACTGTTGCTGTGGAATCTGAGAAAGGACATTTGGAAACGCTCCTTAGAATATCCTGAAACAGAAATAACCTCAGAAAGAAAGCAGAAGGAAGCTTACTGTGAAACTACTCTGTGTCACGTGAATTCCACTCACACAGTTAAGCTTCTCTTTTCATTGAGCTATATCATAACACTGCTTTTGTTTAGTCTGTGAAGGGATATTCTGGAGGGATTTGAGGCTTATGGTGAGAAAGGAAACGTCTTCAGATAGAAAAGGGAGAGAAGCTTTCTGAGGAGCTGCTTTGTGACATGTGCATTCCACTCAGAGAAAAATACATTTCTTCTCCTAGAGGATTCCGGAATCCCTTTTGGAGAAAAAGCTACAAAGAGATATTTGGGAGTATAGCGACGACTATGGTGAAAAAGGAAATATCCTCAGAAAAAAACTGGAAAGAATATTTCTGTGAATCTGCTTTGTGTTAGGTAGATTTATTTGTCTTGCATAGTTAAAACTTTAATCATATTACACAGTTTGGAAACTCCATCATGTAGAGATCCGCAAAGAGACATCCGGGAGTACATTCAGGCCTACAGTGAAAGAGGAGGTATCTTCAAATAAAAACAGGATAGAAGGTTTCTGAGAAACTACTTTGTGATGTATGCATTCCACTCAGGGAGTTATACCTCTTTTCTCACAAGGCAGTGTTTGAACACTGTTCCTGTGAAATTGAGAAAGTCATATTTCGGAACTCATTGCGGACTATGGCGAATAGTGAAATGTACTGAAATAAAATTGAGGAAGAAGCGTTCCAAGAATTTGCTCTCTGATATGTGCATTCACTTCACAGACTTAATGTTTACTCTATGTTGCCCAGTTTTGAAACTCCATCTTTGAGGAATCTGTGAAGGGATACTTAGTGACGCCAGGAGGCTTGTATTGAGTGAGAAACGTCATCCGATGAAACCTGCAGAGAAACGTTCTGAGCAACTGCTATGCGATGTGTGTATTCGTCTCCTAGAGTTAAACCATTCTTTGGATTAAGCAGTGTGAAGTCACTCTTTTTGTAGCATCTGAGGAAGAATATTTGGAAAGGACCGTTAGAATATGGAGAAAGAAACATCTATAGGTAAAACCCAGAAGGAAGCTTTCTGTGAAACTGCTCTGTGTCGTCTTACTTCCTGTCATGCAGATAAGCCTCTCTTTTCATTGAGCAGCTCTCTAACCCTGTGTATATTTAGCATGTGATGGGATATTCGGGAGCACTTGGAGGCTAACGATAAAAGAGGAAATACGTTTTGACCAAAACTGGAGAGAAGGTTTCTGAGGAACTGCTTTGTGATGTGTGCATTCCAGTCTCAGTGTTCTACCTCTTTTCTCATACAGTGTTGGGGAAACCTTTTGGAGAAACAGGTACGAAGTCATATTTGGGAGCATGTTGATGCCGATGGTGAAAAGGGAAAGAGCCTCAGAAAAAAACTGGAAAGAAGCTTTCTAGGAAACTTCTCTGTGATATATGTAATCATCTCACATAGATAAAGCTTTCTTTACATTACGCAGGTTGGAAACTGTCATGGATGCAACCATGACGTTACCTTCAGAAGCACATTCTGGATTCTGGTGAAAAGGGAAATATCTTCAGATAAAAAGTGGAAAGAAGCTTTCTGTGAATTTGCTGTTTTGTATATTTATTCATCTCACATAGATGAAGCTTTCTTTATATTACACAGCTTGGAAACTCCCTCGTGGATAGATCCGCTTAAGGATATTTGGGATCACATATGGGCTTATGGCGAAATAGGAATATAATCAGATAAAAACTGGAGAGAAGCTTTCTGAGAAACTGCTTAGTGATGTGCACATTCCACTCAAGGAGCTATAACTTTCTTCCCATAAGGCACAGTTTGAACACTGTTCCTGTAAAACCAAAAGAGTGATATTCAGAGCACATTGAAGACTATGGCAAAAAGTGAAATGTCATCCAATGAAAAACATAAAGAAGCACTCCAAGAAACTGCTCTCTGACTTGTCCATTCTTTTCACAGGGTTAAACCTTACTCTACATTTCCCAGTTAAAAGGTCCGTCTCTGAGGCATCTGCGAATGGATAGTAAGTGGAGACCAGAGGCATGTGTGAGGCAAAAAAATGACTTCCATCGAAAATTGGAGAGGAGCTTTCTGTGCAACAGTTTTGTGATGTTTGTAGTCATCTCATATAGTTAAATCATTCTTTGGATTGAGCAGTTTGAAACCCTGTTTCTGTGGAATCTGAGAAAGGACATTTGGAAACGCTCTTTAGAATATCCTGAAAAAAAAAATAACCTCAGAAAGAAACCAGAAGGAAGCGTCCTGTGAAACTATTCTGTGTCACGTGAATTCCGCTCACACAGTTAAGCTTCTTGTTCAATGAACTGTATCATACTGCTGTTTTTGATTAGTCTGCAATGGGATATTCTGGAGAGTTTTGAGGCTTACGGCGAGAAAAGAAACGTCTTTAGATAGAAACTGGAGATAAGCTTTCTAAAGAGCTGCTTTGAGACGTGTGCATTCCACTCACAGAAATATACCTTTCTTTTCCTAGGGGATTCCGGAATACCTTTTGCAGAAAAAGCTACTAAGAGATATTTGGGAGTATAGCGACGACAATGGAGAAAAAGGAAATATCCTCAGACAAAAACTGGAAAGAAGATTTCTGTGAAACTGATTTGTGTTAGATATATTTATTCCTCTCACATAGTTAAAACCTTAATTATACGCAGTTTGGAAACTCCATCACGCACAGATCCACAAAGGGACTTTTGAAAGCACATTGAGGCCTACGGTGAAAGAGGAGATATGTCAGATAAAATCTGGATAGAAGCTTTCTGAGAAACTACTTTGTGATGTATATATTCCAGTAAGGGAGGTTTACCTCCTTTGTCACAAGGCACTGTTTTCACACTGTTCCTGTGAAACTGAAAAAGTGATATTTCGGAATGCATTGAGGACTATGTCGAATAGTGAAATATGCTGAAATAAAATCGTGGTAGATGCATTCCAAGAATCTGTTCTCTGATATGTGCATTCACTTCTCAGAGTTTATGCTGACTCTATATTGCCCAGTTTTGAAACTCTCTCTTTGAGGAATCTGGGAAGGGATATTTAGTGAGGCCCAGAGGATGGTGGTGAGGAGGAAACGCCTTCCGATGAAACCTGCAGAGAAACTTTCTGAGCAAATGCTTTGCGATATGTGTATACTTCTCATAGAGTTAAACAATTCTTTGGATGGAGCAACTTGAAATCACTGTTTTTGTGGAATCTGAGGAAGGACATTTTGGAATGATCCTTAGAATATGGAGAAAGAAATATACTCATGTAAAATCCAGAAGAAAGCTTTCTGTGAAACTGCTCTGTGTCATCTTAATTCCTCTCACTCAGATAAGCCTTTCTTTTCATTGAGCAGATTTCTGCCCCTGTGTATGTTTAGCGTGTGATGGGATAAATGGGAGCACGTTGACTCTAACAGTGAAAAAGGAAATATGTTCAGACCGAAACTGGAGAGAAGCATTCCGAGGAACTGCTTTGTGACGTGTGCATTCCAGTCACACTGTTACACCTCTCTTCTCATTCAGCGTCAGGTAAACCCTTTTGGAAAAACAGGTACCAAGTGACATTCGGGAGCATGTTGAGGCTGATGGTGAGAAGAGAAATAGCCTCAGACAAAAACTGGAAAGAAGGTTTCTAGGAAACTACTCTGTGATATGTGTAATCATCTCACATACATAAAGCTTTCCTTACATTACGCAGGTTGGAAACTGTCATGGACGGATCCATGATGGGACCTTTGGTTGCCCTTTCTGGACTATGGTGAAAAAGGAAATATCTTCCGATAAAAACTAGAAAGAAGCTTGCTGTGAATCTGATTTTTGCTATGTTTATTCATCTCACATAGATGAAGCTTTCCTTACATTACGCAGCTTGGAAACTCCCTTGGTTATGGATCCGCGAAGGGATATTTGGGATCACCTTCGGGCCTATGGTGAAATAGGAAACATAATCAGATAAAAAGTGGAGAGAAGCTTTCTGAGAAACTGCTTGGTTATATGTGCATTCCAGTCAGGGAGTTATAACTTCCATCTCATAAGACACAGTTAGAACACAGTTCCTGTAAAACCAAAAGAGTGATATTCGGAGCACATTGAAGACTGTGGCAAAAAGTTAAGTGTTGTCCAATAAAAAAACAGAAAGAAGCACTCGAACAAGCTGTTCTCTGACATGTCCATTCTTTTCACAGGTTAAAGCTTACTCTACATTTGCCAGTTTCAAATCGCTCTTTGAGAGTTCTGGGAAGGGATAGTAAGCTGCAACCAAAGGTCTGCATGAGGCAAGAAAATGTCTTCCATCGAAAATTATAGAGAAGCTTTCTGCTCAACTCTCTTGAGATGTTTGTATTTGTCTCATAGAGTTAAGTCACTCTTTGGATTGAGTAGTTAGAAATCATTGTTACTATTGAATCTGAGAAAGGACATTTGGAAACGCTTTTTAGAATCTCCTGTAAAAGAAATAAACTCAGAGAGAAACGAGAAGGAAGCTTTCTGTGAAACTGCTCTGTTTCACGTGAATTCCACTCACACAGTTAAGATTCTCTTTTCATTGATCTGTATCATAACACTGTCTTTGTTTAGTCTGCGAAGGATATTCTGGAGGGCTTTGAGGCTTACGGGGAAAAAGGAAACGCCTTCAGATAGAAATTGGAGAGAATGTTTCTGAGGAGCTGCCTTGTGACATGTGCATTCCACTCACAGAAATATACCTTTCTTCACCTAGAGGATTCGGGAATCCCTTTTGGAGAAAAAGCTACCAAGACATATTCGGGAGTATAGCGACGACTATGGTGAAAAAAGAAATAACCTAAGACAAAACCTGGAAAGAAGATTTCTGTGAAACTGCTTTGTTTTAGATATATTTATATGTGTCGCATAGTTAAAACTTTAATTATATTATGCAATTTGAAAACTCCGTCATGCACAGATCCGCGAAGGGACATTCGGGAGCACATTCAGACCTACGGTGAAAGAGGTGATATCTTCAGATAAAAACGGGATAGAAGGTTTCTGAGAATCTACTTTTTGATGAATGCATTCCACTCAGGGAGTTATACCTCTTTTCTCACACGGCAGTGTTTGAACACTGTTCCTGTGAATCCGCATAAGTGGTATTTCCGAACGCATTGAGGACTATGGTGAAGAGTGAAATATACTGAAATAAAATCGAGGAAGAAGACTTCCAAGAATCTGCTCTCTGGTATGTGAATTCACTTCACAGATTTAATGCTTACTCTATGTTACAAAGTTTTGAAACTCTGTCTTTGAAGAATATGTGACGGGATATTTAGTGACACCCGGTCGCTTGTGGTGAGCAAGGAAACGTCTTCGGATGAAACCTGCAGATCAACGTTCTGAGCAACTGCTTTGTGATGTGTGTATTCGTCTCGTAGAGTTAAACCATTCTTTGGATTGAGCAGCTTGGAATCACTGTTTTTGTGGAATCAGAGGAAGGACATTTGGGATCGAACCTAGGAATATGGAGAAACAAATATCCTCAGGTAAATTCCAGAAGGAATCTTTCTGTGAAACTGCTCTGTGTCATCTTAATTCCTCTCACTCAGTTAAGCATCTCTTTTCATTGAGCAGTTTTCTAGCCCTGTGTATGTTTAGCATGTGATGTGATATTTGGGAGTATTTTGAGGCTAACGGTGTAAAAGGAAATATGTTCAGACCGAAACTGGAGAGAAGCATTCCGAGGAACTGCTTTGTGACATGTGCATTCCAGTCACACTGTTGTACCTCTCTTCTCCTACAGCATTGGGGAAACTCTTTTGGAGAAACAGGTTCCAAGTGATATTCATGAGCATGCTGACGCCAATGATGAAAAGGGAAATAGCCTCAGACAAAAACTGGAAAGAAGCTTTCTAGGAAACTACTCTGTGACATGTCTAATCACCTCATAGATAAAGCTTTCGTTATATTACGCAGCTTGGAAACTGTCGTGCAAGGATCCACGAAGGTACCTTCGGGAACACATTTAGGACTAGGGTGAAAAAGAAAATATCTTCAGATAAAAACTGGAAATAAGCTTTCTGTGAATCCGCTTTTTGATATGTTTATTCATCTCACATCGATGAAGCTTACTTTACATTACGCAGCTTGGATATTCCCTCGTGGCTGCATTCGTGAAGCAATATTTAGAATCGCATTTGGGCCTATGGTGAAATAGGAAATATCGTCATATAAATACTGGAAAGTACCTTTCTGAGAAACTGCTTGGCGATGTGTGCATTCCACTCAGGGAGTTATAAATTTCTTCTCATAAGGCATAGTTTGAGCACTGTTTTTGTAAAACCAAAAGAGTGATGTTTGGAACACATTGAAGACCATGGCAAAAAGTGAAATGTAGTCCAAAAAAACAGAAAGAAGCACTGGAAGAAACTGCTCTCTGTCACGTCCACCCTTTTGAGAGGGTTAAAGCTTATTCTACATTTCCCAGTTGGAAAGTCCGTCTTTCAGGTTTCTGCGAAGGGATAGTAAGTGACAACTGAGTCCTGTGTTAAGCAAGGAAACGTCTTCCATCGAAAATTGGAGAGAAGCTTTCTGCGCAACACTTTTGTGATGTTTGTATTCATCTCATCGTGTTAAATCATTCTTTGGACTGAGCAGTTTGAAATCTCTGTTTCTGTGGCGCTGAGAGAGGACGTTTGGAAATGCTCCTTAGAATACCATGAAAAAGAAATAACTTCAGAAATAAACCAGAGAAATGCTTTCCGTGAAACTGCTCTGTGTCACGTGAATTCTGCTCACACAGTTAAGCTTCTCTTTTAATTGAGCTGTATTATAACACTGTTTTTGTTTAGTCTGTGAAGGGATATTCAGGAGTGCTTTGAGGCTTACACTGAGAAAGGAAACATCTTCAGATAGAAACTGGAGAGTAGCTTTATGAGGAGCTGCTTTGTGTCGTGTGCATTCCAGTCACAGAAATATGACTTACTTCTCCTAGAGGATTCCGCAATCCCTTTTGGAGAAAAAGCTACCAAGAAATATTCGGGAGTATAGAGATGATTATGGTGAAAAAAAAATATCCTCAGACTAAAACTGGAAAGAAGATTTCTGTGAATCTGCTTTGTGTTAGATATATCTATTCAACTCCCATAGTTAAAAGTTTAATTATATTACACAGTTTGGAAACTGTCATGGAAGGATCCACGAAGGGAATTTCGGGAGCAAATACTGCACTAGGGTGAAAAAGTAAATATCTTCAGATAAAAATTGCAAAAAAGCTTTCTGTGAATCTGATTTTCACTATGTTTATTCGTGTCATATAGATGAAGGTTTCTTTACATTACACTGCTTGGAAACTCCCTTGTGGATGGATCCTTGAAGGGATATTTGGGATCACATTCGGACCTATGGTGAAAGAGGAAATATAGTAAGATAAAAACTGGAGAGACGCTTTCTGAGAAACTGCTTGGTGATGTGTGCATTCCACTCAGGGAGTTATAACCTTCTTCTCATAAGGCACAGTTTGAACACTGTTCCTCTAAAACCAAAAGTGTGATATTCGGAGGACATTGAAGACTATGGCAAAAAGTGAAATGTCGTGCAAAAGAAAAGAGAAAGAAGCACTCGAACAAACTGCTCTCTGACATGTACATTCTTTTCACAGGGTTAAAGCTTACTCTACGTTCCACAGTTTGAAAGTCGGTCTTTGAGGGTTCTGCGAAGGGATAGTATTGGTGACAGGAGGCCTGTGTGAGGCAAGGAAATGTCTTCCATCGAAAATCGGAGAGACTCTTTCTACACAACTACTTAGTGACGTTTGTATTCATCTCATAGCGTTACATCATTCTTTGGATTGAGCAGTTTGTAATCACTCTTTCTATGGAATCTGAGAAAGGACATTTGGAAACGCTCTTTAGAATGTCCTGAAAAAGAAATAATCGAGATGCTTTCTGAGGAACTGCTACGTGACAAGTGCATTCCATTCACTAATATATACCTTTCTACTCCTAGAGGATTCGGAATCTATTTTGGAGAAAAAGCTACCAAGAGATATTTGGGAGTATGGTGACGACTATGGTGAAAAAGGAAATATCCTCAGAAAAAAACTGGAAAGAAGATTTCTGTGAAACTGCTTTGTGTTAGATATATTTATTTGTCTCACATAGTTAAAACCTTAATTATATTATGCAGTTTGGAAACTCTGTCATACACAGATCCACAAACGGACATTCGGGAGCACATTCAAGCCAATGGTGAACGTGGAGATATCTTCAGATAAAAACTGGATAGAAGCTTTCTGAGAAACTACTTTGTGATGTATGCATTCCACTCAGAGAGTTATACCTCTTTTCTCACAAGGCAGTGTGTGAACACTTTTCTTCTGAAACCGAAAATGTGATATTTTGGAACACCTTTAGGACTATGGCAAATAGTGCAATATACTGAAATATAATCGAGGAAGAAGCGTTCCAAGAATCTGCTCTCTTCTATGTGCATTCACTTCACAGAGTTAATGCTTACCTTATTTTGCCCAGTTTCAATACTCTGTCTTTGAAGAATCTGTGAAGGGATATTTAGTGACGCCCGGAGGCTTGTGGTGAGGGAGGAAACATCTTCCGATGAAATCTGCAGAGAATCTTTCTGAGCAACTGCTTTTGATGTGTGTATTCTTCTAAAGGAGTTAAACCTTTCTTTGGATGGAGCACCTTGAAATCACTGTTTTTGTGGAATCTGCCAAAGGATATTTGTGAATGATCCTTAGAATATGGAGAAAGAAATATCCTCAGGTAAAATCCAGAAGGAAGCTTTTTGTGAAACTTCTTTGTGTCCCCTTAATGCCTCTCATTCAGTTCAGCCTCTCTTTCCATTGATCAGTTTTCTAACCCTGTGTAGGTTTAGCGTGTGATAGCATAATTGGAGCACTTTGAAGCTTACAGTGAAATAGGAAATATGTTCAGAACGAAACTGGAGAGAAGCTTTCTGTGGAAGTGCCTTGTGACATGTTCATTTCACTCACAGTGTTATACCTCCCTTCTCATCCAGCGTCACTGCAACCCTTTTGGAGGAACAGGTACCAAGTGATATTCAAGAGCATGTTGATGCCGATGGTGAAAAGGGAAATTGCCTCAGACAAAAACTGGAAAGAAGCTTTCTAGGATACTACTTTATTTGTTTTCCTAAGAACGACCAGGGTGAGCACAAAAGAACCAGTGAGTAGGCAAGCCTAAAAGCAATACTGCAAATTTACTCTTTGGTCATCTAGCTCCATTTAAAAAGGTGTGTAAGGTGAAGTCTGTCAGCCTCCAGCAGAGGAGGCCAAGAGATTCGCACAGGTGGAGTTCCTAATGCATTCCCGACAAGAGTAGGGGCTGAGGAAGCCCATGCGGCGTGCCTGCTGGGAGCGGCTTTTCTAGGAGTGGAAGGGCAATAGGCGTGTCACGGGCGTGTCGGGGGTGGGAAGGCTCCACAGTTACCACCAGGTAAATCTTGGTCTCTTCAGATTGACATCACCTGGCGCATGCCTGCTTGGTCTGCACCTTCCAGGGCACCAGCTGCATTTTTGCGCACACAAGAAGAGTTGGTGATGAAGAACCCGGAAATGCGCCATCTTGTCTCCGTTCGTCCAAACATTACTCAGTGGTATGTGTAATCATCTCACATAGATAAAGCTTTCTTTGCATTATGCAGCCTGGAAACAGTCCTGGAAAGATCCACGAAGGGACCTTTGAGAGCACATGCAAGACTAGGGTGAAAAAGGAATCTACTGTGTGATGAATGCATTACACTAAGGGAGTTATACCTCTTTTCTCACAAGGCAGTATTTGAACACTGTTCCAGTGAAACTGAAAAAGTGATATTTCGGAATGCCTTGAAAACTAAGGCAAGTAGTCAAATATACTGAAATAAAATCGAGGAAGAAGCGTTCCAAGAATCGGCTCTCTGATATGTGCATTCACTTCACACAGTTAATGCTTACTTTATGTTGCCCAGTTTTGAAACTCTTTCTTTGAAGAATCTGGGAAGGTATATTTAGAGACGCCCGGAGGCTTGTGGTGAGTGAGGAAAAGTCTTCCGATGAAACCTGCAGAGAAATGTTCTGAGCAACTGCTTTGTGATGTGTGTATTCGTCGCCTAAATTTAAACCATTCTTTGTATTGAGCAGCTTGAAATCACTGTTTTTGTGGAATCTGAGGAAGAACATTTGGGAATGATCCTTAGAATATGGAGAAAGAAATATCCTCACGTAATATCCAGAAGGAAGCTTTCTGTGAAACTACTCTGTTTCATCTTAATTCCTCTCACTCAGTTAAGCCTCTCATTTCATTGCCCGGTTTTCTAGCCCTGCTTATGTTTAACGTGTGATGGGATATTCGAGAGCACTTTGAGGCTAACGGTGAAAAAGGAAACATGTTCCAACCGAAACGGGAGAGAAGCTTTCGAGAAACTCCTTTGTGACCTGTGCATTCCAGTCACATTGTTATACCTGTCTTCTCATACAGCCTCCGGGAAACCCTTTTGGAGAAACAGGTACAAGGTGACTTTCGGGAGAATGTTGATGCCGATGGTGAATAGGGAAATAACCTCAGACAAAAATTGGAAAGAAGCTTTCTAGGAAAATACTCTATGATATGTGTAATGATCTCACATAGACAAAGCTTTCTCTACATTACGCAGCTTGGAAAGTGTCATGCATGGATCCAGGAAGGGACCTTCAGGAGCACATTCTGGACTATGGTGACAAAGAAAATATCTTCAGATAAAAAGTGGAAAGAAGCTTTCTGTGAATACGCTTTTTGCTATGTTTATTCCTCTCACAGAGATGAAGCTTTCTTTACATTACACAGCTTGGAAACTCCCTCGTGGATGGATACGGGAAGGGGTATTTGGGATCACATTCGGGCCTATGGTGAAATAGGAAATATACTCAGAGAAAAACTGGAGAGAAGCTTTCTGAGAAACTGCTTGGTTATGTGTGCATTACACTCAGGGTGTTATAACTTTCTTCTCATAAGATACAGTTTGAACACTGTTCCTCTGAAACAAAAAGAGTGACATTTGGAGCACATTGAAGACTATGGCAAAAATTAAATGTCATCTAATAAAAACCAGAAAGAAGCCCTCAGAGAAACTGTTCTCAGACATGTCCATTCTTTTCACAGGGTTAAAGCTTACTCTACATTTTCCAGTTTGAAAGTCATTCTTTGAGGTTTGTGCGAAAAGATACCATGTGGCATCCTAGGCCTGTGTGAAGCAAGGAATTGTCATAAATCGAAAATCGGAGAGAAGATTTCTGCGCAACTCTTTTGTGATGTTTGCCTTTATCTCATAGCGTTAAATCATTCTTAAGATTGAGCAATTTGAAATCACTGTGTCCGTGGAATCTGAGAAAGGACATTTGGAAATGCTGTTTAGAATATTCTGAAAAAGAAATAACCTCAGATGGAAACCAGAAGGAAATTTTCTGTGAAACTGCTCTGTGTCACGTGAATTCTGCTCACACAGTTAAGCTTCTCTTTTCATTGAGCTGTATAATAACACTGTTTTTGTTTAGTGTGTGAATGGATATTCTGGAGGGCTTTGACGCTTATGGTGAGAAAGGAAACGTCTTCCGATAGAAAGTGGAGAGAAGCTTTCTGAGGGGCTGCTTTGTGACATGTGCATTCCACTCACAGAAATATACCTTTCTTCTCCTAGAGGATTCCTTAATCCCTTTTGGAGAAAAAGCTACCAAGAGATGTTCGGGAGTATAGTGATGACTATGGTGTACAAGAAAATATCCTCAGACAAAAAATGGAAAGAAGATTTCTGTGAAACTGCTTTGTGTTAGATATATTTATTCGTCTCACATGGTTGAATCTTTAATTATATTACGCAGTTTGGAAACTCAGTCATTCACAGATCTGCGAAGGGACATTCGGGAGCACTTTTAGGCCTATGGTGAAAGAGGAGATATCTTCTAAAATAAAATCAAGGAGGAAAGAGATGTACATCACAAAGTAGCTTCTCAGAAAGCTTCTATCCAGTTTTTATCTGAAGATATCTCCTCTTTCAATGTACATCTCAGAAAGACCGATATTGGTCTTTGAGGTTTCTGCAAAGGGAGAGTAAGTGGCAACCAGGGGCCTGTGTCGAGCAAGGAAATGTCTTCCATCGAAAATTGGAAAGAAGCCTTCTGCACAAGACTTTTGAAATGTTTGTATTCATCTAATAGAGTTACATCATTCTTTGGACTGAGCAGTTTGAAATCAGTGTTTCTCTGGACTCTGAGAAAGGACATTTGAAAATCCTCCTTAGAATATCCTGACAAACAAATAACCTCACAGAGAAACCGGAAGAATGTTTCTGTGAAACTGCTCTGTGTCACATGAATTCCGTTCACACAGTTAAGCTTCTCTTTTCTTTTCTCATAACACTGTTTTTGTTTCGTCGGTGAAGGGATATTCTGGAGGGCTTTGAGTCTTACGTTGAGAAAGAAAATATCTTTAAATAGAAACTGAAGAGAAGCTTTCTGAATAGCTGCTTTGTGACGTGCGCATTCCACTGACAGAAATATACCTTTCTTCTCCTAGAGGATTCCGGAATCCTGTTTAGAGAAAAAGCTACCAAGAGATATTCGAGAGTATAGCAACAACTATGGTGAAAAAGGAAATATCCTCAGACAAAAACTGGAGAGAAGATTTCTGTGATACTCTCGGTATTAGATATACTTATTCATCTCGCATAGTTAAAACTTTAATTATATCATGCAGTTTGGAAATGTTGTCATGCACAGATCTGTGTAGGGACTTTCGAGAGCACATTCAGGCCTACAGTGAAAGAGGGAATATCTTCAGGTAAAAACCGGATAGAAGCTTTCCAAGAAACTACTTTGTGATGTATGCATTCCACTCAGGGAGTTTTGCCTCTTTTATCACAAGAATGTGTTTGAACACTATTTTTCTGAAATCGAAAAAGTGATATTTCGGAAAGCTTTGAGGACTATGGTGAAGAGTGAAATGTACTAAAATAAAATCGAGGAAGAAGCTTTCCAAGAATCTGCTCTCAGATATGTGCATTCACTTCACAGAGTTAATGCTTACTCTACTTTGCCCAGTTTCGAAACTCTCTGTCTTTGAAGAATCTGTGAAGGGATATTTAGTGACCCCCGGAGGCTTGTGGTGAGCGAGGAAATGCCTTCCAATGAAACCTACAAAGAAAAGTTCTGAGTAACTGCTTTGTGATGTCTGTAGTCGTCTCTTAGTGGTAAACCTTTCTTTTTATTGAGCAGCATGAAATCACTGTTTTAGAGGAATCTGAGGAAGGACACTTGGGAACGATCCATAGAATATTGAGAAAGAAATATCCTCAGGTAAAATCCAGAAGGAAGCTTTCTTTGAAACTGCTCTGTGTTGTCTTAATTCCTCTCACTCAGTTAAGCCTCTCTTTTCATTAAGCAGTATTCTAGCCCTGTGTATGTTTAGTGTGTGATGGGATATTCAGGAGTACTTTGAGGCTAATGGTGAAAGAGGAAATATGTTCACACTGAAACTGGAGAGAAGCTTTACAAGGAACTGCTTTGTGACGTGTCTTCCAGTCACAGTGTTATACCTCTTTTCTCATACAGCATCATGAAACCCTTTTCGAGAAACAGGTACCAAGTGATATTCGGGAGCAAGTTGATTCCGATGGTGAAAAGGAAATAGCCTCAGATATAAACTGGAGAGTTTTCTAGGAAACTGCTCTGTAATATGTGTAATCATCTCACATAGATAAAGCTTTCTTTACATTACGCAGCTTGGAGAATGTCTTGGACGGATCCACGAAGGGACCTTCCTGAGCACATTCTGGGCAATGGTGAAAAAGGAAATATCTTAAGATAAAAACTGGAAAGAAGCTTTCTGTGAATCTGCTTTTTGCTATGTTTATTCATCTCACATAGATGAAGCTTTTTTTAAATAACGTAGCTTGGAAACTCCATCATGGATGGATCCGCGAAGGAATATTTGGGATCACATTCATACCTGTGGTGAAATAGGAAATATAGTCAGATAGAAACTGGAGAGTAGCTTTCTGAGAAACAGCTGGGTGATGTGCGCATTCCACTCAGGAAGTTATAACTTTCTTCTCATAAGACACAGTTTGAACACTGTTCCTGTAAAACCAAAAGAGTGATATTCAGAGCACTTTGAAGACAATGGCAAAAAGTGAAATGTCATCCAATAAAAAACATAAAGAAGCTCTCGAAGAAACTACTCTCTGACATGTCCATTCTTTTCACAGGATTAAAGCTTACTCTGCATTTCCCAGTTTGAAAGTCGGTCTTTCAGGGTTCTGCGAAGGGATACTAAGTGGCAACCTGAGGCCTGTGTGAGGCAAGGAAATGTCTTTCATCGAAAATCGGAGAGAAGCATTCTGCGCAACTCTTTCCTGATATTTGTATTCACCTCATAGAGCTAAATCATTCTTTGGATTGAGCAGCTTGAAATCACTGTTTCTGTGGAATCTGAGAAATGACATTTGGAAACGCTCTTTGGAATATCCTGAAAAACAAAAAACCTCAGAGAGAAACCAAAAGGAAACTTTCTGTGAAACTACTCTCTGTCACGTGAATTCCGCTCACACAGTTAAGCTTCTCTTTTCATTGAGCTGTATCATAACACTGTTTTTGATTAGTTTACGAAGACATATTCTGGAGGGCTTTGAGGCTTACGGTGAGAAAGAAATCGTCTTCAGATAGAAACTGGAGAGAAGCTTTCTGAGGAGCTGCTTTGTTATGTGTGCATTTCACTCACAGAAGTATACCTTTCTATTGCTAGAGGATTTGGAATCCCTTTTGGAGAAAAAGCTATGAAGAGATACTCGGGAGTATAGCGACGACTACGTGGAAACAGGAAATATCTTCAGACAAAAACTTGAGCAGATTTCTGTGAAACTACTTTTTGTTAGATATATTTATTCATCTCGCATAGTTAAAACTTTAATTATATTAAGCAGTTTGGAAACTCCGTCGTGCACAGGTTCACGAAGGAACATTCGGGAGCACATTCAGGCCTACGATGACAGAGGAGATATCTTCAGATAAAAAATGGATAGAAGCTTTCTCAGAAACTTCTTTGTGATGCTTGCATTCCACTCAGGGATTTATACCTCTTTTCTCACAAGGCGGTGTTTACACACTTTTCCTGTGAAACCGGAAAAGAGATATTTAGGAACACATTGAGGACTATGGCAAATAGTGAAATATACTGAAATAAAATTGAGGAAGAAACGTTCCAGGAATCTGCTCTCTGATATGTGTATTCACTTTACAGTGTTAATGCTTACTCTATGTTGCCCAGTTTCGAAACTCTGTC
Source organism: Piliocolobus tephrosceles (assembly GCF_002776525.5). Classification (NCBI taxonomy): domain Eukaryota; kingdom Metazoa; phylum Chordata; class Mammalia; order Primates; family Cercopithecidae; genus Piliocolobus; species Piliocolobus tephrosceles. The sequence goes on along the minus strand of NC_045435.1, from coordinate 127,050,344 downwards.
TTTGAAGAATCTGTGAAGGGATATTTATTGATGCCCAGAGACTTGTGGTGTGTGAGGAAACGTCTTCCAATGAAACCTGCAGAGAATCTTTCTGAGCAATTGCTTTCAATGTGTGTATTCGTCTCAAGGAGATAAACTATTCTTTAGATTGAGGAGCTTGAAGTCACTATTTTTGTGGCATCCACGAAAGGAAATTTGTGAACGATCCTGAGAATATGGAGAAAGAAATAGACTCAGGTGAAATCTAGAAGAAAGCTTTCTGTGAAACTGCTTTGTGTCGTCTTAATTCCTTCAATCATTTCAGCTGCTCTTTCCATTGATCAGTTTTCTAACCCTGTGTATGTTTAGAGTGTGATGGCATATTCGGCAGCATTTGAAGCTTATGGTGAAATAGGAAATATGTTCAGAACGGAACTGGAGAGAAGCTTTCCGAGGACCTGCTTTGTGACAGGTGCATTTCACTCAAAATGTTATACCTCCCTTGTCATACAGCGTCGGTGAAACCCTTCTGTAGGAACAGGTACCAAGTGATATTCGAGAGCATGTTGATGCCGATGGTGAAAAGGAAAATAGCATCAGATAAAAATTGGAAAGAAGCATTCTAGGAAACTTCTCTGTGATATGTGTATTTATCCCACATAGATAAATATTTCTTTACATTAAGCAGCTTGGAAACTGTCAGGGACGGATCCATGAAGGGACCATCGAGAGCACAATCAGGACTATGGTCAAAATGTAAAAATCTTCAGAAAAAAACTGGAAAGAAGCTTTCTGTAATTCTGCTTTTTGCTATGTTTAATCATCTCACATAGCTGAAGCTTTCTTTACATTACACAGCTTGGAAACTCCCTCGTGGATGGATCCGCGATGGGATATTTGCAATCACATTTGGGCCTATGGTGAAATAGGTGATATAGTAAGATAAAAAATGGAGAGTAGCTTTCTGAGAAACTGCTTGGTGATATGTGCATTCCACTCAGGGAGCCATAACCCATAACTTTCTCCTCTTAAGGCACAGTTTGAACTCTGTTCCTGTAAAACCAAAAGAGTGATATTCGGAGCACAGTGAAGACTACAGCCAAAAGTCAAATGTCATCCAATGAAAAACAGAAAGAAGCACTCGAAGAATCTGCTGTCTGACATGTCCATTCTTTTCACAGGTTTAAAGCTTCCTCTACATTCCTCAGTGAAAGTTTGTCATTGAGGTTCCTGTGAAGGGATAGTAAGTGGCAATCGGAATCGTGTGTTGAGTAAGGAAATTACTTCCATCAAAATTCAGAGATAATCTTTCTGTGCAACTCTTTTGTGATGTTTGTATTCATCTCATAGCGGTATAAGATTCTTTGGATTGAGCAGTTTGAAATCACTGTTTCTGTGGCATCTGAGAAATGACATCTGGAAACGCTCTTTAGAATATCCTGAAAAAGGAGTAACCTTGGAGAAAACCAGAAGGAAGATTTCTGTGAATCTGCTCTGTGTCACGTGAATTCTGCTCAAGCAGTTAACCTCTTTTCATAGAGCAATATTATAACACTGTTTTTGTTTAGACTGCAAAGGGTTATTCTCGAACCCTTTGAGACTTATGGTGAGAAAGGAAACGTCTTGAAATAGAAACTTGAGAGAAGCATTTTGGGGAGCTGCTTTGTGACATGTGCGTTCCACTCACAGAAATATACCTTTCTTCTCATATAGGATTCTGGAATCCCTTTTGGAGAAAAAGCTACCAAGAGACATTAGGGAGTAGAGGGAGGGCTATGGTGAAAAATGAAATAACGTCAGAGAAAAACTGGAAAGAATATTTCTGTGAAACTGCTTTGTGTTAGATATATTTATTCATAATGCATAGTTAAAATTTTTCTTATATTATGCAGTTTGGAAACTCCGTCATGCATGGATCCGCGAAGGGATATTCGGGAGAACATTCAGGCCTATGGTGAAAGGGGAGATATCTTCAGATAAAAACTGGATAGAAGTTTCTGAGAAACTACTTTGTGATGTATGCATTCCACTCAGGGAGTTGTACCACTTTTCTCACAAGGCAGAGTTGGAGCATTGTTCCCGTGAAACCAAAAAAGAGATATTTCGGAATGCATTGAGGCGAATAGTGAAATATACCAAAATAAAATCGAGGAAGAAGCGTTTCAAGAATCTGCTCTCTGATATGTTCATTCTGTTCACAGCGTTAATGTTTACTCTTTGTTTCCCATTTTCAAAACACTGTCTTTAAAGAATCTGTGAAGGGATACATAGTGACGCCCAGAGGCTTGTGGTGAGTGAGGAAATGTCTTCTGATGAAACCTGCAGAGAAACTTTCTGAGCAACTTCTTTGTGATCTGTATATTTGTCTCATCCAGTTAAACTGTTCTGTTGATGGAGCAGCTTGATATCGCGGTTTTTGTGGAGTCTGAGCAAGTATATTTGGGAGCGATCCTTAGAATATAGAGAAAGCAATATCCTCAGGAAAAATCCAGTAGGAAGCTTTCTGTGAAACTGCTCTGTGTTGTCTTAATTCCTCTCGCACAGTTAAGCCTCTAATATCATTGAACAGTTTTCTAATGCTGTGTATATTTTGCATGTGATGGGATGTTCGGGAGCACTTTGAGGCTTACGGTGAAAAAGGCAGTGTATTCAGACCGAAACTGGAGAGAAGATTTCTGAGGAACTGCTTTGTGAGGTGTGCATTCCAGTCACAGTGTTATATCTCTTTACTCATACAGCGTTGGGGAAACCATTGTGGAGAAACAGATACCAAGTGATATTCAGGAGGATGTTGATGCCAATGGTGAAAACGGAAATAGCCTCAAACAACAACTGGAAAGAAATTACTCTGGATATGTGTAATCATGTCACATACATAAAACTTTCTTTATATTACGCAGCTTGGAAACTGTCATGGACGGATCCACGAAGGGACCTTTGAGAGCACATTCTGGACTCTGGTGAAAACAGAAATATCTTCAAGTAAAAACTGGATAGAAGCTTTCTGTGTATCTTTTTGCTATGTTTATTCATCTCATATAGATGAAGCTTTCTTATATTTTGCAACTTGGAAACTCCCTCATGGATGGATCCGCAAAGGGATATTTGGGATCACAATCGGGCCTATGTAAAATAGGAAGTATAGTCAGATAAAACTGGGGAGAAGCTTTCTGAGAAAATGCTTGGTGATGTGTGCATTCCATTCGAGGAGTTACAACTTTCTTCCCATAAGGCACAGTTTGAACACTGTTCCTGTAAAACCAAAAGAGTGATATTCAGAGCACATTGAAGACTATGGCAAAAAGTGAAATGTCGTCCAATAAAAAACAGAAAGAAGCACCCGAAGAAAGTGCTCTCTCACATGTCCAGTCTTTTCACAGTGTTAAATCTTACTCTACATTTTCCAGTTTCAAAGTTGGTCTTTTTGTGCTCTGTGAAGCGTTAGTAAGTGGCGACCGGAGATCTGTGTGAGGCAAGGAAATGTCTTCCATCGAAAATCAAAGATAAGCTTTCTATGCAACACTTTGGTGATGTTTCTATTCATCTGATAGCATGAAATCATTCTTTGGATTGAGCAGTTTGAAATCACTGTTTCTGTGGAATCTGAGAAAGGATATTTGGAAATGCACTTTAGAATATCCTGAAAAAGAAATAGCCTCAGAGAGAAGTCAGAAGGAAGGTTTCCGTCAAACTGGTCTGTGTCACGTGAATCTGCTCACACAGTTAAGCTTCTCTTTTCATTGAGCTGTAGCATAACACTGTTTTTGCTTGGTCTGTGAAGGGATACTCTGCAGGGCTTTGAGGCTTACAATATGAAAGGAAACGTCTTCAGATAGAAACTGGAGAGAAGCTTTCTGAGGAGCTGCTTTGTGACGTGTGCATTCCACTCACAGAAATATACCTTTCTTCTGGTGTTTTAGACATGAAGTCCTTTCCCATGCCTATGTCCTGAATGGTACTACCTAGGTTTTCTTCTAGGGTTTTTATGGTATTAGGTCCAACATTTAAGTGTCTAATCCATCTTGAATTAATTTTTGTATAAAGAGTAAGGAAAGGATCCATTTGCAGCTTTCTACTTCTGGCTAGGCAATATTTCCAGCACCATTTATTAAATAGGGAATCCTTTCCCCATTTCTTGTTTCTCTCATGTTTGTCAAAGATCAGATGGCTGCAGATGTGTAGTACTATTTCTGAGGACTGCGTTCTGTTCCATTTGTATGTCTCTGTTTTGATACCAGTACCACGCTGTTTTGGTTACTGTAGCCTTGTAGTATACTTTGATGTCAGGTATCGTGATTCCTCCAGCTTTGTTCTAAATCATGCTGCTATAAAGACACATGCACATGTATGTTTATTGTGGCACTATTCACAATAGCAAAGACTTGGAATCAACCCAAATGTCCATCAGTGACAGACTGGATTAAGAAAATGTGGCACATATACACCATGGAATACTATGCAGCGATAAAAAGGACGAGTTTGCATCCTTTGTAGTGTCTGGATGCAGCTGGGTTCCATCATTCTTAGCAAACTATCACAAGAACAAAAAACCAATCACCGCATGTTCTCACCCATAGGTGGGAACTGAACAATGAGATCACTTGGACTTGAGAAGGGGAACATCACACATCGGGGTCTCTCATGGGGAGGGGGTGGGGGGAGGCAAGCATTGGGAGTTATGCCTGATATAAATGACAAATTGATGGGTGCTGTCGACTTGATGGGTGCAGCACAAGAACGTGGCACAGGTATCCATATGTAACAAACCTGCACATTGTGCACATGTACCCTAGAACTTAAAGTATAGTAATAAAAAAAAGAAGAAATATACCTTTCTTCTTCTAAAAGATTCCGGAATCCCTTTTGGAGAAAAAGCTATCAAGAGATATTCGGGAGTATAGCGATGACTATGGAGAAAAAAAAAATATCCTCAGACAAAAACTGGAAAGAAAATTTCTGTGAAACTGCTTTGTGTTAGATATATTTATTCATCTCGCATAGTAAAAACTTTAATTATATTATGAAGTTTTGAAACTCCGTCATGCACAGATCCGTTAAGGGACATTCGGGAGCACATTCAGGCCTACGGTGAAAGAGGAGATATCTTCAGATAAAAGCTGGATGGAAGGTTTCTGAGAAACTACTTTTTGATGTATGCATTCCACTCAGGGAGTTATACCTCTTTTCTCACAAGGCAGTGTTTGAACTCTGTTCCTGTGAAACCGAAAAAGTGATATATCGGAACGCATTGAGGACTATGGCGAATAGTGAAATATACTGAAACAAAATCGAGGAGGAAGCGTTCCACGAATCTGCTCTCTGATATGTGAATTCACTTCATAGAGTTAATGCTTACTCTATGTTGCCCAGTTTCGAAACTCTGTCTTTCAAGAATCTGGGAAGGGATATTTAGTCACGCCCAGAGGCATGTGGTGAGTGAAGAAACGTCTTCTGATGAAACCTGCAGAGAAACGTTCTGAGCAACTGCTTTGCGATGTGTGTATTCGTCTCTAGAGTTAAACCATTCTTTGGATTGAGAAGCTTGAAATCACTGTTTTTGTGGAATCTGAGGAAGGACATTTGGGAACGATACTTAGAATATGGAGAAAGAATTACCCTCAGGTAATATCCAGAAGGAAGCTTTCTGTGAAACTGCTCTGTGTCATCTTAATTCCTCTCACTCAGAGAAGCCTCTTTTCATTGAATAGTTTTCCATCCCTGTGTCTGTTTAGCATGTGATGGGATATTCTGGAGCACATTGAGGCTGACGGTGAAAAACCAAGTATGTTCGGACAGAAACTGGAGAGAAGCTTTCCGAAGAACTGCTTTGTGATGTGTGCATTTCAGTCACAATGTTATACTGCTCTTCTAATACATTTTCAGGGAAACCCTTTTCGAGAAACAGGTACCAAGTGATATTCGTGAGCATGTTGATGCTGATGGTGAAAAGAGTAATAGCCTCAGACAAACACTGGAAAGAAGCTTTCTTGAAAACTACCTGATTTGTTTTTCTAAGAACCACCAGAGTGAGCACAAAAGAACCAGCGAGTAGGCAAGGCTAAAAGCAAAACTGGAAATTTATTATTTGGTCATCTAGCTCCAGGAAAAAAGATGTGTGAAGTGAAGTGTGTCGGCCTCTGGCAGAGGAGATCACGAGAGTCGCTGAGGCAGAGTTCCTAATGCAGTCCCGACAAGTGTAGGGCCTGAGAAAGCCCAAGCAGCGCGCCTGTCAAGAGCGGCTTTTCTAAGAGTGGAAGGGCAATAGGCGGGGCACAGGCGTGTCGGGAGAGGGAGGCTCCGCAGGTGCCACCAGGTAAATCTTGGTCTCTTCAGATTGGCATCACCTGGCGCATGCCTAGTTGGTCTGCACCTTCCCGGGCGCCAGCTGCATTTTCACGCACATGGGAAGAGTCGGTGATGAAGAACCCGGAAATGAAACATCTTGCCTCCATTCGTCCAAACAGTCCAACCTTTTGTTGCTAATAGTGATAATGGGGCACCATGATCTGTCTGGCTAATTCCTGGTGTTAAAGGGCGTCGTTAAGGTCGAGGCCTATGGTTGGTGTTTGGACGTATGGATGAAGAAGCATTTTGTTGAAGGTCACGCGAGTGATTTCTTGTATCTTGGCATGGAGAAATTAGATCAAAATGGGGGCAAATCATAAAATAAAACACAGTGTTAGTATAGGAATGAGGAATGGAAACATTTGTTGGAATATAGACAAAACCCAAAAGGATGGTCCTGACAAGGCTGGGGAGTACGAAATAGTTAAGAAAATTTAGTAAGTGTGAGGCGAGTGGGGGAAAGTTGAACTGATTTCCAATGATTGCTTTCGCTGGGGGATCTTTCTAGCTGGGAATGAGGAACGAGTGCACAAAGTAGTTGTTGACCAGGCAGCAATTAAGTTGGGGATTGGATGTTAGGCTAGGTCCAGAGAAGGATGGCAAAACAGAATAGGTACCCTGCAGTCGATTAAAAAATTAATTGCCTTACCCGCTACCAGGAGAGTTACCCACGGCACCTTCAGTTGTCGTCTTCCAGATGTAGGAGCTGCAAGGAGCTCCAAGGATCCTGGGGAAGGGAGTCACGTCGAGATGCGGTACCTGTTCCCAGGGTGGGGCAATCAGACTTCCAGTGTCCTTCCTGTTGGCAAATAGGGCAGGGGGGTGCTGGTGAACGAGGGTTAGGACATTCACTGGCTCAATGTCCTGACACCTTGCACTTACAGCAAGGCTACGTTGGGGCTCGAGGGCCCCATGGACACCTGTTGGCATAGTGTCCTGCCTTGCCGCACCTATAGCAGGCTCCTTTTGTAACCTTGGAGTCTGCAGTCTGTGTACTCTCTGATCTAGGGTTACGACTGGGCTGTAAAGCCGCTGCTAAGAGCTGTAACTTCTGTTTGAGGCGAGCCTGTCACTGTGCTTCAGCCATCTCCGCTCTGGAGTTATAGACCTTAAAGGCTAATTTGACCAGGTCTTGTATTGGTGCCTGAGGACCATCCTCTACCTTTTGAAATTTCTTGCAAATGTCAGGAGCTGATTGAAAAATGAAGGAGGAGTGAAGGGTGGGGGTGAAGTTACGGAGACAGAAGGAAACCCTAGCTTCCTTTCCAGCTGAACAGAAAGGAATAAAGACTCCTTTTTTTCAGGTTCCTTTGAGCAGGCGTCCTTGGCCACTATAACCTGTATGAAAGAACTCTGGCTACACAAGTCTGGACGAGAGCCTAAGGGCCAAAAGCCTTCTATGTAATTAATTTCGGACCACTTGCCTAGCCGCTGGCAGAAATTGCTGAGGTCAATCAGAACAGTACGGTCTAAAGTCCCCTCTGGTGGCCACTGAGACTGATATTCTATTTTGCATTGGGGCCACGCCACAGTGGAAAGGAAAATTAACCACTGCAAGGTTTTTAAATTGGCTAGGAGGCACCCTAAGGGGGTGCTCGTTGGAAATTTGGACTGGAGGTTTCCCATTTGTTTCCTCTTTACTTACACAATGGAGATCTCTGACTGGCTTCAAAGCGTCCTTTGAAATCACCAGAGACAGACTGGAGGCTGTTGGAGCCAAGGTGGAAATTACCTTCAGGCAACGGACATCTCTGTCCTGAACGGGTCTCCCGAGCCCCTTGGTGGCTCAAAAGGAAGTCTCGAATCTGCGCAGTATTTTTAGCCAAGGGAGGTAAAGAGGAGACAAGGGCACTCATGCCAGAGAGGCCATGAGAGTAAGGAAAGCGGGTCTCAGGTCCTGGTCCATTTGCGACGTGGGAGCAGGAGGAGGTTCCTCAACCCTTAGAGGCCAGAGGGAGGGTCTCCTCCCGGTTTTCGGCACCAATGGATTTCTTTTTCTAAGAACCACAAGAGCGAGCACAAAAGAACCAGCGAGTAGGCAAGGCTAAAAGCAAAACTGCAAATTTATTCTTTGGTCATCTAGCTCCAGGAAAAAAGGTGTGTAAGGTGAAGTCTGTCGGTTTCCGGCAAAGGAGGCCAAGAGAGTCGCCCAGGCAGAGTTCCTAATGCAGTCGCGACAAGAGTAGAGGCTGAGGAATCACACGCAGTGCGACTGCCGGGAGTGGCTTTTCTAGGATTGGAAGAGCAATAGGTGGGGCATGGACGTTTCGGGGGTGGAAGGCTCCACAGGTGCCACCAGGTAAATGTTGGTCTCTTCGGATTGACATCACCTGGCACATGCATGGTTGGTCTGCATGTTCCCGGGCACCTGCTGCATTTTCATGCACACGGGAAGACTTCATGATGAAGAACCCGGAAATGCGCCATCTTGCCTCCATTCGTCCAAACATTACTCACTGCTATGTGTAATCATCTTACACAGAAAAAGCTTTCTTTACAATATTCAGCCTGGATACTGTCATGGACAGATCCACGAAGGGACCTTAGGGAGCACATTCAAGACTAGGGTGATAAAGGAAATATCTTCAGATAAAAATTGATAAGAACCTTTCTGTGAATCTGCTTTTTGCTAAGTTTATTCATCTCACATAGATGAAGCTTTCTTTACATTACACAGCTTGGAAACTCCCTCATGGATGGATCCGCGTAGGGATAATTGGGATCACATTCGGGCCTATGGTGAAAGAGGAAATATAGTAAGATAAAAATTGGATAGAGTCTTTCTGAGAAACTACTTTGTGATGTATGCATTCCACTCAGGGAGTTCTACCTGTTTTCTCACAAGGCAGTGTTTGAACACTGTTCTTGTGAAACAAAAAGTGATATTTCGGAACGCATTGAGGGCTACGGAAAATAGTGAAATATACTGTAATAAAATCTAAGAAGAGGCTTGTGGTGAGCGAGGAAACGTCTTCCGATGAAACCTGCAGAGAAACCTTCTGAGCAACTGCTTTGTGATGTGTGTATTCGTCTCATAGAGTTAAACCATTCTTTGGATTGAGCAGCTTGAAATCACTGTTTTTGTGGCATCTGAGGAAGGACATTTGGGAACGATCCTTAGACTATGGAGAAAAAAATATGCTCAGGTAAAATGCAGAAGGAAGTTTTCTGTTAAATTGCTCTATGTCGTCTTAATTCCTCTCCCTCAGATAAACCTCTCTTTTCATTGAGCAGTTTTCTAGCCCTTTGTATGCTTAGTGTGTGATGGGATATTCGGGAGCACTTTGAGGCTAACGGTGACAAAGGAAATATGTTCACACCGAAACTGAAGAGAAGCTTTCAGATGAACTGCTTTGTGATGTGTGAATTCCAGTCACAGTGTTATACCTGTTTTCTCACACAACGACGGAGAAATCTTTTGGAGAAACAGGTAACAAATGATATTCGCGAGCATGTTGATGCTGATGGTGAAAAGGGAAATAGCCTCCGACAAAACCTGGAAAGAAGCTTTCTAGGAAACTACTCTTTGATATCTGTAATCATCTCACATAGATAAAGCTTTCTTTATATTATGCAGCTTGGAAACTGTCATGGACGGATCCACGAAGGGACCTTCGCGAGCATATTCTGGACTCTGGTGAAAAAGGAAATATCTTCCAATAAAAACTGGAATGAACCTTTCTGTGAATCTACTTTCTGCTATGTTTATTCATCTCACATAAGTGAAGTGTTCTTTTCATTACGCAGATTGGAAACTCCCTCGTGCATGGATCCATGAAGGGATATTTGGGATCACATTCGTGCCTATGGTGAAAGTGGAAATAGTGTCCGATAAAAACTGGAGAGAAGCTTTGTGAGAAACTGCTTGGGGATGTGTGCATTTTCCCCAGGGAGTTACAACTTTCTTCTCATAAGGCACAGTTTGAACACTGTACCTATGAAACTAAAGAGTGATATTTGGAGCACATTGAAGACTATGGCAAAAAGTGAAATGTCGTCTAATAAAAAATAGAAAGAAGCACTCCAAAAAACTGCTCTCTGACATGTCCATTCTTTTCACTGGGTTAAAGCTTACTCTACATTTCCCAGTTTGAACGTAAGTATTTGAGGTTTCTGTGAAAAGATAGTATGTGGTGACCGGAGGCCTGTGTGAAGCAAGGAATTTTCTTAAATCAAAAATCGGGGAGAAGCGTTCTGCACAACTCTTTTATGATGTTTGTGTTCAACTCATAATGCTAAATCATTCTTCGGATTGAGCAGTTTGATATCACTGTTTCTGTGAAATCTGAGAAAGGACAGTTGGAAACGCTCTTTAGAATACCCTGAAAAAGAAATAACCACAGAGGGAAACCGGAATGAAGCTTTCTGTGAACGTGCCCTGTGTCACGTGAATTCTGCTCACACATTTAAACTTCTCTTTTCATTGAGCTATATCATAACACTGTTTTTGTTTACTCTGCAGAGGTATATTCTGGAGGTCTTTGAGGCTTATGGTGAGAAAGAAAACGTCTTCAGATAGAAAATCGAGGGAAGCTTTATGAGGAGCTGCTTTGTGACATGTGCATTCCACTCACAGAAATATACCTTTTCTCTTAGAGGATTCCAGAATCCCATTTGCAGAAAAAGCTATCAAGAGGTATTCAGGAGTATAAAGAAAGATTAAGAAAATGTGGCACATATACACCATGGAATACTATGCAGCCATAAAAAAGGATGAGTTTGCGTCCTTTGTAGGGACATGGATGCAGCTGGAAACCATCATTCTTAGCAAACTATCACAAGAAGAGAAAACCAAACACCGCATGTTCTCACTCATAGGTGGGAACTGAACAATGAGCTCACTTGGACTCGGGAAGGGGAACATCACACACTGGGGCCTATCATGGGGAGGGGGGAGGGGGGAGGGATTGCATTGGGGAGTTATACCTGATATAAATGATGAATTGATGGGTGCTGACGAGTTGATGGGTGCAGCACACCAACATGGCACATGTATACATATGTAACCTGCACGATATGCACATGTACCCTAGAACTTAAAGTATAATAAAAAAAAAAAAAAGGAGTATAAAGACGACTATGGTGAAAAAGGAAATATCCTCAGACAAACACTGGAAAGCAGATAGAACTGGATAGAAGTTTTCTGAGAAGCTAATTTGTGATGTATGCATTCCACTCAGGGTGTTATATCTCTTTTCTAACAAGGCAGTGTTGGATCACTGTTCTTTTGAAACCGAAAAAGTGATATTTCAGAACGCCTTGAGGACTATGGCGAATAGTGAAATATACTGAAATAATAGAGAGGAAGAAGCATTCCAAGAATCTGCTCTCTGATAAGTGCATTCACTTCACGAAGTTAATGCTTACTATATTTTGCCCTGTTTCAAAACTCTGTCTTTTTAGAATTGTAAAGGGATATTTCGTGACGCACGGAGGCTTGTGGTGAGGGAGGAAAAGCCTTCTGATGAAACCTGCAGCGAAATGTTCTGAGCAACTGCTTTGTGATGTGTGTATTCGATTCATAGATTTAAATCATTCTTTGAATTGAGCAGGTTGAAATAACTGTTTTTGTGTCTGCTGAGGAAGGATATTTGGGAACGATCCTTAGAATACGGAGAAAGAAATATCCTCAGCTAAAATCCAGAAGGAAGCTTTCTGTGAATCTTCTCTGTGTCGTCTTAATTCCTCTCACTCAGGTAAGCCTCTCTTTTCATTGAGCAGTTGTCTAGCCCTGTGTATGTTTAGCGTGTGCTGGGATATTGAGGAGCACTTTGAGGCTAACGGTGAAAAAGGAAATATGCTCAGACAGAAACTGGAGAGAAGCTTTCCGAGGAACTCCTTTGTGACGTGTGCATTCCAGTCACAGTGTTATACCTCTTTTCTCATACAGCATCGGGGAAACCCTTTTGGACAAACAGCTACCTACTGATATTCGGGAGCATGTTGATGCCGATGGTGAAAAGGGAAATAGCCTCAGACAAAAACTGGAAAGAAGCTTTCTAGGAAACTACTCAGTGATATGTGTAATCATCTCACATAGTTAAAGCTTTCTTTACATTATGCAGCTTGGAATCTGTCATGGATGGATCCACAAAGGGACCTTTGGGAGCATATTCTGGACAATTGTGAGAAAGGAAATATCTTCAGATAAAAACTGGAAAGAAGCATTCTGTGAATCTGCTTTCTGCTATGTTTATTCATTTCACATAGATGAAGCTTTGTTTACATTATGCAGCTGGGAAACTCCCTCATGGATGGATCCTCCAAGGGATATTTTGGATGACATTCGGGCCTAAGGTGAAATAGGAAATATAGTCAGATTAAAACTGGAGAGAATCGTTCTGAGAAACTGTTTGGTGATGTGTGCATTCCACTCATGGATTTATAACATTCTTCTCATGGTACTGTTTGAACACTGTTCCTGTAAAATCAAAAGAGTGATATTCAGAGCACATTGAAGTCTATGGCAAAAAGTGAAACGTCGTCCAATAAAATAGAGAAAGAAGCACTTGAAGAAACTGCTCTTTGACATGTCAATTCTTTTCACAGGGTTTATGCTTTCTCTGAATTTCCCAGTTTGAAGGTCGGTCTTTGAGGGTTCTGTGAAGGGATAATAAGTGGCGAACGAAGGACTGTGTGAGGCAAGGAAATGTCTTAAATCGAAAATCGGATAGAATCATTCTGGGCAACTCTTTTGTGATGTTTGTATTCATCTCCTAGAGTTAAATAATTGTTTGGATTGAGCAGTTGGAAATCACTGTTTCTGTGGAATGTGAGAAAGGACATTTGGAAATCCTTCTTTGAATATCCTGAAAAAGAAATAACCTTAGAAAGAAACGAGAAGGAAACTTTCTGTGAAACTGCTCTGTGTCTCGTGAATTCTGCTCACACATTTGAGCTTCTCTTTTCATTGAGCTGTATCATAACAATGCTTTTGTTTAATCTGAGAAGTGATATTCAGGACTGTTTTGAGGCTTACAGTGAGAAAGGACACATCTTCAGATAGAATCTGGAGAGAAGCTTTCTTAGGAACTGCTTTGTGACGTGTCCACTCCACTCACAGAAATATACATTTATTCTCTTAGAGGATTCCTTAATCCCTTTTGGAGGAAAAGCTACCAAGAGATATTCGGTCATATAGCAATGAATATGGTGAAAAAGAAAATATCCTCGGACAAAAACTGGAAAGAAAATTTCTGTGAAACTGCTTTGTGTTAGATATGTTTATTCATATCGCATAGTTAATACTTTAATTATTACACTACCAAATGTCTGTTTGTAGCTTTTTTTCCTAAAGAGATTCCAGAATTCTCTAGGAGAAGAAAGGTATATTTCCCTGAGTGGAATGCACACGTCACAAAGCAGCACCTCAGAAAGCTTCTCTCCAGTTTCAATCTGAAGATGTTTCCTTTCTCACCTTAAGCCGCAAAGCACTCCAGAATATCCCTTTGCAGACTAAACAAAAACAGTGTTATGGTACAGCTCAATGAAAATAGAAGCTTAACTGTGTGAGCGGAATAGTCGTGACACAGAGCAGTTTCACAGAAAGCTTCCTTCTGTTTTCTCTCTGAGGTTATTTCTTTTTCAGCGTATTCTCAGAGTGTTTCCAAATGTCCTTTCTCAGATTCCACAGAAACAGTGATTTCAATCTGCTCAAACAAGGAATGATTTAACTCTATGAGATGAATACCAATATCACAAATGAGTTGCACAGAAACTTTCTCTCGGATTTTTGATGGAAGGCATTTCCATGCCTCACACAGGCCTCAGGTTGCCACTTACAATCCCTTCGCAGAACCCTCAAAGACCGACTTTCACACTGGGAAATGTAGGGTAGGCTTTAACCCTGTGAAAATAATGGAAATTTCAGAGTGCAGTTTCTTCGAGTGCTTCTTTCTGTTTTTTATTGGGGGACATTTCACTTTTTGCCATAGTCTTCAATGTGCTCTGAATATCACTCTTTTGGTTTTACAGGAACAGTGTAGAAAACTGTGCCTGATGAGAAGAAAGTTTAATTCCCTGAGTGAAATGCACACATCACCAAGCAGTTTCTCAGAAAACTTCTCTCCAGTTTTTATCTGATTGTATTTCCTCTTTCACCACAGGCCCGAATGTGATCCCAAATATCCCTATGCGGATCCAACAAGGAGGGAGTTTCCAAGCGGTGTAATGTAAAGAAAGCTTCATCTATGTGACATGAATAAACATAGCAAAAAGCAGATTCACAGAAAGGTTCTTACCAGTTTTTATCTAAAGATGTTTTCTTTTTCACCCTAGTCTTGAATGTGCTCCCGAAGATCCCTTCGTGGATCTGTCCATGACTGTTTCCAGGCTGCATAATGTGAAGAAAGCTTTATCTATGTGAGATGATTACACATACCACTGAGTAATGTTTGGAATAACAGAGGCAATATGGCGCATTTCCGGATTCTTCATCACCAACTCATCCCATGTTCGCGAAAATGCAGCTGCTGCCTGGGAAGGTGCAGACCAACCACACATGCGCCAGGTGATGTCAATCCGAAGAGACCAAGATTTACCTGATGACACCTGCGGAGCCTTCCCACCTCCCCCGACACGCCCGTGCCACGCCTATTGCCTTTCCACTCCAAGAAAATCCGCTCCTGGCAGGCGTGCCATGTGGGCTTCCTCAGCCCCTACTATTGTCGGGACTGGGCAACTCTCTTGGACTTTTTTGCCAGAGGCCGACAGATTTCACCTTACACACCTTTTTTCCTGGAGCTAGATGACCAAAGAATAAATTTGCAGTTTTGCTTTTTTCCTTGTCTACTCGCTGCTTCTTTTGTGCTCGCTCTGGAGGTTCTTAGAAAAACAAATCCGTTGGTGCCGAAACCCGGGAGGAGACTTCTCCTCTGGACTCTAAGCGTTGAGGAACCTCCTCCTGCTACCACGCCACAGATGGACCAGGACCTGAGAGCCGCTTCCCTTACTCCTATTTTCTCTCTGGTGTAAGTGCCCTTGTCTCCTCTTTACCTCCCTCGGCTAAAAATCCTGCACAGGTCCGAGGCTTACTTTTGAGCTGCCAAGTGGTTCGGGAGACCCGTTCAGGACGGAGACGTCCGTCGCCTGAAGGTGATCTCCATCTTGGCTCCAAGAGCCTCCAGTCTGTCTCTGATGATTTGAAAGGACGCTTTGAAGCCAGGCAGATATCTCCATTGTGTAAGTAAGGAGGAAACAAATGGAAAACCTCCAGTCCAAATTTCCAAAACGCACACCCTTAGGGTGCCTCCTAGTCAATTTAGAAACCTTAGAGCGGTTAATTTTCCTTTCCACAGTGATGTGGCCCCAATACTAACTAGATAGTCAGTGTCAGTGGCCACCAGAGGGCACTTTATACCGTAATGTTCTGATTGAACTCAGCAATTTCTGCCAGCAGCTAGGCAAGTGTTCTGAAATTAATTACATAGAAGACTTTTAGGCCTTACACTCTTGTCCTGACTTGTGTAGTCAGTGTTCTTGGGTTATACTGGCCAAGGACGCCGGCTCACAGGAACCCGAAAAAGAGGACTCTTTATTCCTTTCTGTTCAGCTGGAAAGGAGCCTCGTTTTTCCTTCTCTCTCCGTACCCTAACCCCCGCCCTACACTGCTCCTTCATTTATCAATCAGCTCCTGATATTTGTAAAACACTTCAAAAGGTAAAGGATGGTCGTCAGGCACCAATACAAGACCTGGTTAAATTAGCCTTTAAGGTCTATAACTCCAGAGAAGAGACGGCTGAAGTACAGCGACAGGCTCGCCTCAAACAGAAGTTACAGCTCCTAGCAGTGGCTTTACAGACCAGTCATAATGCCAGATCAGAGAGTACACAGCCTGCAGACTCCAAGGTTAAAAAAGGAGCCTGCTATAGGTGCGGCAAGGCATTACACTATGCCAACAGGTGTCCACGGGATCCTCGAACCCCAATGCAGCCTTGTTATAAGTGCAAGGCATCAGGACATTGGGCCAGTAATTGTCCTAACCTTCGTTCACCAGCAACCCCTTGCCCTATTTGCCAACAGGAAAGACACTGGATGTGTGATTGCCCCACAATGGGAACAGGGGCCGCGTCTCGACATGACTCCCTTTCCCAGGATCTTGGGAGCTCCTTCCAGGTCCTACATCTGGAAAAGGAGAACTGAAGATGCTGAGACTCGGGGACCCCCATCACCCTTGCCAAGCCGTGGGTAACTCTCCTGGTAGCGGGTAAGACAATTAATTATTTAATCGACAGAAGGGAATCTATTCTATTTTGCCATCCTTCTCTGGACCTAGCCTTCCATCCAATCCACACCTTAATTGCTGCCTGGTCAACAACTACTTTGCGCACTCGTTCCTCATTCCCAGCTAGAAAGGGCCCCCACTGAAATCAATCAGTGGAAATCAGTTCAACTTTCCCCCACTCGCCTCACTTACTAAATTTTCTTAACTATTTCATACTCCCCAGACTTGCCAGGATCATCCTTTTGGGTTTTGTCTACATTCCAACAAATGTTTCCCTTCTTAATTCATATACTAATTCTGTGTTGTATTATATGATTTGCCCCCATTTTGATCAAATTTCTCCATGTCAAGATACAAGAAATCACTCGCGTCACCTTCAACAAAATGCTTCCTTATCTGTACATCCTAACACGAACCAGAGGCCTCGAACTTAACGACCCCTCTTAACACCAGAAAGTAGCCAGACAGATCACGGTACCCCTTTATCACTATTACCAATAAAAGGTTGGACTGTTTGGACGAATGGAGGCAAGATGTTGCATTTCGGGGTTCTTCATCACCAACTTTTCCCATGTGTGCGAAAATGCAGCTGGCGCCCCGGAAGGTGAAGACTAACCAGGCATGCAGCAGGTGATGTCAATCCGAAGAGACCAAGATTTACCTGGTGGCACCTTCAGAGCCTCCCCCCTCTGACCAGCCCATTACCCACCTATTGCCCTTCCACTCCAAGAATAGCCACTCCCCGCAGGTGCACTGAGTGGGCTTCCTCAGCTCCTGCTCTTGTCGGGACGGCATTAGGACATTGGCCTGGGCGACTCTCTTGGCCTCCTTTGCTGGAGGCAGACAGACTTCACCTTACACACTTTTTTTTCCTGGAGCTACATGACCAAGAATAAATTGACAGTTTTGCTTTTAGCCTTGACTACTCGCTGGTTCTTTTGTGCTCACTCTGGTGGTACTTAGAAAAACAAATCAAGTAGTTTCCTAGGAAGCTTCTTTCCAGTTTTTTTCTGAGGCTATTTCCTTTTTCACCGTCGGCATCAACATGCTCCCGAATATCACCTGGTACCTATTTCTCGAAAAGGGTTTCCCTGAAACTGTATGAAAAGAGAGGTATAACATTGTGACTGAAATGCACACGTCACAAAGCAGTTCCTCGGAAAGCTTCTCTCCAGTTTCGGTTTTAACATACGTCTTTTTTCACCATCAGCCTCAATGTGTTCTCAAATATTCCATCACATGGTAAACATACATAGTGCTAGAAAACTGTTCAATGAAAAGAGAGGCTTATCTGAGTGAGAGAAATTAAGATGACACAAAGCAGTTTCACAGAAAGCTTCCTTCTGGATATTACCTGAGGATATTTCTTTCTCCATATTCTAAGGATCGTTCCCAAATGTTCCTCCTCAGATTCCACAAAAACAGTGAATTCAAGATACTCAATCCAAAGAATGGTTGAATTCTAGAGACGAATAGACACATCGCAAAGCAGTTTCTCAGAACGTTTCCTGCAGGTTTCATCGGAAGACGTTTCCTCGCTCACCACAAGCCTCTGGGTGTCAGTAAATATTCCTTCCCAGAATCTTCAAAGACAGAGTTTCGAAACTGGGCAAGATAGAGTAAGCATTTACCCTGTGAAGTGAATTCACATATCAGAGAACAGATTCCTGGAACGCTTCTTCCTCGATTTTATTTCAGTATATATCACGATTCGCCATAGTCCTCAATGCATTCCGAAATATCACTTTTTCGGTTTCAAGGGAACAGAGTCCAAACACTGTCTTGTGAGAAAAGAGGAATAACTCCCTGATTGGAGTGCATACATCACAAAATAGTTTCTCCGAAAGCTTCCATCCTGTTTTTATCTGAAGATATCTCCTCTTTCACTGTAGTCCTGAATGTGTTCCCGAATGTCCCTTCGTGGATCTGTGCATAATGTGGTTTCCAAACTGTGTAATATAAGTAAAGTTTTTACGATGCGAGATCAATAAATATATCTAACACAAAGCAGTTTCACAGAAATCTTTTTTCCAGTTCTTGTCTCAGGATATTTCCCTTTTCACCATAGTCATCACTATACTCCCGAATATCTCTTGGTAGCTTTTTCTCCAAAAGGAATTCCGGAAACCTTTAGAAGAAGAAAGGTATATTTCTTTTTTTTTTAATTACTGTACTTCAAGTTCTAGGGTACATGTGCACAGTGTGCAGGATTGTTACATTTGTATACCTTTGCCACGTTGTTGTGCTGCATTCATCAACTCTTCACCACCCATCAATTTGTCATTTATATCAGGTATAACTCCCAATGCAATCCCTCCCCCCACCCCCCTCCCCATGATAGGCCCCAATGTGTGATGTTCCCCTTCCCGAGTCCAAGTGATTGCATTGTTCAGTTCCCACCTATGAGTGAGAACATCCGGTGTTTGGTTTTCGGTTCTTGTGATAGTTTGCTAAGAATGATGGTACCCAGCTGCATCCAGACACTACAAAGGATGCAAACTCATCCTTTTTATCGCTGCATAGTATTCCATGGTGTATATGTGCCACATTTTCCTAATCCAGTCTGTCACTGATGGACATTTGGGTTGATTCCAAGTCTTTGCTATTGTGAATAGTGCCGCAATAAACATACATGTGCATGTGTCTTTATAGCAGCATGATTTAGAACAAAGCTGGAGGAATCACGATACCTGACATCAAAGTATACTACAAGGCTACAGTAACCAAAACAGCGTGGTACTGGTATCAAAACAGAGACATACCAATGGAACAGAACACAGTCCTCAGAAATAGTACTACACATCTACAGCCATCTGATCTTTGACAAACCTCAGAGAAACAAGAAATAGGGAAAGGATTCCCAATTTAATAAATGGTGCTGGGAAAATCGGCTGCCCATAAGTAGAAAGCTGAAAATGGATCCTTTCCTTACTCCTTATACAAAAATTATTTCAAGATGGATTAGACACTTAAATGTTAGACCTAATACCATGAAAACCCTGGAAGAAAACCTAGGTAGTACCATTCAGGACATAGGTATGGGCAAGGACTTCATGTCTAAAACAGCAGAAGAAATGTATATTTCTGTGAGTGGAATGCACATGTCACGAAGCACCTTATCAGAAAGCGTCACTCCTGTTTTTATATGAAGGCGTTTCCTTTCTCACCATAAGCCTCAAAGCCCTCCAAATTATGAAATTTCACAGACAGCTTCTTTCCAGTTTTTATCTGAAGATATTTCTTTTTTCACCATAGTCCAGAAAGTGCTTGAAGGGCTCGCGAATATCCCATTGCACGCTAAATATACACAGGGTTAGGAAACTGCTAAATGAAAAGAGAGTCTTAACAAAGTGAGAGGAATTAAGACGACACAGATCAGTTTCACAGAAAGATTCCTTCTGGAAATTACCTGAGGATATTTCTTTCCCCGTATTCTAAGAATGGTTTCCATATGTCCTTCCTTAGATTCCACAAGAACAGTGATTTCAAGCTGCTCAATGCACAGAATGGTTTAACTCTATGAGTCAAATACACACATCGCAAAGCAGTTGCTCAGAACGTTTCTCTGCTTGTTTCATCAGAAGACGTTTCCTCGCTCACCACAATCCTCCGGGCGTCACTAAATATCCTTTCACAGATCCTTCAAATTCAGAGTTTCAAAAGTGGGCAACATAGAGTAAGTATTAACTTTGTGAAGTGAATGTACATATCAGAGAGCAGATTCTTGGAACTCTTCTTCCTCGATTTCATTTCAGTATATTTCACTATTCGCCATAGTCCTCAATGCATTCCGAAATATCACTTTTTCGGTTTCACAGGAACAGTGTTCAGTCACTGCCTTGTGAGAAAAGAGGCATAACTCCCTTAGTGGAATGCAAACATCACAGAGTAGTTTCTCAGAAAGCTTCTATCCAGTTTTTATCTGAAGATATCTCCTCTTTCACCATAGCCTGGAATGTGCTCGCGGATGTCCCTTCATGGATCTGTGCATGTGGGAGTTTCCAAACTGGGTAATATTATTAAAGATTTAACTATGTGAGTCGAATAAATATGTCTAACAGAAAGGTTTTTCACAGAAATCTTCTTTCCAGTTTTTGTCTGAGGTTATTTCCTTTTTCACCAGAGTCATCGCTCTACTATCGAATATCCCTTGGTAGCTTTTTCTTCAAAAGGGATTCTGGAATCCCCTAGGAGAAGAGAGGTATATTTCTGTGTGTGGAATGCGCACGTCACAAAGCATCTCCTCAGACAGCTTCTCTCCAGTTTCTCTTTAAAGACATTTCCTTTCTCACCGTGAGACTCAAAGGGTTCCAGAATTTCCTTTTACAGACTAAACAAAAACAGTGTTGTGATACTGATCTATGAAAACTGAATCTTAACTGTGTGAGCAGAATTCACATGACACAGAGCAGTGTCACAGAAAGCTTCCTTCTGGTTTTCTCTGAGGTTAATCCTTTTTCAGGATATTCTAAAGAGTGTTTCCAGATGTCCTTTCTCAGATTAAACAGAAACAGTGATTTCAAACTGCTCAATCCAAAGAATCATATAACGCTATGAGATGAATACAAACATCACAAAAGAGTTGCACAGAATGATTCTCTCTGATTTTCCATGGAAGACATTTCCTTGCTTGACACAGCATTCTGGTTGCCACTTAAGATCCCTTCACAGGAACCTCAAAGACCGACTTTCAAACTGGGGAATGTAGAGGAAGCTTTAACCCTGTGTAAAGAATGGACATGTCAGAGGAGCAGCTTCTTGGAGTGCTTCTTTCTGTTTTTTATTGGGCGACATTTCACTTTTTGCCATAGTCTTCAATGTGTTCCAATATCACTTTTTTGGTTTTACAGGAATGGAGTTCAATCTGTGCCTTATGAGAAGAACGTTAGAGCTGCCTGAGTGGTATGCACATATCACCAAGTAGTTTCTCAGACAGCTTCTCTCCAGTTTTTATCTTACTATATTTCCTATTTCACCGTACGCCCAAATGTGATCTCAAATATCCCATCACGGATCCAACCAGGAGGGAGTTTTCCTGCTGTGTAATGTATAGAAAGCTTCAGCTATGTCAGATGATTAAACATAGCAAAAAGCAGATTTACAGAAACATTCTTTCCAGTTTTTTTCTGAAGATATTTCCATTTTCACCATAATCCTGAATGTGCTCTCGATGGTCCCTTCATGGATCCTTCCATGACAGTTTCCAAGTTGAGTAATGTAAAGAAAGCTTTACCTATGTGAGATGAATACTCATTTCACAAAGTAGTTTCCTAGAAAGCTTCTTTCCAATTTTTGTCTGAGGCTATTTCCCTTTTCACCATTGGCATCGACATGCTCTCGAATATCACTTGGTACCTGTTCCTCCAAAAGGGTTTTGCCGATGCTGTATGAGAAAGGAGGTATAACATTGTGAGTGAAATGCACATGTCACAAAGGAGTACCTCGGAAAGCTTCTCTCCAGTTTAGTTCTGAACATATTTCTTATTTCACCATAAGCTTCAAAGTGCTGCCGAATGTGCCATCAAATGCTAAACATACACAGGGTTTGAAAACTCATCAATGGAAAGAGAGGCTGAACTGAATCAGAGAAATTAAGACGACACAAAGCAGTTTCACAGAAAGCTTCCTTCTGGATTTTACCTGAGGATATTTCTTTCTCTATATTCTAAGGATCGTTCACAAATGTCCTTTTGCATATTCAACAAAAACAGTGATTTCAAGCTGCTCAATCCAAAGAATGGTTTTACTCCTTGAGACGAATACACACATTGAAAGCAGTTGCTCAGAAAGATTCTCTGCAGGTTTCATTGGAAGATGTTTGCTCACTCACCACAAGCCTCTGGGCGTCACTAAATATCCCTTCCCAGATTCTTCAAAGACAGAGTTTCGAATCTTGGCAACATAGAGTAAGCATTAACTCTGTGAAGTGAATGAAAATATCAGAGAGCAGATTCCTGGAACGCTTCTTCCTCGATTTTATTTCAGTATATTTAACTATTTGCCATAGTCCTAAAGGCGTTCCGAAATATCACTTTTTCGGTTTCACAAGAACAGTGTTCAAATGCTGCCTTGTGAGAAAAGAGGTATAACTCCCTGAGTGCAATGCATACATCACAAAGTAGTTTCACAGAAAGCTTCTACCCAGTTTTTATGTGAAGATATCTCTTCTTTCACTGTAGGCATGAATGTGCTCCCTAATGTCCGTTCATGGATCTGTGTATGACGGAGCTTCCAAACTGCATAATATAATTAAAGTTTCAACTATGTGAGATGTGTAAATATATCTAACACAAAGCAGTTTCACAGAAAACTTCTTTCCAGTTTTAGTCTGAGGATATTTCCTTTTTCAACATAGTCATCGCTATACTCCTGAATATCTCTTGATAGCTTTTTCTCCAAAAGGGATTCCGGAATCCTCTAGGAGTAGAAAGGTATATACCTGTTAGTGGAATGCACATGTCACAAAGCAGCTCCTCAGAAAGCTTCGCTACAGTTTCTATCTGAAGTTGTTTCCTTTCTCACCATAAGCCTCAAAGTGCTCCTGAATATCCCTTCACAGGCTAAACAAAAACATTGTTATGATACAGCTTAATGAAAAGAGAAGCTTAACTGTGTGAGCAGAATTCACGTGACACAGAGCAATTTCACAGAAAGCTTCCTTCTGGTTTCTTTCTGAGGTTTTTTCTTTTTCAGGATATTCTAAGGAGCATTTCCAAATGTCCTTTCTCAGAGACCACAGAAGCAGTGATTTCAAACTGCTCAGTCCAAAGAATGATTTAACTCTATGAGATGAATACAAGCATCACAAATGTGTTGCGCAGAAAGCTTCTCTCTAATTTTCGATGGAAGACATTTCCTTGCTTAACGCAGGCCCACAGTTGCCACTTACTATCCCTTCGCAGAAACCTCTAACACCGACTTTAGAACTGGGAAATGTAGAGTAAGCTTTAACCCTCTCAAAAGAGTGGACATGACACAGAGAAGTTTCTTCCAGTACTTCTTCCTGTTTTTTTTTTTTGTTGTTGTTGTTGGACGACATTTCACTTTTTGCGATAGTCTTAAATGTGCTCTGAATATCACTCTTTTGGTTTTACAAAAACAGTGTTCAAACTATGCCTTATGAGAAGAAAGTTATAACTACCTGAGTGGAATGCACACATCACCAAGCAGTTTCTTAGAAAGCTACTTTCCAGTTTTTATATGACGTTATTTCCTATTTCACCATAGGCCCAAATGCAATCCCAAATATCGCTTCATGAATGCATCCACAAGGAAATTTCCAAGCTGCATAATGTAAAGTAAGCTTCATCTATGTAAATGAATAAACACAGCAAAATGCAGATTCAGAGAAAACATCTTTCCAGTTTTCATCTGAATATATTTCTTTTTTGACTCTAGTCCTGAATGTGCTCCCGAAGGTTCTTTCGTGGATCTGAGCATGACAGTTTCCAAGCTGCATAATGTAAAGAAAGCTTTATCTATGTGAGATGATTACATGTATTACTGAGTAGTTTCCTAGAAGCTTCTTTTCAGTTTTTGTCTGAGGCTATTTCCCTTTTCACCATTGGCATCAACATGTTCCTGAATATCACCTGGTACCTGTTTCTTCAAAAGGGTTTCCCTGACTCTGTCTGAGAAGAGAGGTATTAAACGGTGACTGGAATACACACATCACAAAGGAGTTCCTCGGAAAGCTTCTATCCAGTTTCGGTCTGAACATTTTTCCTTTTTCACTGTTAGCCTCAAAGTACTCCCGAATATCCCATCACACGCCAAACATACCCAGGGCCAGAAAACTGCTCAATGAAAAGAGAAGCTTATCTGAGTGAGAGGAATTAAGACGACACAGAGGAGTTTCACAGAAAGCTTCCTTCTGGATTTTACCTGAGAATATTTCTTTCTCCATATTCCTAGGATCGTCCCCAAATATCCTTCCTCAGATTCCACAAGGAATGCACACGTCACAAAGTGGTTCCTCGGAAAGCTTCTCTCCAGTTTCGGTCTGAACATATTTCCTTTTTCACAATACACCTCAAAGTGCTCCCGAATATCCCATCACACGCTAAACATACACAGGGTTAGAAAACGACTCAATGAAATGAGAGGCTTAACTGAGAGAGAGCAATTATGATGACAGAGAGCAGTTTCACAGAAAGCTTTCTACTGGATTTTTCTTGAGGATATTTCTTTCTCCATATTCTAAGGATCATTCCCAAATGGCCTTCTTAGATTCCACAAAAACATTGATTTCAAGCTGCTCAATCCAGAGAATTGTTTAATGCTATCAGACGAATACTCACATCACAAAGCAGTTGCGCAGAACGATTCTCTGCAATTTTCAACGGAACACGTTTCCTCGTGCACCACAAGCCACCAAGCATCACTAAATATCCCTTCACACATCCTTCAAAGACAGAGTTTTGAAACTGCACAACATAGTGTAAGCATTAACCCTGTGAAGAGAAGGCACATATCAGAGAGCAGATTCTTGGAACGTTTCTTCTTCGATTTTATTTCAGTATATTTCACTATTCGCCATAGTCTTCAAAGCGTTCTGAAATATCACTTTTTCGGTTTCAGAGGATGAGTGTTCAAACACTGCCTTGTGAGAAAAGAGGTATAACTCCCTGAGTGGAAGGCATACATCACAAGGTAGTTTCTCAGAAAGCTTCTGTCCAGGTTTTATCTGAAGATATCTCCTCTTTTACCATAGGCCTGAATGTGCTCCCGAATGTCCCTTTGCAGATCTGTGCATGACGGAGTTTCCAAACTGTTTAATATAATTATAATTTTAACTATGTGAGACAAATAAATATATCTAACACAAAGCAGATTCGCAGAAATCTTCTTTACAGTGTTTGTCTGAGGTTATTTCCTTTTTCACCATATTCGTTGTTATACTCACGAATATCTCTTGGCATCTTTTTATCCAAAAGGGATTCCAGAATACTCTAGGAGATGAAAGGTATATTTCTGTGAGTGGAATGTGCACGTCACATAGCAGCTCCTCAGATAGCTTCCCTCCAGTTTCTATCTGAAGATGTTTCCTTTCTCACCGTAAGCCTCAAAGCTGTCCAGAGTATCCCTTTGCAGACTAAACCAAAACAGTGTTATGATACAGCCCAATGTAAAGAGAAGTTTAATTGTATGAGCGGAGTTCACGTGACACAGAGCAGATTCACAGAAAGCTTCCTACTGGTTTTTGTCTGAGGTTATTTCTGTTTCAGGATATTCTAAAGACCGTTTCCAAATGTACTTTCTCAGATTCCACAGAAACAGCATTTTCAAACTGCTCAATTCGAAGAATTATTTAACGCTATGAGATGAATACAAACATCACAAAAGAGTTGTGTAGAAAGCTTCTCTCCGATTTTCGATGGAAGACATTTCCTTGCCTCACACAAGCCTCTGGTAGCCACTTACTATTCCTTCCCAGAACCCCCAAAGACCGACTTTCAAAGTGGGAAATGTAGAGTTAGCTTTAACCCTGCGAAAAAAATGCACATGTCAGAGAGCAGTTTCTCCGGGTGCTTCTTTCTGTTTTTGGTTGGACGACATTCCACTTTTTGCCATAGTCTTCAATGTGCTCTGAATATCACTCTTTTGGTTTTACAGGAACAGTGTTCAAACTGGGCCTTATGAGAAGAAGGTTATAAGTCCCTGAGTGGAATGCACACATCACCAAGCAGTTTCTCAGAAACCTTCTCTCCAGTTTTTATCTCACTTTATTTCCTATTCCACCACAGGTCCGAATATGATCCCAAATATCCCTTCACAAATCAATCCACGAGGGAGTTTCCAAGCTGTGTAATATAAAGAAAGCTTCATCTCTGTGAGATGAATAAACATAGCAAAAAGCAGATTTGCAGAAAGCTTCTTTTCAGTTTTTATCTGAAGATAGCTCCTTTCTCACCATAGTCCAGAATGTGCTCCCGATGGTCCCTTTGTGGAACAGTCCATGAGAGTTTCCAAGCTGGGTAATGTAAAGAAAGCTTTATCTATGTGAGATGATTACAGATATCGCAGAGTACTTCCCCAGAAACTTTCTTTCCAGGTTTTGTCTGAGGCTATTTCCCTTTCACCATCAGCATCAACATGCTCCCGAATATCACTTGGTACTTGTTTTTCCAAAAGGGTTTCACTGCAGCTGTAAGTGAAGAGAGGTATAACACGATGACTGGAATGCACAAGTCACAAAGCAGTTCCTCAGAAACCTTCTATCCAGTTTCGGTCTGAACATATTTCCTTTTTCACCATTAGCCTCAAAGTGCTCCCGAATATCCCATCACACGCTAAACATACACAGAGCGAGAAAACAGCTAAATGAAAAGAGAGATTTATCTGAGTGAGACGAATTAAGATGACACAGAGCAGTTTCACAGAAAGCTTCCTTCTTGAATTCACCTGTGGATATTTCTTTCTCCATATTCTAAGGATTGTTCCCAAATGTCCTTCCTCAGATTCCACAAAAAACAGTGATTTCAAGTTGCTCAATCCAAAGAATGGTTTAACTATATGAGACGAATACACACAAGGTGAAGCAGTTTCTCGGAACATTTCTCTGCAGGTTTCACCAGAAGACGTTTCCTCGCTCACCACAAGCTTCCAGGCATCACTAAATATCCCTTCACAGATACTTCAAAGACAGAGTTTCAAAACTGGGCAACATAGGGTAAGAATTAACTCAGTGAATTGAATGCACATATCAGAGAGCAGATTCTTGGAACGCTTCTTCCTCGATTTTATTTCAGAATACTTCACTATTCGCCATTGACCTCAATGCGTTCCGAAATATCACTTTTTCAGTTTCATAGGAACAGTATTCAAACACTGCATTTTGAGAAGCGATGTGTAACTTTCTGTGTGGAATACATCCATCACAAAGTAGTTTCTCAGAAAGCTTCTATCCGGTTTTTATCTGAATATATCTCCTCTTTCACCATAAGCCTGAATGTGCTCCCAAATGTTCCTTCACGGAACTGTGCATGACGGATTTCCAAACTGCGTAATATAATTAAAGTTTTACCTAAGCGAGATGAAAAACTATGTCTAACACAAAGCAGTTTCAGAGAAATCTTCTTTCCAGAATTTGTCTGAAGATATATCATTTTTCAACATAGTAGTCGCTATATGCCGATCATCTCTTGGTAACTTTTTCTCCAAAAGGGATTCTGGAATTTTCCAGGAGAAGAAAGGTATATTTCTGTGAGTGGAATGCACACGTCACAAAGCAGCTCCTCAGAAGGCTTCTCTCCAGTTTCTACCTGAAGACGTTTCCTTTAACACAGTAAGCCTCAAAGCCCTCCAGAGTATCCTTTCACAGACTAAACAAGAACAGTGTTATGATACAGCTCAATGAAAAGAGAAGCTTAACTGTGTGAGCAGAATTCACGTGACACAGAGCAGATTCACAGAAAGCTTCATTGTGGTTTCTCTCTGAGGTTATGGCTTTTTCAGGATATTCTAAAGAGCGTTTCCAAATATCCTTTCTCAGATTCCACAGAAACAGTGATTTCAAACTGCTCAATCCAAAGAATGATTTAATGCTATGAGATGAATACAAACATCACAGAAGAGTTGCATAGAATGCTTCTCTCCGATTTTGGATGGAAGACACTTCCTAGCCTCACACAGGCCTCTGGTCGCCACTTAATATCCCTCGCAGAACCCTCAAAGACCGACTTTCAAACTGGGAAATGTACAGTAAAATTTAAACCTTTCAAAAGAAAGCACATATCAGAGAGCAGATTCTTCGAGTACTTCTTTCTGTTTCTTATTGGAAGACATTTCACTTTTTACCATAGTCTTCAATGTGCTCCGAATATCACTCTTTTTGTTTTACAAGAAGAGTGCTCAAACTGTGCCTTATGAGAAATGAGAAGAGAGTTATGACTTCCTGAGTGGAATGCACACATCACCAAGTAGTTTCTCAGAAATCTTCTCTCCAGTTTTTATCTGACTATATTTCCTATTTCATCATAGGCCCAAATGTGATTCCAAATATCTCTTCGTGGATCCATACACGAGGGAGTTTCCAAGCTGTGTAATGTAAAGAAAGCTTCATCTGTGTGAGATGAATAAATAGAGTAAAATGTAAGGATCGTTTTCAAATGTCCTTCCTCAGATTCCACAAAAACAGTGATTTTAAGCAGCTCAATCCAAAGAATTGTTTAACTCAATGATACATATACACACATCACAATGCTGTTGCTCAGAACATTTCTCTGCAGGTTTCATTGGAAGGCATTTCCTCGGTTACCACAAGCCTCCAGGCGTCATTAAGTATCCCTTCACAGATTCTTCAAAGACAGAGTTTTGAAACTGGGCAACATAGGGTTAGCATTAACTCTGCAAAGTGAAAGCACTTATCAGAGAGCTGATTCTTGGAACGCTTCTTCCTCGATTTTGTTTCAGTATATTTCACTATTCGCCATAGTCCTCAATGCGTTCTGAAATATCACTTTTTCGGTTTCACAGGAACAGTGTTCGAACACCGCCTTTTGAGAAGAGAGGTATAAATCTCTCAGTGGAATGCATACATCACAAAGTAGTTTCTCAGAATGCTTCTATCCAGTTTTTACCTGAAAATATTTCCTCTTTCAACGTCGGCCTGAATGTGCTCCCAAACGTCCTTTCACGCATCTGTGCATGACGGAGTCTCCACATTGCATAATATAATTAAAGTATCAACTACGTGTGATGAATAAATATATCTAACACAAAGCAGTTTCACAGAAATCTTCTTTCCATTTTTTGTCTGTGGATATTTCCTTTTTTACCATGGCCTTAACTATGCTCCCAAATGTCTGTTTGTAGTTGTTTCTCAAAAAGATGTTCCGGAATCCTCTATGAGAAGAAAGGTATATTTCTCTGAGTGGAATGCACAAGTCACAAAGCAGCACCTCCGAAAACTTGTCTCCAGTTTCTATCTGAAGACGTTTCCTTTCTCACCGTAAGCCTCAAAGTCCTCCAGAATATCCCTTCGTAGACTAAACAAAAACAGTGTTGTGATACAGCTCAATGAAAAGAGAAGCTTAACTTTGTGAACGGAATTCACGTGACACAGAGCAGTTTCACAGAAAGTTTCCTTCAGGTTTCTCTCTGCGGTTATTTCTTTTTCAATAATTCTAAAGTGTGTTTCCAAATGTCCTTTCTCAGATTCCACAGAAAGAGTGATTTCAAACTGCTCAATCGAAGGAATGATTTAACCCTATGAGGTGAATACAAACATCACAAAAGAGTTGCACAGAAAGCTTCTCTCCAATTTTCAATGGAAGACATTTCCTTGCCACACACAGGCCTCTAGTCACCACTTGCTATCCCTTCTCAGAACCCTAAAAGACGGACTTTCACACTGGGTAATATAGAGTAAATTTTAACCCTGTGAAAAGAATGGACATGTCTGAGAGTAGCTTCTTCGAGTGCTTCTTTCTGTTTTTTATTGGATAACATTTCACTTCTTGCCATAGTCTTCAATGTACTCTGAATACCAGTGTTTTGGTTTTACAGGAACAGTATTCAAACTGTGCCTTATGAAAAGAAAGTTATAACTTCCTGAGTGGAATGCACACATCACCAAACAGTTTCTCAGAAAGCTTCTCTCCAATTTTTATCTGACTATATTTCCTCTTTCACCATAGGCCCGAAGGTGAGCCGAAATGTCCCTTCGCTGATCCATGCACGAGGGAGGTTCCAAGCTGCGTAATGCAAAAAAGCTTCATCTACGTGAGATGAATAAACATAGCAAAAAGCAGATTCACAGAAAGCTTCTTTCCAGTTTTTATCTGAAGATATTTCCTTTTTCACCATAGTCCAGAATGTGTTCCCGAAGGTACTCTTGTGGATCCGTCCATGGCAGTTTCCAAGCTGCATAATTTAAAGAAAGTTTTATCTATGTGAGATGATTACACATATCACAGAGTAGTTTCCTAGAAACCTTCTTTCCAGTTTCTATCTGAGGCTATTTCCCTTTTCACCAATCGCATCAACATGCTCCCGAATATTACTAGGTACCTGTTTATCCAAAATGTTTTCCCTGATGCAGTATGAGAACAGAGGTATAAAACTGTGACTGAAATGCACACATCACAAATGATTTCCTCGGAAAGCTTCTCTCCATTTTCGGTCTGAACATATTTCCTTTTTCACCGTTAGACTCAAAGTGCTCCTGAATATCCCATCACAAGCTAAGCATACACAGGTTTAGAAAACTGCTCAATGAAAAGAGAGACTTAACGTAGTGAGAGGAATTAGGGCGACAATGAGCAATTTCACAGAAAGCTACCTTCTGGATTTTACCTGAGGATATTTCTTTCCCCATATAGGGAGACTTAACGCAGTGAGAGGAATTAGGGTGACAATGAGCAATTTCACAGAAAGCTACCTTCTGGATTTTACCTGAGGATATTTCTTTCCCCATATTCTAAGGATCGTTCCCAAATGTCCTTCCTCAGATTCCACAAAAACAGTGATTTCAAGCTGCTCAATCCAAAGAATGGTTTACCTCTATGAGATGAATACACACGTTGCAAAGCAGTTGCTCAGAACGTTTCTTTGCAGGTTTCATCGGAAGGCATTTTCTCACTCACCGCAAGCCTCCAGGCGTCACTAAATATCTCTTCACAGATCCTGCAAAGACGTTTATGGTACAGCTCAATGAAAAGAGAAGCTTAACTGTTTGAGCAGAATTCACGTGACACAGAGCAGTTTCACAGAAAGCTTCCTTCTGATTTCTCTCTGAGGTTATTTCTTCTTCAGGATATTCTAAAGAGCATTTCCAAATGTCCTTTTTCAGATTCCAGAGAAACAGTGATTTCAAACTGCTCAATCCAAAGAATGATTTAACTCTACGAGATGAATACAAACATCACAAAGGAGTTGCACAGACAGCTTCTCCCCAGTTTTCGATGGAAGATTTTTTCTTGCCTAACACAGGCATCCAGTCACCACTTAATATCCCTTCACAGAACTCTCAGTGACCGACTTTCATACTGGGAAATGTAGAGTAAGATTTAACCCTGTGAAAAGAATGGACATGTCAGAGAGCAGTTTCGTTGAGTACTTCTTTCTATTTTTATTGGACGACATTTCACTTTTTATCATAGTCTTCAATATGCTCTGAATATCACTCTTTTGGTTTTACAGGAACAGTGTTCAAACTGTGCCTTTTGAGTAGAAAGATATAACTCAGTGGAATGCACACCTCACCAAGGAGTTTCTCAGAAAACTTCTCTCCAGTTTTCATCTGACTATATTTCCTCTTTCACCATATGCCAAACATCCACGAGGGAGTTTCCAAGCTGTGTAACGTAAAGAAAGCTTCATCTGTCTGAGATAAATAAACATAGTAAAAAGCAGATTCACAGAAAGCTTCTTCCCAGTTTTTATCTGAAGATATTTCCTTTTTCACTATAGTACAGAATGTGCTCCTGAAAGTCCCTTTGTGGATCCGTCCATGACAGTTTCCAAGCTGTGTAATGTAAAGAAGGCTTTATCTATGTGAGATGATTACACATATCACAGAGTAGTTTCCTAGAAAGCTTCTTTCCAGTTTTAGTCTGAGGCTATTTTCCTTTTCACCATTGGTATCAACATGCTCCCGAATATCACTTGGTACCTGTTTCTTCAAAAGGGTTTCCCTTACCCTGTATGAGAAGAGAGGTATAACACTGTGACTGGAATGCACACGTCACAAAGCATTTCTTCAGAAAGCTTCTCTCCCATTTCAGTCTGAACATATTTTCTTTTTCACCGTTAGCCTGAAAGTGCTCCCGAATATCCCATCACACGCTGAACATACACAGGGCTAGGAAACTGCTCAATGAATAGAGGCGCTTACCTGAGTGAGAGGAATTAAGAAGACGCGGAGCAGGTTCACAGAAAGTTTCCTTCTGGATTTTACCTGAGGATATTTCTTTGTCCATATTCTAAGGATCGTTCCCAAATGTCGTTCCTAAGATTCCACAAAAACAGTGATTTCAAGCTGCTCAATCCAAAGAATGTTTTAACTCTAGGATATGAATACACACACCGCAAAGCAGTTGCTCAGAAAGTTTCTCTGCAGGTTTCATCGGAAGACGTTTCCTCGCTCACCACAATCCTCTGGGCGTCACTAAATATCTCTTCATAGATACATCAAAGAGAGAGTTTCGATGTTGTGCAACATAGAGTAAGCATTAAATCTGTCAAGTGAATGCACATATCAGAGAGCAGATTCTTGGAACGTTTCTTCCTCCATTTTATTTCAGTATATTTCACTATTTGCTATAGTCCTCAATGCATTCCGAAATAGCACATTTTCGAATTCACAGGAACAGAGTTCAAACACTGCCTTGTGAGAAAAGAGGTAAAACTCCCTGAGTGGAATGCATACATCACAAAGTAGTTTCTTAGAAACGTTCTATCGAGTTTTTATATGAAGATAACTCCTCTTTCACTGTAGCCCTGAATGTGCTCCCGAATGTCCCTTCGCAGATGTGTGCATGAGGCAGTTTCCAAAGTGCATAATATATTTAAAGTTTTAACTATGCAAGATGAATAAATATATCTAACACAAAGCAGTTTCACACAAATATTCTTTCCAGTTTTTTTCTGAGGTTATTCCCTTTTTCACCATAGCCTATCCTATACTCCCGAATATCTGTTTTGTAGCTTTTTCTCCAAAAGAGATTCCAGAATCCTCTAGGAGAAGAAAAGTATATTTCTGTGAGTGCAATGCACACGTCACAAAGCAGATTCCCAGAAACCTTCTCTCCAGTTTCTATCTGAAGATGTTTCCTTTCTCACCACAAGCCTCAAAACCCCCAGAATATCCCTTTGCAGACTAAACAGAAACAGTGTTATGATACAGCTCAATGAAAAGAGAAGCTTAACTGTTTGTGTAGAATTCACGTGACACAGAGCAGGTTCACAGAAAGATTGCATCTGGTTTCTATTTGAGGTTATTTCTTTTCAGAATATTCTAAACAGCGTTTCCAAATGTCCTTTCTCAGATTCCACGGAAAAAGTGATTTCAAACTGCTCAATCCAAAGAATGATTTAACTCTATGAGATGAACACAAACATCACAAAAGAGTTGCACAGAGAAACGTTCTGAGCAACTGCTTTGTGATGTGTGCATTCGTCTCCTAGAGGTAAACCATTCTTTGGATTCAGCAGCTTGAAATCACTGTTTCTGTGGAATCTGAGCGAGGACATTTGGGAAAGATCCTTAGAATATAGAGAAATAAATATCCTCAGGTAAAAGCCAGAAGGAAGCTTTCTCTGAAACTGCTCTGTGTCGTCTTAATTCCTCTCATTCAGATAAGCCTCTCTTTTCATTGAGCAGTTTTCTAGCCCTGTGTATGTTTAGCATGTGATGAGATATTCGGGAGCACTTTGTAGTTAACAGTGAAAAAGGAAATATGTTCAGCCCGAAACTGGAGAGAAGCTTTCCGAGCAACTGCTTTGTGACGTGTGCATTCCACTCACAGTGTTATACCTCTCTTCTAATACAGCGTCGGGGAAACCCTTTTGGAGAATCAGCTACCCTGTGATATTCGGGAGTATGCATGTGCCGATGGTGTAAAGGGAAATAGCCACAGACAAAAACTGGAAAGAAGCTTTCTAGGAAATGACTCTGTGATATGTGTAATCAGCTCACATAGATAAAGCTTTCTTTACGTTACGAAGCTTGGAAATTGTCATGGAAGGAACCATGAAATTTCTTCTCATAAAGCACAGTTTGACCACTGTTCCTGTAAAACCAAAACAGTGATATTCGGAGCATATTAAAGACTGTGGCACAGAGTCAAATGTCGTCCAATAAAAAACAGAAAGAAACACTCGAAGAAACTGCTCTGTGACATGTCCATTCTTTTCACAGGGTTAAAGCTTACTCTACATTTTCCAGTTTCAAAGTCAGTCTTTTAGGGTTCTGCGAAGGGATCCTAATTGGGAACCTGAGGCCTGTGTGAGGCATGGAAATGTCTTTCATGGAAAATTAGAGAGAATCACTCTCCGCAACTCTTTCAAGATGTCTGTATTCATCTCATAGAGCTAAATCTTTCTTTCGATTGAGCACTTTGAAATCACTGTTTCTGTGGAATCTGAGAAAAGACATTTGGAAACGCTCTTTGGCATATCCAGAAAAACAAAAAACCTCAGAGAGAAACCAGAAGGAAGCTTTCTGTGAAACTGCTCTGTGTCACCCAAATTCCGCTCACACAGTTAAGCTTCTCTTTTCATTGACCTGTATCATAACACTGTTTTTGTTTAGTCTATGAAGGGATATTGTGGAGGGCTTTGAGGCTTCCGATGAGAAAGGAATCGCCTTCAGATAGAAACTGGAGAGAAGCTTTCTGTGGAACTGCTTTGTGATGTTGGCATTCCACTCACAAAAATTTACCTTTCTTCTACTAGAAGATTACCTAATGCCTTTTGGAGAAAAAGCTACGAAGAGATATTCGGGAAAATAGCGACGACTATGGTGAAAAAGGAAATATCTTTAGACAAAAACTGGAAAGAAGATTTTTGTGAAACTGCGTTGTGTTTGATATATTTATTCATCTCACATAGTTAAAAGTTTCATTATATTACGCAGTTTGGAAACTCCGTCGTGCACAGATCAGCGAAGGGACATTCAGGAGAACATTCAGGCCTATGGTGAAAGAGGAGATATCTTCAGATAAAAACTGGATAGAAGCTTTCTGAGAAACTACTTTGTGATGTATGCATTCCACTCAGGGAGTTATAGCTCTTTTCTCACAAAGCAGTTTTTGAACACTGTTTCTGTGAAACCGAAAATGTGATATTTCAGGGTGCATTGAGGACTATGGCAAAAAGTGAAATATACTGAAATGAAATCGAGTAAGAAGTGTTTCAAGAATCTGCTCTGTGACACGTGCATTCAATTCACAGCTTTAATGCTGATTCTATGTTGCCCAGTTTCGAAAATCTGTCTTTGAAGAATATGTGAAGGGATATTTAGTGACGCCCGGAGGGTTGTTGTGAGCAAGGAAACATCTTCTGATGAAACCTCCAGAGAAACTTTCTGAGCAACTGCTTAGCGGTGTGTGTATTCGTCTCAAAGAGTTAAACCTTCTTTGGATTGAGCAGCTTGGAATCACTGTTTTTGTGGAATCTGAGGAAGGACATTTGAGAACGATCCATAGAATATAGAGAAAGAAATATCCTCAGGTAACATCCAGAAGGGAGCTTTTTGTGAAACTGCTCTGTGTCATCTTAATTCCTCTCACACAGATAAGCCTCTTTTTTCATTGAGCAATTTTCTAGCACTGTGTATGTTTAGAGTGTGATGGGATATTCAGGAGCACATTGAAGCTAACGGGGAAAGAGGAAATATGTTCAGACCGAAACTGGAGAGAAGCTTACCGAGGAATTGCTTTGTGATTTTTGCATTCCAGTCACAGTGTTATACCTCTCTTCTCATAGAGCGTTGAGGGAACCCTTTTGGAGAAACAGGTACCAAGTGATATTCGGGAGCATGTTGACGCCAATGGTGAAAAAGGAAATAGCCTTAGACAAAAACTGGAAAGAAACTTTCTAGAAAACTACTCTGTGATATGTGTAATCATCTCACATAGATAAAGCTTTCTTTACATTACACAACTTGGAAACTGTCATGGAGAGATCCACGAAGGGACCTTCGGGAGCACATTCTGGACTATGGTGAAAAAGGAAATATCTTCAGATGAAAACTGGAAAGAAGCTTTCTGTGAATCTGCTTTTTGCTATGCTTATTCATCTCACATACATGAAGCTTTTTTACATTATGCAGCTTGGAAACTCCCTTGTGGATGGATTCTTGAAGTGATATTTGGGATCACATTCAGACCTATGGTGAAGGAGGAAATATAGTCAGATAAAAACTGGAGGACGCTTTTTGAGAAACTGCTTGGTGATGTGTGCATTCCACTCAGGGAGTTATAACTTTCTTCTAATAAGGCATAGTTTGAACACAGTTCCTGTAAAACCAGAAGCGTTATATTCGGAGCACTTTGAAGACTGTGACAAAAAGTGAAATGTTGTCCAATAAAAAAGAGAAAGAAGCACTCGAAGAAACTGCTCTCTGACATGTCCATTCTTTTCACAGTGTTAAAGCTTACTCTACATTTCCCAGTTTGAAAGTCGGTCTTTGAGGGTTCTGCGAAGGGATAGTAGTGGTAACCGGAGGCCTGTGTGAGGCAAGGAAATGTCTTCCATCGAAAATCGGAGAGACGCTTTCTGCGCAACTTTTGTGATGTTTGTATTTGTCACATAGTGTTAAATCATTCTTTGGATTGAGCAGTTTGAAATCACTGTGTCTGTGGAATCTGAGAAAGGACATTTGGAAACGCTCTTTAGAATATCCTGAAAAAGAAATAACCTCAGAGAGAAAGCAGAAGAAAACTTTCTGTGAAACTGCTCTGTGTCACATGAATTCCGCTGACACAGTTAAGCTTCTCTTTTCATTGAGCTGTATCATAACACTATTTTTGTTTAGTTTGGGAAGCGATAATCTGGAGGGCTTTGAGGATTATGGTGAGAAAGGAAATGTTTTCAGATAGAAACTGTAGAGAAGCTTTCTGAGGAGCTGCTTTGTGACGTGTGCATTGAACTCACATTAATATACCTTTCTTATCCTAGAGGATTCCAGAATCCCTTTTGGAGAAAAAGCTACCAAAAGTTATTCAGGAGTCGACTATGGTGAGAAAGTAAATATCCTCAGACAAAAATTGGAAAGAAGATTTCTGTGAAAATGCTTTGTGTTAAATATATTTACTCACCTCACATAGTTAAAACTTTAATTATATTGTGCAGTTTCAAAATTCCGTCATGCACATATCTGGAAAGGAACATTTGGGAGAACATTCAGGTCTAAGGTGAAAGAAGAGATATCTTCAGATAAAAACTGGATAGTAGCGTTCTGAGAAGCTACTTTGTGATGTATGCATTCCACTCAGGGAGCTACATTTTCTTTCTCAGAAGGCAGTGTTTGAACACTGTTTCTGTGAAACTTATATAGTAATATTTCAAAATACATTCAGAACTATGGCAAACAGTGAAATATACTGAAATAAAATCGAGGAAGAAGCATTCCAAGAATCTCCTCTCTGATATGCGCCTTCACTTCACAGAGTTAATGCTTACTCTATGTTTCCCAGTTTCGAAACTCTGTCTTTAAAGAATCTGGAAAGGGATATTTAGTGAAGGCCGGAGCCTTGTGGTGAGCGAGCAAACGTCTTCCGATGAAACATACAGAGAAACGTTCTGAGCAACTGCTTTGCAGTGTGTATATTCATCTCCTAGAGTTATCCAATCTTTGGATGGAGCAGCTTGAAATCATTGTTTTTGTGGAATCTGAGGAAGGAAATTGGGAACGATCCTTAGAATATGGAGAAAGAAATATCCTCAGGTAAAATCCAGAAGGAAGATTTCTGTGAAACTGCTCTGTGTTGTCTTAATTCCTCTCACTCAGATAAGTCTCCATTTACATCGAGCAGTTCTCTAGCCGTGTATGTTTAGCATGTGATGGGATATTCGGGAGCAATTTGATGCTAATGGTGAAAAAGGAAATATGTTCGGAGAGAAGCTTTCCGAGGAACTGCTTTGTGACGTGTGCATTCCATTCACAGTGTTCTACCTCTCACCTCGTACGGCGTCGGAAACCTTTTGCAGAAACAGGTACCAAGTGATATTCCGGAGCATATTGATGCTGATGGTGAAAAGGGAAATAGCCTCAGACAAAAACTGGAAAGCAGCTTTATAGGAAACTACTCTGTGATATATTTAGTCATCGTACATAGATAAAGCTTTCTTTACATTACACAGCTTGGAAACTTTCATGGACGGATCTGCGAAGGGACCTTCGGGAGCACATTCTGGACTATCGTGAAAAGGGAATTATCTTCAGATAATAACTGGAAAGAAGCTTTCTATGAATCCGCTTTTTGCTATGTTCATTCATCTCACATAGATGAAGCTGACATTACATTACGCGGCTTGGAAACTCCCTCGTGGATGGATCCACGAAGGATATTTGGAATCACATTCGGGCCTACAATGAAATACGAAATATAGTGAGAAAAAATTGGCGAGAAGCTTTCTGAGTAACTGCTACATGATGTGAGCATTCCACTCAGGGGGTAGTACCTTTCTTCTCATAAGGCACAGTTTGAAAACAGTTCCTGTAAAACCAAAACAGTGATATTCAGAGCACTTTGAAGACTGCGGCAAAAAGTGAAATGTCGTCCAATAAAAAACAGAAGGAAGCACTCGAAGAAACTGCTCTCTGACATGTCCATTATTTTCACAGGGTTAAATCTTCCTCTCCGTTTCCCAGTTTGAAAGTCGGTCTTTGAGGGTTCTGCTAAGAGATACTAAGTGGCACCCAGAGGCCTGTGTCGAGCAAGGAAATTTCTTCCATCGAAAATTGGAGAGAGCTTTCTGTGCAACTATTTTGTGATGTTTGTATTCATCCCATAGATATAATCATTCTTTGGAATGAGGAGTTTCAGATCACTGTTTCTGTGGAATCTGAGAAAGGACATTTGGAAACGCTATTTAGAATATCCTGAAAAAAAAAATAACCTCAGAGTGAAACCAGAAGGAAGCTACTGTGAAACTGCTCTGTGTCACATGAATTCTGCTCACACAGTTAAACTACACTTTTCATTGAGCAGTATTATAAGAATGTTTTTGTTTAGTCTGCGAAGGGATATTCAGGAGCGTTATGAGGCTTACCTTGAGAAAGGAAACTTTTTCAGATGGAAACTGGAGATAAGCTTTCTGAGGAGCTGCTTTGTGACGTGTGCATTCCATTCTCAGAAATATACTTTTACTCTCCTAGAGGATTCCAGAATCCCGTTTGGGGAAAGAACTACCAAAAGACATTTGGGAGTGTAGGGAGGGCTATGGTGAAAAAGGAAATACCCTCAGACAAAAACTGGAAAGAAGATTTCTGTGAAACTGCATTGTGTTAGGTATATTTATTCGTCTTGCATAGTTAAGACTTTTCTTATATTACACTGTTTGGAACCTCGTCATACACGGATCAGCGAACAGACATTCGGGAGCACATTCAGGCATACGGTGAAAGAGGAGATACCTTCAGATAACAACTGGATAGAAGCTTTCTGAGAAACTACTTTGTGATGTATGCATTCCACTCAGGGATTTACAACTCTTTTCTCTCAAGGCAGTGTTTGAAACCTGTTCCTGTGAAAACGGAAATGTGATATTTCGGAAGGCATTGAAGACTATGGCAAATAGTGAAATATACTGAAATAAAATTGAGGAAGAAGCATTTCGAAGAATCTGCTCACCGATATGTGCATTAACATCCCAGAGTTAACGCTTACTATCTGTTGCCCAGTTTTGAAACTCTGTCTTTGAAGAATCTGTGAAGGGATATTTAGCAATGCCTGGAGGCTGGTGTTGAGCGAGGAAACGTCTTCTGATGAAACCTGCAGAGAAACGTTCTGAGCAACTGCTTTGTGATGTGTACATTCGTCTCATAGAGTTAAACCATTCCTTGGATTAAGGAGCTTGAAATCGCTGTTTTTGTGGAATCTGAGGAAGAATATTTGGGAAAAATCCTTAGAATATGGAGAAAGAAATATCCTCAGGTAAAATCTAGAAGAAAGCTTTCTGTGAAACTGCTCAGTCTTCTGAATTTCTCTCACTCAGATAAGCCTCCCTTTTCATTGAGAAGTTTTCTAACCCTGCGTATGTTTAGCGTGTGATGGGCTCTTCGGGAGCATTTTGAGGCTGAAGGTGAAAAAGGAAATATGTTCAGACTGAAACTGGAGAGAAGCTTTCCGAGGAACTGCTTTGTGATGTATGCATTCCCCTCACCATGTTATACCTCTCTTCTCATACAGCATCGGGGAAACCCTTTTGGAGAAGAAGGTACCAAGTGATATTAGGGAGCATGTGGATGCTGATGGTGAAAAGGGAAATAGCCTCAGACAAAAACTGGAAAGAAGCTGTCTTGGTTACTACTCTGTGATATGTGTAATCATCTCACATAGATAAAGCTTTCTTTACATTAGGTAGCTTGCAAACTGTCATGCACGGATCCACGAAGGGACTTTTTGGAGCACATTCTGCACTATGGTGAGAAAGGAAATCTCTTCAGATAAAAACTGGAAAAAAGCTATCTGTGAATCTTCTTTTTGCTATGTTCATTCATCTCACATAGATGAAGCTTTCTTTACATTATGCAGGTTGAAAACTCCCTCATGGTTGGATCCGTGAAGGGATATTTGGGATCACATTTGGGCCTATGGTGAAATAGGAAATACAGTCAGATAAAAACGGGAGAGAAGCTTTCTGAGAAACTGCTTGGTGATGTGTGTATTCCACTCTGGGAGTTGTAACTTTCTTCCCATAAGGCACAGTTTCAACAGTGTTCCTGTAAAATCAAAAGAATGATATTCAGAGCACATTGAAGTCTGTGGGAAAAAGTGAAATATCGTCCAATAAAAAACAGAAATAAGTACTCAAAGAAACTGCTCTCTGACATGTCCGTTCTTTTTACAGGCTTAAAGATTGCTCTATATTTCCCAGTTTGAAAATCGGTCTTTGAGGGTTCTGCGAAGGGATAGCAAGTGGAGACCGGAGGCCTGTGTGAGGCAAGGAAATGTCTTCTATCGAAAACCGAGAGAAGCTTTCTGTGCACCTCTTTTGTGATATTTGTATTCATCTCATAGAGTTAAATCACTGTTTAGATTCAGCAGTTTGAAATCACTGTTTCTGTGGAATCTGAGAAAGGACATTTGAAACGCTCTTTAGAATATTCTGAAAAAGAAGTAACCTCAGAGAGAAACCAGAAGGAAGCTGTCTGTCAAACTGGTCTGTGTCACGTGAATCCCGCACACACCGTTAAGCTTCTTTATTCATTGAGGTGTATCATAACACTGTTTTTGTTTAGTCTGTGAAGGGATATTCCGGAGGGCTTTGAGGCCTACGGTGAGAAAGGAAACACCTTCAGATAGACTGGAGAGCAGCTTTCTGAGGAGCTGCTTTGTGACGTGCGCATTCCACTCACAGAAATATAGTTTTCTTCTCCTAGAGGATTCCGAAATCCCTTTTGGAGAAAAAGGTACCAAGAGATATTTGGGAGTATAGTGATGACTGTGGTGAAAAAGGAAATATCCTCAGACAAAAACTGGAAAGAAGATTTCTGTGAAACTGCTTTGTGTTAGATTTATTTATTCATCTTGCATAGTTAAAACTTTAATTATATTACGCAGTTTGGAAACTTTGTCATGTACAGATGTGCGAAGGGATGTTCAGGAGCACTTTCAGGTCTACAGTGAAAGAGGAGATATCTTCAGATAAAAACTGGATAGAAGCTTTCTGAGAAACTACTATGTGACGCATATATTCCACTTACGGAGTTATACCTCTTTTCTCACAACTCAGTGTTTGAAACCTGTTCCTCTGAAACCGAAAAAGTGATACTTTCGAAAGCATTGAGGACTATGGCGAAGAGTGAAATATACTGAAAGAAAATCGAGGAAGAAGCTTTCCAAGAATCTGCTCTTTGATATGTGCATTCACTTCAGAGATTTAATGCTTACTCTATGTTGCCCAGTTTTGAAACTCTGCTTTTGAAGAATCTGTGAAGGGATACTTAGTGATGCCCGGAGGCTCGTGGTGAGCGAGGAAACGTCTTCCGATGAAACCTGCAAAGAAACATTCTGAGCAAGTGCTTTGCGATGTGTGTATTCGTCTCCTAGAGTTAAACCATTCTTTGGATTGAGCAGCTTGAAATGACTGTTTTTGTGGAATCTGAGGAAGGACATTTGGGAACGATCCTTAGAATATGGAGAAAGAAATATCCTGAGGTAAAATCGAGAAGGAAGCTTTCTGTTAAACTACTCTGTGTGGTCTTTTTTCCTCTCACTCAGATAAGCCTCTCTTTTCATTCAGCAGTTTTCTAGCCCTGTGCATATTAGCATGTGATGGG
This sequence comes from Piliocolobus tephrosceles, assembly GCF_002776525.5. Classification (NCBI taxonomy): domain Eukaryota; kingdom Metazoa; phylum Chordata; class Mammalia; order Primates; family Cercopithecidae; genus Piliocolobus; species Piliocolobus tephrosceles. The sequence continues at coordinate 127,007,844 of NC_045435.1, read as the reverse complement.
ATAATTTCTAGCAATTTGAGGCTTATGGTGAAAAAGGAAATATGACCAGACCGAAACTGGAGAGAAGCTTTCCGAGGAACTGCTTTGTGACGTGTGCATTCCAGTCACAGTGGTATACCTCTCTTCTCATACAGCGTCGGGTTAACCCTTTTGAAGAAACAGGTACCCAGTGATATTCGGGAGCATGTTGATGCCAATGGTGAAAAGGGAAATAGCCTCAGAAAGACACTGGAAAGAAGCTTTCTAGGAAACTACTCTGTGACATATGTAATCATCTCACATAGATAAAGCTTTCTTTACATTACGCAGGTTGGAAAATGTCATGGAGGAGTCAAAAAGGGACCTTTGGGAACACTTTCTGGACGATGGTGAAAAAGGAAATATCTTCAGATAAATACTGGAAAGGAGATTTCGATGAATATGTTTTTTGATAGGTGTATTCATCTCACCTGGATGAAGCTTTCTTTACATTATGCAGCTTAGAAACTACCTCGTGGATGGATCCGCAAAGGGATATTTGGCATCACATTCAGGCCTACAAGAAGCTTTCTCTGAAACTGTTCTGTGCTGTCTTAATAACTCTCGCTCAGTTAAGCCTCTCATTTCATTGAACACTTTTCTAACCCTGTGAAGGTTTAGCGTGTGATGGAATATTCGGGAGCAGTTTGCGGCTTATGGTGAAAAAGGAAATACGTTAAGACCAAAACTGGAGAGAAGCTTTCGGAGGAACTGCTTTGTGACATGTGCATTCCCATCACAGTGTTATACCTCTCTTCTCATACTGCGTCGGGGAAACATTTTGAAGAAACTGGTGCCAAGTGATATTCGGGAGCATGTTGATGCCTTTGGTGAAAAGGGAAATAGCCTCAGACAAAAACAGGAAAGATTCTTTCTAGAAAACTGCTCTGTGTTATGTGTAATCATCTCATAGTTAAAGCTTTCTTTGCATTACACGTCATGGAAACTGTCATGGACGGATCCAAGAAGAGACCTTTGGGAGCACATCCAGGACTAGAGTGAAAAAGGAAATATCCTCAGATAAAAACTTTGAAGAAGTTTTCTGTGATTCTGGTTTTTGCTTTGCTTGTTCATCTCACATAGATGAAGCTTTCTTTACATTACACAGCTTAAAACTCCCTCGTGGATTGATCTGCAAAGGGATATTTGCGAGCAAATTCGGGCCTATGGTGAAATAGCAAATATAGTCAGATAAATACTGGAGAGAAGCTTTCTGAGAAACTGCTTAGTGATGTGAGCATTCTACTCAGGGAGTTATAACTTTCTTCTCATAAGGCAGAGTTTGAACACTGTTATTGTAAAACCAAAAGAGTGATATTTGGAGCACGTTGAAGACTATGGCAAAAAGTGAAATGTCATCCAATAAAAGAAGAAAGAAGCACTCGAAGAAACTGCTCTCTGACATATTCATTCTTTCCACAGGGTTAAATATTACTCTGCATTTCACAGTTTGAAAGTCGGTCTTTGAGGGTTGTGTGAAGGGATAGTGAGTGGTGCCCAGAGGCCTGTCTGAGGCAAGGAAATGTCTTCCATTTAAAATCGGAGAGAAGCTTTCTATGCAACTCTTTTCTGATGTTTGTATTCATCTGATAGCGTTATATGATTCTTTGGATGGAGCAGTTTGAAATCACTGTTTCTGTGGAATCTGAGAAAGGACATTTGGAAACACTCTTTAGAATATCATGAAAAAGAAATAATCTCAGAGAGAAACCAGAAGGAAGCTTTCTGTGAAACTGCTCTGTGTCACATCAGTTCTACTCACACAGTTAAGCCTCTCTTTTCATTGAGCTGTATCATAACACTGTTTTTGCTTAGTCTGTGAAGGGATACTCTGGAGGTCTTTGAGGCTTACGGTGAGAAAGGAAACGTCTTCAGATAGAAACTGGAGAGAATGTTTCTGAGGAGCTGCTTTGTGACGTGTGCATTCCACTCACAGAAATATACCTTTCTTCTCCTAGATGATTCTGGAATCGCTTTTGGAGAAAAAGCTACCAAGAGATATTCGGGAGTATAGTGACTTCTCTGGTGAAAAAGGAAATGTCCACAGACAAACCTTGAAATAAAATTTCTGTGTAACTGCTGTTTGTTAGATATATTTATTCATCTCGCATATTTTAAACTTTAATTATACTACACAGTTTGGAAACTCAGTCATGCACAGATCTGCGAAGGGACATTTGAAGCACATTCAGGCCTATGGTGAAAGAGAAGATATCTTCAGATAAAAATTGGATAGAAGCTTTCTGAAAAACTACTTTGTGATGTATGCATTCCACTCACGGAGTTATACCTCTTTTCTCACAAGGCAGTGTTTGCACACTGTTCCAGTGAAACTGAAAAAGTGACATTTCAAAACGCATTGAGGATTATGGTGAATAGTGAAATATACTGAAATAAAGTCGAGGAAGAAGCGTTCCAAGAATCTGCTCTCTGATAAGTGAATTCACTTCACAGAGTTAATGCTTACTCTATGTGGCCCAGTTTTGAAACTCTGTCTTTGAAGAATCCGTGAAGGGATATTTAGTGACACCCGGAGGCTTGTGGTGAGCAAGGAAATGCCTTCTGATGAAACCTGAAGAGAAACGTTCTGAGCAACTGCTTTGTGATGTGTGTATTTGTCTCGTAGAGTTAAATCATTCTTTGGATTGAGCAGCTTGAAATCACTATTTTTGTGGAATCTGAGGAAGGACGTTTTGGAACAATACTTAGAATATGGAGAAAGAAATATCCTCAGATAAAATCCAGAAGGAAGCTTTCTGTGAAACTGCTCTGTGTCATCTTAATTCTTCTCACTCAGATAAGCCTCTCTTTTCATTGGCAATTTTCCAGCCCTGTGTATGTTTAGCATGTGATGGGATATTCTAAAGCACTTTGAAGCTAATGGTGAAAAAGGAAATATGTTCAGACCGAAAGTGGAGAGAAACTTTCCGAGGAACTGCTTTGTGACCTGTGCATTCCCTTCACACTGTTATACCTCTCTTCACATACAGCGTCGGGGAAACCCTTTTGGAGAAACAGCTACCAGGTGATATTTGGGAGCATGCTGTTGCTGATGGGGAAAATGGAAATAGCCACAGACAAAAACTGGAAAGAAGCTTCCTAGGAAACTACTCTGTGACATGTGTAATCATCTCACATAGATAAAGCTTTCTTTACATTACGCAGCTTGGAAACTAAAGCACAGTTTGAACATTGTTCCTGTAAAACCAAAAGAGTGATATTTGGAGCGCATTGAAGACTATGGCCAAAACTCAAATGTCATCCAATAAAGAAAGGAAAGAAGCACTCGAAAAAACTGCTCTCTGACATGTCCATTCTTCTCACAGGGTTAAAGCTTACTTTACATTTCCCAGGTTGAAAGTCATTCTTTGAGCTTTCTGCGAAGGGATAGTAAGTGGCGAACGGAGGCCTCTGTGAGGCTAGGAAATATTCTCCATCCAAAATCGGGGAGAGACTTTCTGCGTAACTCTTTTGTGATGTTTGCAATCTCATTGCGTTAAATCATTATTTGGATTGAGCAGTTTGAAATCACTGTTTCTGTATAATCTGAGAAAGGACATTTAGAAATGCTGTTTAGAATATCTGGAAAAAGAGATAACCTTAGAGAGAAATCAGAAGGAATCTTTCTGTGTAACTACTCTGTGTCACGTGAATTCTGCTCACACAGTTAAGCTTCTCTTTTCATTGAGCTGTATCATAACACTGTTTTTGTTTAGTCTTCAAAGGGATATTCTGGAGGTCTTTGAGGCTTACGGTGAGAAAGGAAACGTCTTCCGATAGAAACTGTAGAGAAGCTTTCTGAGGAACTGCTTTGTGATGTGTGCATTCCACTCACCAAAATATACCTCTCTTCTCCTAGAGAATTCCGGAATCCCTTTCAGAGAAAAAGCTACCAGGAGATATTCCGAAGTCGGCTATGGTGAAAAATTAAATATCATCAACAAAAACTGGAAAGAAGATTTCTGTGAATCTGCTTTGTGTTAGATACAATTTTCATCTCGCATAGTTAAAACTTTATCTATATTACGCAGTTTGGAAACTCCGTCAGGCACAGATCCAGGATGTGACATTCAGGAGCACATTCAAGCCTGCGGTGGAAGAGGAGATATCTTCAGATAAAAACTGGGTAGAAGCTTTCTGAGAAACTACTTTGTGATGTATGCATTCCACTCAGGGAGTTATACCTCTTTTCCTACAAGGCGTTGTTTGTACACTGATCCTCTGAAAGCGAAAAAGTCATCTTTCAGAAAGCTTTCAGGAATATGGTAAATAGTGAAATATGCTGAAATAAAATCGAGGAAGAATTGTTCCAAGAATCTGCTCTCTGATATGTGCATTCCCTTCACAGGGTTAATGCTCACTCTATGTTGCCCAGTTTCGAAACTCTGTCTTTCAAGAATCTGTGAAGGGATATTTAATGACCTCTGGGGGCTTGTGGTGAGCAAGGAAACGCGTTCCAGTGAAACCTGCAGAGAAACATTCTGAGGCAATGCTTTGTGATGTGTATATTCGTCTCATTGAGTGAAACCATTCTTTGGATTGAGCAGCTTGAAATCACTGTTTTTGTGGAATCTGAGGAACGACATTTGGGAACAAACCTTAGAATATGGAGAAAGAAATATCCTAAGGTAAAATCCACAAGCAAATTTTCTGTGAAACTGCTCTGTGTTGGCTTAATTCCTCTCACTCAGATAAGCCTCTCTTTTCATTTAGCAGTTTCCTTGGCCTGTGTATGTTTAGCTTGTGATGGGATATTATGGCGCACTTTGAGGGTAATGGTGAAAAAGGAAATATGTTCAGACCGAAACTGGAGGGAAGCTTTCCGAGAAACTGCTTTGGACGTGTGGATTCCAGTCACAGTGTTATACCTCTCTTCTCATACATTGTCTGGAAAACCCTTTTGGAGAAACAGGTACCAAGTGACATTCGGGAGCATGTTGATGCCTATGGTGAAAACGAAAATAGCCTCAGACAAAAACTGGAAAGAAGCTTTCTGGGATACTACTCTGTGATATGTGTAATCATCTCACATATATAAAGCTTTCTTTACATTACGCAGCTTGGAAACTGTCATGGATGGATCCACGAAGGGACCTTCAGGAGCACATTCGGGACTATGGTGAAAAAGGAAATATCTTCAGGTAAAAACTTGAGAGAAGCTTTCTGAGAAACCTCTTGGTGATGTGTGCATTCCACTAAGGGAGTTATAAATTTCTTCCCACAAGGCACAGTTTGAACACTGTTATTGTAAAACTAAAAGATTGATATTCAGAGCACATTGAAGACTGTGGCAAAAAGTGAAATGTCGTCCAATAAAAAACAGAAAGAAGGACATGAAGAAACTGCTGTCTGACATGTCCATTATTTTCACAGGGTTAAAGCTTACTCTACATTTACCAGGTTGAAAGACGGTCTTTGAGGGTTCTGTGGAGGGATAGTAAGTGGTAACTGGAGGCCTGTGTGAGGCAAGGAAATGTCTTCCATCCAAAATTGGAGAGAAGCATTCTACGCAACCCTTTCGTGATGCTAGTATTCATTTCATAGAGCTAAAACATTCTTTGGATTGTGCAGTTTGAAATCACTGTTTCTGTGGAATCTGAGAAAGGACATTTGGAAATGCTCTTTGGAATATTCTGAAAACAAAAAACCTCAGAGAGAAACCAGAAGTAAGCATTCTGTGCAACTACTCTGTGTCAGGTGAATTCTGCTTACACAGGTAAGCTGCTCCTTTCATTGAGCTGTATCATAACGCTGTTTTTGTTTAGTCTACGAAGGGATATTCTGGAGGGATTTGAGGCTTACAATGAGAAAGGAATCGCCTTCAGATAGAAACTGGAGAGAAGCTTTCTGAGGAGCTGCTCTGTGATGTGTGCATTCCACTCACCGAAATATACCTTTCTTTTCCTAGAGAATTCCGGATTCCTTTTTGGAGAAAAGGTACGAAGAGATATTCGGGTGTGTAGCGACGACTATGGTGAAAAAGGAAATATCCTTAGACAAAAACTGGAAAGATTTCTGTGAAACTACTTTGTGTTAGATACATTTATTCGTATCACATAGTTAAAACTTCAATTATATTACGCAGTTTGGAAACTCCATCATGCACAGATCCGCAAAGGGACTTTCAGGAACACATTCAGGCCTATGGTGAAAGAGGGGATATCTTCAGATAAAAACAGGATAGAAGCTTTCTGAGAAACTACTTTGTGATGGATGCATTCCACTCATGGAGTTCTAGCTCTTTTCTAACAAGGCAGTGTTTGTACACTGTTCCTGTGAAACCGAAAAAGTGATATTCCCAAAAGCTTTGAGGTCTATGGCGAATAGTGAAATATACTGAAATAAAATTGAGGAAGAAGCGATCCAAGAATCTGCTCTCTGATTGGTGCATTTACTTCATAGAGTTTATGCATACTCTATGTTGCCCAATTTTGAAACTCTGTCTTTGAAGAATCTGTGAAGAGATACTTAGTGACGCCCGGAGGCTTTTGGTTAGTGAGGAAACGTCATCCGATGAAACCTGCAGAGAAACGTTCTGAGCAAGTGCTTTGCTATGTGTGTATTCGTCTCCTAGAGTTAAACCATTCTTTGGATTAAGCAGTGTGAAATCACTCTGTTTGTGGCATCTGAGGAAGTATATTTGGAAAGGACACTTAGAATATGGAGAAAGAAACATCCTGAGGTAAAACCCAGAAGGAAGCTTTCTGTGAAACTGCTCTGCGTCATCTTACTTCCTGTCAGACAGATAAGCTTCTCTTTTCATTGAGCAGCTTTCTAGCCCTCCATATGTTTAGCATGTGATGGGATATTCGGGAGCACTATGAGGCTAACGATAAAAAAGGAAATATGTTTAGACCAAAACTGGAGAGAAGCTTTCTGAGGAACTGCTTTGTGATGTGTGCATTCCAGTCACAGTGTTATACCTCTCTTCTCATACAGCGTCAGGGAAACCCTTTTGGAGAAACAGGTACCAAGTCATATTCGAGAGCATGTTGATGCCGATAGTGAAAAGGAAAATAGCCTCAGACAAAAACTGGAAAGAAGCTTTCTAGGAAACTTCTCTGTGATATATGTAATCATCTCACATAAATAAAGCTTTCTTTACAGTACGCAGCTTGGAAACTGTCATGGACCCATCCATGAAGGGACCTTCAGGAGCACATTCTGGACTCTGGTGAAAAAGGAAATATCTTCAGATAAAAACTGGAAAGAAGCTTTCTGTGAATCTGTTTTTGCCATGATTATTCATCTCAAATAGAGGAAGCTTTCTTTATATTACACAGCGTGGAAACTCCCTCGTGGATAGATCCATGAAGGGATATTTGGGATCACATATGGGCTTATGGTGAAATAGGAAATATAATCAGATAAAAACTGGAGAGAAGCTTTCTGAGAAACTGCTTAGGGATGTGCACATTCCACTCAGGGAGCTGTAAATTTCTTCCCATAAGGCACAGTTTAAACTCTGTTCCTGTAAAACCAAAACAGTGATATTCGGAGCTTATTGAAGACTATGGCAAAAAGTGAAATTTCGTCTAATAAAAAACACAAAGAAGCACTCCAAAAAACTGCTCTCTGACATGTCTATTCTTTTCACAGGGTTAAATCTTACTCTACATTTCCCAGTTTGAAAGTCCGTCTCAGAAGCTTTTGTGAAGGGATAGTAAGTGGCGACCGGAGAACTGTGTGAGGCAAAAAAAATGATTTCCATCGAAAATTGGAGAGAAGATTTCTGCGCAACTGTTTTGTGATGTTTGTAGACATATCATAGAGTTAAATCATTCTTTGGATTGAGCAGTTTGAAACCCTGTTTCTGTGGAATCTGAGAAAGGACATTGTGAAACGCTCTTTAAAATTCCCTGGGAAAGGGATAACCTCAGAGAGAAAACAGTAGTAAGCTTCCTGTGAAACTACTCTGTGCCACGTGAATTCCACTCACACAGTTAAGCTTTTTTTCATTGAACTGTATCATAATGCTGTTTTTGATTAGTCTGTGCAGGGATATTCTGGAGGGCTTTGAGGCTTATGGTGAGAAAGGAAACGTCTTTAGATAGAAAATGGAGAGAAGCTTTCTGAGGAGCTGCTTTGTGACGTGTGCATTCCACTCACAGAAATATACCTTTCTTTCCTAGGGGATTCCAGAATCCCTTTTAAGGAAAAAGCTACCAAGAGATATTAGGGAGCATAGCGACGACTGTGGTGAAAAAGAAAATATCCTCAGACAAAAACTGGAAAGAAAATTTCTGTGAAACTGCTTTGTGTTAGAAATATTTATTCGTCTCACATAGTTAAAACTTTAATTACAATATGCAGTTTGGAAACTCCGTCATGCACAGATCCGCAAAGGGATGCTCAAGAGCACATTCAGGCCTATGGTAAAAGAGGAGATATCTTCAGATAAAATCTGGGTAGAAGCTTTTTGAGAAACTACTTTGTGATGTATACATTCCACTAAGGGAGTTATATGTCCTTTGTCACAAGGCACTGCTTACACACTGTTCCTGTGAAACTGAAAAGGTGATATTTCGGAACGCATTGAGGACTATGGAGAATAGTGAAATACACTGAAATAAAATCCTGGAAGATGCGTTCCAAGAATCTGTTCTCTGATATGTGCATTCACTTCACAGAGTTTATGCTTACTCTATGGTGCCCATTTTCGAAACTCTCTCTTTGAAGTATCTGGGAAGGGATATTCAGTGAGGTCCGGAGGCTTGTGGTGAGGAGGAAACACCTTCTGATGAAACCTGCAGAGAAACATTCTGAGCAACTGCTTTGCAATATGTGTATTCGTCTCATAGAGTTAAACAATTCTTTGGATGGAGCAGTTTGAAAAGACTGTTTTTGTGGAATCTGAGGAAGGACATTTGGGAACGATCCTTAGAAAATGAAGAAAGAAGTATCCTCAGGTAAAATCCAGAAGGAAGCTTTCTGTGAAACTACTCTGTGTTGTCTTAATTCCTCTCACCCACATAAGCCTCTCTTTTTATTGAGCAGATTTCTACCCCTGTGTATGTTTAGCGTGTGATGGGATAATCGGGAGCACTTTGAGGCTAACAGTGAAAAAGGAAATATGTTCAGACCGAAATTGTAGAGAAGCTTTCCGAGGAACTGCTTTGTGACGTTTGCATTCCACTCACAGAAATATACCTTTCTTCTCCTAGAGGACTCTGGAATCCTTTTTGGAGAAAAAGCTACCAAGAGATATTCGGGAGACGACTATGGTGAAAAAGGAAATATCCTCAGACAAAAACTGAAAAGAAGATTTCTGTGAAACTGCTTTCTGTTAGATATATTTATTCCTCTCACATACTTAAAACGTTAATTATATTGTGCAGTTTGGAAACTCCATCATGCACAGATCTGCAAAAGGACATTCGGGAGCACATTCAGGCCTACGGTGAAAGAGGAGACACATTCACATAAAAACTGAAGAGAAGCTCTCTGAGAAACTAATTTGTGATGTATGCATTCCACTCAGGGAGTTATATGTCTTTTCTCAAAAGGCAGTGTTTGAACACTGTTCTTGTGAAACTGAAAATGTGATATTTTGGAACGCATTGAGGACTATGGGGAATAGTGAAATATAGTGAAAGAATATCGAGGAAGAAGCGTTCCAAGCATCTGCTCTCTGATATGTGCATTCACTTCACAGAGTTTATGCTTACTCTATGGTGCCCAGTTTCGAAACTCTGTCTTTGAAGAATCTGTGAAGGGATATTTAGTGACACTTGGCAGCTTGTGGTGAGCAAGGAAACGTCTTCCGCTGAAACCTGCAGAGAAAATTTCTGAGCAACTGCCTTGTGATGGGTGTATTTGTCTCATGGAGTTAACCCATTATTTGGATTGAGCAGCTTGAAATCACTGTTTCTGTGGCATCTGTGGAAGGACATTTGGGAACAATCCTTAAAATAAGGAAAAGGAAATATCCTCAGGTAAAATCCAGAAGGAAGCTTTCTGTGAAACGACTCTGTGTCGTCTTAATTCCACTCACTTTGTTAAGACTCTGTTTTCATTGATCAGTTTTCTCATCCTGTGCATGATTAGCATGTGATGGGATATTCAGGGGCACTTTGAGGCTTACGGTGATAAAGGAAATATGTTCAGACCGAAACTGAAGAGAAGCTTTCCAAGGAACTGCTTTGTGACGTGTGCATTCCACTCACAGTGTTATACCTGTCTTCTCATACAGCGTCAGAAAAACCCTTTTTTAGAGACAGGTCCCAAGTGATATTCTGGAGCATGTTGATGCTGATGGTGAAAAGGGAAATAGCCTCAGAAAAAAACTGGAAAGAAGCTTTCTAGGAAACTATTCTGTGATCTGTGTAATCACCTCACACATATTAAGTTTTCTTTACATTACGCAGCATGGAAACGGTCATGGACGGATCCAAGAAGGGAACTTCATGAGAACATTCAGGACTATTTTGAAAAAGGAAATATCTTCAGATACACACTCGAAAGAAGCTTTCTGTGAATCTGCATTTTCCTATATTCATTCAACTCACATATTGGAAGGATTCTTTACATTACATGGTTGGGAAGTCCCTCGTGAATGCATCCGCGAAGGGATAGCAGGGATCACGTTTGGGCCCATGGTGAAACTGCATTGTGACCTGTGAATACACCGCACAGAGTTACACTTCCCTTTTCATTGATCCTTTTGCTAACACTCTTTTCTTGAAATCTGCATTGGGATATTTCATAGTGCAATGAAGCTGATGGAGGCAAAGGAAATTTCCTCAAATAAAAACTAAAAAGTAGCTTTCTGAGAAACTTCTTTGTGATATGTGAATTCATCTCACCGAGTTACAACTTTGTCTTCACGAAGCAGTTTGCTAACACTGGTGTCGTGGAACCTGCCAAGTGATATTTGGGATCCTATGGAGGCCCAGGGTGAAAACGGAGATATCCTCAGATAAAATCTAGAGAGAAGCTTTCCGATAAATTGCTTTGTGATTTGTGAATTCATCACAAAGACATTCACCTTTCCCTTCTTGTAGCAGTTTGCTAACAGTGTTTTCGTGGAATATGCAAAGTGATATATGGGAGCACATTGAGGCCTAGGGTGAAAACGGAAATATCCCCAGATAGTAGCTAGAAAGAAGCTTTCTCAGAAGTTGCTTTCTGCTGTGAGAACACATAACACAGAGATTCACTTTTCCCTTCTTGCAGCAGTTTCCTAGCACTGTTGTCGTGGATCCTGCCAACTGATCTTTGGGAGCTCATTGAGGGCTGCGGTGAAAAAGGAAATAAAAACTGGAAAGAAGCGTTCTGAGAAACTGCATCATGACACGTGGATGCAACTCACAGAGTTACACTTTCCTTTTCATTCATACCTTTGATAAGACTCTTTTCTTGAAATCTGCATTGGGATATTTCTTAGCGCAAAGAAGCTGATGGTGACAAAGGAGATATCCTCAGATAAAAACTGGAAAGTATCTTTCTGAGAAACTTCTTTGTGACATGTGAATTTATCTCACCGAGTTACAACTTTGTCTTCACGAAGCAGTTTGCTAACACTGTAGTCGTGGAATCTGCAAAGTGATATTTGGGAACTCATTGAGGGCTATGGGGAAAAAGGATATATCCTCAGATTAAAACTGGAAGGAAGTGTTCTGGGAAACTGCATTATGATGTGTTAATGCAGCTCACAGAGTTACAATTTTCTCTTCAGAGATCAGTTTGCTAACACAGTTTTCTTGAAATCTGCAATTGGATACTTCTGAGCCCAATGATGCTTACCATGACAAAGGAAATATCCCCAGACAAAAACTACAAAGAAGCTTTCTTAGAAACTTCTTTGTGATGTGTCAATTCATCTCACAGAGTTCCACTTACGTTTCATGGAGCAGTCGATCAACACTGTCTTTGAGGAACCTGAGAAGTGCTACTTTGGATTGCATTGAGGCCTATGCTGTTACAGGAAATATCCTCAACAAAAAAGTGAAAAAATCTTTGTGACAAACTTCTTTGTGATATGTGAATTCATCTCACAGAGTAACAACTCAGTCTTCATGAAGCAGTTTGCTAACAGTGTTTTTGTGGAATCTGGAAAGTGATATTTGAGAGCGCATTGAGGCCTATGGTTAAAACGGAAATATCCTCAGATAATAACTAAAAAGAAACTTTCTCAGAAGTTGCTTTCTGAGGTGTGAATTCATAGCACAGAGATTCAATTTTCCGTTCTTGCAGCAGGTTCCTAACACTGTTGTCGAGTATTCTGCCAAGTGATATTTGGCAGCCCAGTGAGGGTTATGGTGAAAAAGGAAAACTCCTCAAATAAAAACTGGAAGGAAGTGTTCTGAGAAACTGCAATTTGAGCTGTGAATACAACTTGCAGAGTTACGCCTTCCTTTTCACTGATCCGTTTGCTAACACTCTTTTCTTGAAATCTGCATTGGGGTATTTCTTAGTGCAATGAAGCTGATGGAGACAAAGGAAATATCATCAAATAAAAACTAGAAAGTCACTTTCTGAGAAACTTCTTTGTGATATGTGAATTCGTCTCACCGAGTTACAGTTACAAGTTTGTCTTCATGAAGCAGTTTGCTAACACTGTTGTTGTGGAATCTGAAAAGTGATATTTGGGAGTGCATGGAGGCCCAGGGTGAAAACGGAAATTTCCTCAGATAGAATCTAGAAAGAAGATTTCTGAGAGATTGCTTTGTGATTTGTGAATTCATCACAAAGACATTCACCTTTCCCTTCTTGTAGCAGTTTGCTAACAGTGTTTTTGTGGAATCTGCAATGTGATATTTGGGAGCGCATTGAGGCCTATGGTGAAAATGGAAATGTCCTCAAATAATAACTAGAAAGAAGCTTTCTCAGAAGTTGCTTTCTGATGTGTGAATAGACAACACAGAGATTAACTTATGCCCTCTTGCAGCTGTTTCCTAACACTGTTGTCGTGGATTCTGCCAAGTGATATTTGGGAGCCAAGTGAGGGTTATGGTGAAAAAGGAAATCTCCTCAGATAAAAAATGGAAGGAAGCGTTCTGTGAAACTGCATTGTGACCTGTGAATACAACTCGCAGAGTTACACCTTCCTTTTCACTGATCCGTTTGCTAACATTCTTTTCTTGAAATCTGCATTGGGATATTTCTTAGCACAATGAAGCTGACGAAGACAAAGGAAATATCCTGAAATAAACACTAGAAAGTAGCTTTCTGAGAAACTTCTTTGTGATATGTGAATTCATCTCACTGAGTTACAACTTTGACTTCACGAAGCTGTTTGCTAAAACTCTTGTCGTGGAATCTGCAAAGTGATATTTGGGATCGCATGGAGGCCCATGGTGAAAACGGAAATATCCTCAGATATAACCTAGAAAGAAGGTCTCTGAGAGATTGCTTTGTGATTTGTGAATTCATCACAAAGACATTCACCTTACCCTTCTTGTAGCAGTTTGATAACACTGCTTCGTGGAATATGCAAAGTGATATTTCGGAGTGCTTAAGGGCTATGGTGAAAACGGAAATATCCTCAGATAATAACTAGAAAGAAGTTTTCTTAGAAATTTCTTTGTGGTGTGTCAATTCATCTCACAGAGTTACACTTACGTTTCATGGAGCCGTCGATTAACACTGTCTTTGAGGAATCTGAAAAGTGCTACCTTGGATCACATTAAGGCCTTTGCTGTTACAGGAAATATCCTCAATTAAAAATGTGAAAGAAGCTTTGTGACAAACTCCTTTGTGATGTGTGAATTCATCTCACAGAGTAACAACTTAGTCGTCATGAAGCAGTTTGCTAACAGTGTTTTCGTGGAATCTGCAAAGTGATATTTGGAAGCTCATTGAGGGCTATGGTGAAAAAGGAAATATCCTCAGATGAAAACTAGAAAGTAGGTTTCTGAGAAACTTCTTTGTGATATGTGAAGTCATGTCATCGAGTTACAACTTTGTCTTCATGATGCAGTTTGCTAACACTGTTGTCGTGGAATCTGCAAAGTGATATGTGGAAGCTCATTGAAAGCTATGGTAAAAAACTACATATCCTCGGATTAAAACTGGAAAGAAGCGTTCTGAGAAACTGCATTATGATGTGTGAATGCAACTCACGGAGTTACACTTTCCTCTTCAGAGATCAGTTTGCTAACACAGTTTTCTTGAAATCTGCATTTGGTTACTTCTGAACGTAATGAGGCTTACAGTGACAAAGGAAATATCCTCAGACAAAACTAGAAAGAAGCTTTCTTAGAAACTTCTTTGTGATTTGTCAATTCATCTCACAGAGTTACCCTTACGTTACATGGAGCAGTCGGTCAACACTCTCTTTGAGGATCCTGAGACGTGCAACCTTGGATCGCATTGAGGCCTACGCTGTTAAAGGAAATATCCTCAATTAAAAACATGAAAGACGCTTTGTGACAAACTTCTTTGTGATATGTGAGTTCATCTCGCGGAGTAACAACTTAGTCTTCATGAAGCAGTTTGCTAAGAGTGTTTTCATGGAATGTGCAAAGTGATATTTGGGAGCACATTGAGGCCTATGATAAAAACAGAAATATCCTTAGATAATAACTAGAAAGAAGCTTTCTGAGAAATTACTTTCTAATGTGTGAATTCATAACACAGAGATTCACTTTTCCCTTCTTGCAGCAGGTTCCTAACACTATTGTCATGGATTCTGCCAACTGATACTTGGGAACTCATTGAGGACAGTGGTGAAAAAGGAAATATCCTCAGATAAAAACTGGAGAGAAGCATTCTGAGAAACTTCCTTGTGACATGTGGATGCACCTCACAGAGTTATACTTTCCTTTTCATTGATCCATTGCTAAGACTCTTTTCTTGAAATCTGCATTGGGGTGCCTCTTAGCACAATGAAGCTAACAGTGAAAAAGGAAATATCCTCAAAGAATAAATAGAAAGTAGCTTTTTGAGAAACTTCTTTGTGACATGTGAATTCATCTCACCGAGTTACAACTTTGTCTTCATGAAGCAGTTTGCTAACACTGTTGTCGTGGTATCTGAAAAGTGATATTTGGGAGCTCATTGAGGGCTATGGTGAATATGGAAATATCCTCCGAGAAAGACCGGAATGAAGCTTTCTGAGAAACTGCTTTGTGATGTGTGAATTCATTTCAAAGTATTACACCACTGTTTCATGGAGGAGTCTGCTAGCACTGACTTTGTGGAAGCTCAGAAGTGATGTCTTGGATATTGTTGAATTCCATGGTGAAAAACAAAATATCTTTAGACATATCTGCAGAGAAATCTTCTCCGAAACTTTTTGTTGTGGGTGAATTCAGCTCACAGGTTTAGATGATTGTTTTCATTCAGGAGCATGCTAGCAGTGTTTTCACAGAAACTGCAATAAGACACACGGTGGTGATCCGAGACCACAAATAACCTCACCTCAAAGAAGAAAGAAGCTTTCTGAGAAACTGGTCTGTGATGTGTGAATTCAACTCACTGAGTTACTCCTGTGTTTCGTGGAGCCGTTGGCTAGCCCTGTTTTTGTGGAATCTGAGAACTGATAATTCGGATCCCTTTGAAGACTATAGGGCCAAATGATATATCCTCCATTAAAAATGAGAAAGAAGCTTTCTGAGAAACTTCAACGTGATCTGTGAATTCATCTCACCGAGTTACACCTTTCTCCTCATGAAGTCGTTCGCTGAGACTGTTCTCGTGGAATTTGCTAAGTGATATTTGAGAACCCAGAGAGGGTTATGGTGGAAAAGAAAATCACCTCAGATTACAATTGGAAGGAAGTGTTCTGAGAAACTGCATTGTGACTTGTGAATACAACTCACAGAGTTACACTTTCCTTATCATTGATCCGTTTGCTAACACTCTTTTCTCTGACATCTGCATTGGGTTACTTCTTAGTACAATAAAGCTGACAGAGACAAAGGAAATATCCTCAAATAAAAACGAGAAAGTCGCTTTCTGAGAAACTTCTTTGTGATATGTGAATTCATCTCACAGAGTTACAACTTTGTCTTCACGAAGCTGTTTGCTAACACTGTTGTCATGGAATTAGCAGAGTGATATTTGAGGTGCATGGAGGCCCATGGTGAAAACGGAAATACTCTCAGATAAAATCTAGAAAGAATCTTTCTGAGAAATTACTTTGTGATTTGTGAATTCATCACAAAGACATTCACCTTTCCCTTCTTTTTTTTTTTTTTTTTTAATTATACTTTAAGTTCTAGGGTACATGTGCATAACGTGCAGGTTTGTTACATATGTATACATGTGCCATGTTGGTGTGCTGCACCCATCAACTCGTCAGCACCCATCAATTCATCATTTATATCAGGTATAACTTCCCAATGCAATCACACCCCCCCACCATGATAGGCGCCAGTGTGTGATGTTCCCCTTCCCGAGTCCAAGTGAGCTCATTGTTCAGTTCCCACCCATGAGTGAGAACATGCGGTGTTTGGTTTTCTCTTCTTGTGATAGTTTGCTAAGAATGATGGTTTCCAGCTGCATCCATGTCCCTACAAAGGACGCAAACTCATCCTTTTTTATGGCTGCATAGCATTCCATGGTGTATATGTGCCACATTTTCTTAATCCAGTCTGTCACTGATGGACATTTGGGTTGATTCCAAGTCTTTGCTTTTGTGAATAGTGCCGCAATAAACATATGTGTGCATGTGTCTTTGTAGTAGAATAATTTATAATCCTTTGGGTATATACCCAGTAGTGGGATGGCTGGGTCATATGGTACATCTAGTTCTAGATCCTTGAGGAATTGCCATACTCTTTTCCATAATGGTTGAACTAGTTTACAATCCCACCAACAGTGTAAAAGTGTTCCTATTTCTCCACATCCTCTCCAACACCTGTTGTTTCCTGATTTTTTAATGATTGTCATTCTAACTGGTGTGAGATGGTATCTCATTGAGGTTTTGATTTGCATTTCTCTGATGGCGAGTGATGCTGAGCATTTTTTCATGTGTCTGTTGGCTGTATGAATGTCTTCTTTTGAGAGACGTCTGTTCATATCCTTTCCCCACTTTTTGATGGGGTTGTTTGTTTTTTTCTTGTATATTTGTTTGAGTTCTTTGTAGATTCTGGAAATGAGCCCTTTGTCAGATGAGTAGATTGCAAAAATTTTCTCCCATTCTGTAGGTTGCCTGTTCACTCTGATGGTAGTTTCTTTTGCTGTGCAGAAGCTCTTTAGTTTAATGAGATCCCATTTGTCAATTTTGGCTTTTGCTGCCTTTGCTTTTGGTGTTTTAGACATGAAGTCCTTGCCCATGCCTATGTCCTGAATGGTACTACCTAGATTTTCTTCTAGGGTTTTTATGGTATTAGGTCTAACATTTAAGTCTCTAATCCATCTTGAATTAATCATCGTATAAGGAGTAAGGAAAGGATCCAGTTTCAGCTTTCTACTTATGGCTATACAATTTTCCCAGCACCATTTATTAAATAGGGAATCCTTTCCCCATTTCTTGTTTTTGTCAGGTTTGTCAAAGATCAGATGGTTGTAGATGAGTGGCATTATTTTTGAGGGCTCCGTTCTGTTCCATTGGTCTATATCTCTGTTTTGGTACCAGTACCATGCTGTTTTGGTTACTGTAGCCTTGTAGTATAGTTTGAAGTCAGGTAGCGTGACGCCTCCGGCTTTGTCCTTTTGACTTAGGATTGTCTTGGCAATGCGGGCTCTTTTTTGGTTCCATATGAACTTTAAAGCAGTTTTTTTCCAATTCTGTGAAGAAACTCATTGGTAGCTTGATGGGGATGGCATTGAATCTATAAATAACCTTGGGCAGTATGGCCATTTTCACGAAATTGATTCTTTCTATCCATGAGCATGGTATGTTCTTCCATTTGTTAGTGTCCTCTTTGATTTCACTGAGCAGTGGTTTGTAGTTCTCCTTGAAGAGGTCCTTCACATCCCTTGTAAGTTGGATTCCTAGGTATTTTATTCTCTTTGAAGCAATTGTGAATGGAAGTTCATTCCTGATTTGGCTCTCTGCTTGTCTGTTACTGGTGTATAAGAATGCTTGTGATTTTTGCACATTAATTTTGTATCCTGAGACTTTGCTGAAGTTGCTTATCAGCTTAAGAAGATTTTGGGCTGAGACGATGGGGTTTTCTAAATAGACAATCATGTCATCTGCAAACAGGGACAATTTGAGTTCTTCTTTTCCTAACTGAATACCCTTGATTTCTCTCTCTTGCCTGATTGCCCTAGCCAGAACTTCCAACACTATGTTGAATAGGAGTGGTGAGAGAGGGCATCCCTGTCTTGTGCCAGTTTTCAAAGGGAATTTTTCCAGTTTTTGCCCATTCAGTATGATATTAGCTGTGGGTTTGTAACCCTAACCTTTCCCTTCTTGTAGCAGTTTGCTAACAGTGTTTTCTTGAAATCTGCAAAGTGATATTTGGGAGCACCTTGAGGCATATGGTGAAAACGGAAATATCCTCAGATATTAACTAGAAAGAAGCTTTCTCGGAATTTGCTTTCTGATGTGTGAATACATAACACAGAGATTCACTTTTCCTTCTTGCAGCAGGTTTCTAACACTGTTGTCGTGGATTCTGCCAAGTGATATTTGGGAGCTCATTGAGGGCTATGTTGGAAAAGAAAATATACTCAGATAAATACTGGAAAGAAGCGTTCTGAGAAACTGCATCATGACATTTGCGTACAACTCACAGAGTTACACGTTCCTTTCCATTGATCCCTTTGCTAAGACTTTTTTCTTGAAATCTGCATTGAGATATCTGTCAGTGCAATGAAGCTGATGGTGACAAAGTAAATATCCTCAGAGAAAAACTACAAAGTAGCTTTCTGAGAAACATCTTTCTGCCATGTGAATTCATCTCATCGAGTTACTATTTGTCTTCACGAAGCAGTTTGCTAACACTGTTGTCGTGGAATCTGCAAAGTAATATTTAGGAGTTCATTTTTTCTTCAGAGTTTGCTAACACAGTTTCTTGAAATCTGTAATTGGATACTACTAAGCGCAATGAGGCGTACGGTGACAAAGGATATATTCTCAGAAAAAAAATTAGAAGGAAGCTTTCTTAGAAACTTCTTTGTCATGTGTCAATTCATCTCACAGAGTTACACTTACATTTCATGGAGCAGTTGAATAACACTGTCTTTGAGGAAACTGAAAAGTGCTACCTTGGATCGCATTGAGGCTTACGCTGTTTCAGGAAATATCCTCAATTAAAAACATGAAAGAAGCTTTGTGACAAACTTTTTTTGTGATATGTGAATTCATCTCACAGAGTAACAACTTAGTCTTCATGAAGCAGTTTGCTAACAGTGTTTTCGTGGAATCTGCAAAGTGATATTTGGGTGCGCCTTGAGGCCTATGGTGAAAACGGAATTAACCTCAGATAATAACTAGAAAGAAGCTATCTCAGAAGTTGCTTTCTGATGTGTGAATTCATAACACAGAGATTCACATTTCCCTTCTTGCAGCAGGTTCCTAACACTGTTGTCGTGGATTCTGCCAAGTGATATTTGCGAGTTCATTAAGGGTTGTGATGAAAAAGGAAATATCCTCAGATAAAAACTGCGAAGAAGAGTTCTGAGAAACTGCATCATGACATATGGATGCAACTCACAGAGTTACACTTTCCGTTTCATTGAGCTGATCCTAAGCCTCTTTTCTTCAAATCAGCATTGGAATATCTCATAGCACAATGAAGCTGACAGTGACAAAGGAAATATCCTCAGAGAAAAACTGGAAATAACTTTCTGAGAAACTTCTTTGTGACAGGTGAATTCATCTCACTGAGTTACAACTTTGTCTTCAAGAAACAGTTTGCTAATGCTGTTATCGTGAATACTGCCAAGTGATATTTGGGAGGTCATTGAGGGCTGTGGTGAAAAAAGAAATATCCTGAGATAAAAACTGGAAAGAAGCGTTCTGAGAAACTGCCTTGTTACATGTGGATGAAACTCACAAAGTTACACTTTCCTTTTTGTTGATCCGTTGCTAAGACTCTTTTCTTGAAATCTACATGGGGATATCTCTTAGTGTAATGAAGCTGGAGGTGACAAAAGAAATATCCTCAGATGAAAACTAGAAAGAAGCTTTCTTAGAAACTTCTTGGTGATGTGTGAATTCATCTCACAGAGTTACACTTATGTTTCATGGAGCAGTCAATTAACACTGTCTTTGACGAACCTGAGAAGGGCTACTATGGATCGCATTGAGTTCTACGCTGATAAAGGAAATATCATCAGTTCAAAACGTGAAAGAAGCTTTCTGAGAATCTTCTTTGTGATCTGTGAATTCATCTCACAGAGTTACAAATTAGTCCTCAGGAAGCAGTTGGCTAACACTCTTTTCGTGGAATGTGCAAGGTGATATGTGGGAGCCCACTGGTGCCCATGGTGTAAAAGGAAATATCCTCAGATAATAACTAGAGAGAAGTTTTCTGAGAGATTGCTTTCTGATGTGTGATGTCATCACACAGAGTTACAAGCTTTCCTTCCTGGAACAGTTTGCTAACACTGTTGTCGTGGATTCTGCCAAGTGATATTTGGGAGCTCATTGAGGGCTATGGTGAAAAAAGAAATATCCTCAGATAAAAAGTGCAAAGAAGCCTTCTGAGAAACTGCATTGCGATGTGTGAATGCAACTTACAGAGTTACACGTTTCTCTTCATTGATCAGTTTGCTAACACAGTTTTCTTGAAATCTGCAATGGGATACTTCTTAGCGCAATGAAGCTTATGGTGACAAAGGAAATATCCTCAGATCAAAACTAGAAAGAAGCTTTCTTAGAAACTTCTTGGTGATGTGTGAATTCATCTCGCAGAGTTACACTTATGTTTCATGGAGCAGTCCATTAACACTGTCTTTGAGGAACCCGAGAAGGGCTACTTTGGATCGCATTGAGGTCTATGCTTATAAAGGAAATATCATGAGTTGAAAACGTGAATGAAGCTTTCTGAGAAACTTCTTTGTGATCTGTGAATTCATCTCAAAGAGTTACAACTTAGTCCTCAGGAAGCAGTTTGCTAACACTCTTTTCGTGGAATCTGCAAAGTGATATTTGGGTGCCCACTGGGGCCCATGGTGAAAAAGGAAATATCCTCAGATAATAAATAGAGAGAAGCTTTCTGAGAGATTGCTTTCTGATGTGTGACTTCATCACAAAGAGTTCCACCCTTCCCTTCTTGAGACAGTTTCCTTACACTGGTGCCGTGGATCCTACAAAGTGATATTTCGGAGCTCATTGAGGGCTATGGCGAAAAGGAAATATCCTAAGATAAAAACTAGAAAGAAGACTTCTCAGAAACTGCATTGTGATGTGTGAATGCAACTCACAGAGATACAAGTTTCTCTTCAGTGATCAGGTTGCTAACACAGTCTTCTTGAAATCTACAATGTGACAATTATTAGCGTAATGAAGCTTATGGTGAAAAAGGAATATCTTCAGATCAAAACTAGAAAGAATCTTTCTTAGAAACTTCTTCGTGATGTGTGAATTCATCTCACAGAGTTACACTTATGTTTCATGGATCAGTCCATTAACACTGTCTTTGAGGAACCTGAGAATGGCTAATTTGGATCGCATTGAGGCCTACGCTGAAAAAGGAAATATCATCAGTTCAAAACGTGAAAGAAGCTTTCTGAGAAACTTCTTCGTGATATGTGATTTCATCTCACAGTGTTAAAAACTAGTCCTCAAAAAGCAGTTGGCTAACACTCTTTTCGTGGAATCTGCAAAGTTATATTTGGGAGCCCATTGGGGCCCATGGTGAAAAAGGAAATATCCTCAGATAATAACTAGAGAAAAGCTTTCTGAGAGATTGCTTTGTGATGTGTGACTTCATCACACAGAGTTCCACCCTTTCCTTCTTGGAACAGTTTCCTAACACTGGTGTCGTGGATTCTTCAAAGTGATATTTGGGAGCTCATTGAGGGCTACGGTGAAAAAGGAAATTTCCTCAGATAAAAACTAGAAAAAAGCCTTCTGAGAAACTGCATTGCGATTTGTGAATTTAACTCACAGAGTTACAAGTTTCTCTTCAGTGATCAGTTTGCTAACACAGTTTTCTTGAAATCTGCAATGGGATACTTCTTAGCGCGAAGAAGCTTACAGTGACAAAAGAACTATCCTCACATGAAAACTAGAAAGAATCTTTCTTAGAAATTTCTTGGTGATGTGTGAATTTATCTCACAGAGTTACATTTATGTTTCATGGAACAGTTCTTTCACACTGTCTTTAGGGAAACTGAGAAGGGCTACTTTGGATCGCATTGAAGCCTATGATGATAAAGGAAATATCATCAGTTAAAAATGTGAAATGAACATTCTGAGAAACTTGTTTGTGATCTGTGATTTCATCTCACAGAGTTGCAACTTAGTCCTCAGGAAGCACTTTCCTAACACTCTTTACGTGGAATCTGCAAAGTGATATTTGGGAGCCCTTTGGGGCCCATGGTGAAAAAGGAAATATTCTCAGGTAATAACTAGAAAGAAGCTTTCTGAGAGTTTGCTTTCTGATGTGTGACTTCATCACAAAGACTTCCACCCTTCCCTTCTTGGGACAGTTTGCTAACACTGTTTTCGTCATATCTGCAAAGTGATATTTGGCAGCAATTTGTGGGCTATGGTGAAAAAGGAAATATCCTCAAATAAAAACTGGAAAGAAACCTTCTGAGAAACTGCATTGTGATGTGTGAATGCAACTCACAGAGTTACACGTTTCCCTTCAGTGATCAGTTTGCTAACACAGTTTTCTTGAAACATGCAATAGAATACTTCTTAGCGCAGTGAAGCTTAGGGTGATAAAGGAAATATCCTCAGATGAAAACTAGAAAGAGTGTTTCTAAAAACATGTCGGTGATGTGTGAATTCATTTCACAGAGTTACACTTCATGTTTCATGGAGCAGTCCATTAATTCTGTCGTTGAGGAACCTGAGAAGAGCTACTTTGGATCTCATTGAGGCCTATGCTGATAAAAGAAATATCATCAGTTCAAAACGTGACAGAAGCTTTCTGAGAATCTTCTTGTGATCTGTGAATTCATCTAACAGAGTTACAACTTAGTCCTCAGGAAGCAGTTTGCTAACACTCTTTTTGTGGAATCTGCAAAGTAATATTTGGGAGCCCATTGCGGTCCATGGTGAAAAAGGAAATATCCTAAGATAATAATTACAGAGAAGCTTTCTAAGAGATTGCTTTCTGATATGTGACTTCTTCACACAGAGTTCCACCCTTCCCATCTTGGAACAGTTTCCTAACACTGGTGTCGTGAATTCTGCAAAGTGATATTTGGGAGCTCATTGAAGGCTATGGTGAAAAAGGAAATATCCTCAGATTAAAACTGGAAAGAAGCATTCTGAGAAACTGCATCGTGACATGTGGATGCAACTCACAGAGTTACACGTTCCTTTTCGTTGATCACTTTGCCAAGACTCTTTTCTTGAAATCTGTATTGGGATATCTCTTAGCGCAATGAAGCTGACGATGACAAAGGAAATATCCTCAGAGAAAAACTCGAAAGTAGCTTTCTCAGAATATTCTTTGAGACATGTGAATTTATCTTACTGAGTTACAAATTTGTCTTCACGAAGCAATTTGCTAACACTGTATTCGTGGAGTCTGCAAAGTGATATTTGAGAGCTCATTGAGGGCTATGTTGAAAAAGGAATTATCCTCCGATTAAAACTGGAAAGAAGCATTCTGAGAAACTGCATTATGATGTGTGAATGCAACTCACAGAGTTAAACTTTTCTGCTCAAAGATGAGTTTGCTAACACAGTTTTCTTGAAATCTGCAATTGGATTCTTCTGAGCACAGTGAGGCGTACAGTGACAAAGGAAATATCCTGAGACAAAAACTACGAAGAAGCTTTCTTAGAAACTTCTTTGTGATGTGTCAATTCATCTCACAGAGTTACACATATGTTTCATGGAGCAGTCGATTAACACTTTAAGGAATCTGAGAAGTGCTACCTTGGATTGCATTGAGGCCTACGCTGTTAAAGGGAATATACTCAATTAAAAACGTGAAAGAAGCTTTGTGACAAACTTCTTTGTGATATGTGAATTCATCTCTCAGAGTAACAACTTAGTCTTCATGAAGCAGTTTGCTAACAGTGTTTTCGTGTAATCTGCAAAGTGATATTTGGGAACGCATTGGGGCCTATGGTGAAAACGAAAATATCCTCAGATAATAACTAGAAAGAAACTTTCTTAGAAGTTGCTTTCTGAGATGTGCATTCATAACACAGAGATTCACTTTTCCCTTCTTGGAGCAGGTTCCTAACACTGTTGTCCTGGATTGTGCCAAGTGATATTTGGGAGCTCATTGTGGGCTATGTTCAAAAAGGAAATATCCTGAGATAAAAACTGGAAAGAAGCGATCTGAGAAACTGCCTTGTGACATGTTGATGCAACTCAGAGTTGCACTTTCCTTTTCATTCATACCTTTGATAAGCCTCTTTTCTTGAAATCTGCATTGGGATATCTCTTTGGGCAATGAAGCTGATGGTGACAAAGGAGATATTCTCAGATAAAAACTAGAAAGTAGCTTCCTGAGAAACTTCATTGTGACATGTGAATTCATCTCAACGAGTTACAACTTTGTGTTCACGAAGCAGTTTGCTAACACTGTTGTTGTGGAATCTGCAAAGTGATATTTGGGAGCTAATTGAGGGCTATGGTGAAAAAGTAATTATCCTCACTTTAAAACTGGAAAGAAGCGTTCTAAGAAACCGCAATATGATTTGTGAATGCAACTCACAGAGTTACACTTTTCTGTTCAGAGATCAATTTGCTAACACAGTTTTCTTGAAATCAGCTATTGGATACTTCTGAGCGCAATGAGGCTTTTGGTAACAAAGAAAATATCCTCAGACAAAAACTACAAGGTAGCTTTCTTAGAAACTTCTTTGTGATGTGTCAATTCACCTCACAGAGTTACACTTACGTTTCATGGAGTAGTCGATTAACACTCTCTTTGAGGAACCTGAGAAGTGCTACCTTGCATCACATTGAGGTCTATGCTGTTAAACGAAATATCCTCAATTAAAAACGTGAAAGAAGCTTTGTGACAAACCTCTTTGTGATACGTGAATTCATCTCAGAGTAACAACGTGGTCTTCATGAAGCAGTTTGCTAACAGTGTTTTCGTGCAATCTGCAATGTTTTATTTGGAAGTGCATTGAGGCCTATGGTGAAAACGAAAAAAAACTCAGATGGTAACTAGAAAGAAGCTTTCTCAGAAGTTGCTTTCCGTTGTGTGAATTCATAACACAGAGATTCACTTTTCCATTCTTGCAGCAGGTTATTAACACTGTTGTCATGGATTCTGTCAAGTGATATTTGCGAGCTCATTGAGGGCTGTGGTGAAAAAGGAAATATCGTCAGATAAACACTGGAAAGAAGCATTCTGAGAAACTGCATCGTAATATATGGATGCAACTCACAGAGTTACACTTTCCATTTCATTGATCCGTTGCTAAGACCCTTTTCTTGATAGCTGCAATTCAATAGCTCTTGGCGCAAGGAAGCTCACGGTGACAAAGGAAATATCGTCAGAAAAAGTGGAAAGTAGCTTTCTGAGAAACTTCTTTCTGACATGTGAATTCATCTCAACGAGTTACAACTTTGTCTTCAGAAACAGTTTGCTAACACTGTTATCGCGGATACTGCCAAGTGATATTTGGGAGCACATTGAGGGCTGTGATGTAAAAGGAAATATCCTCAAATAAAAACTGAAATGAAGCATTCTGAGAAACTGCCTTGTGAAATGTGGCAGCAACTCACAACGTTACACTTTCCTTTACATTTATCTGTTGCTAAGACTCTTTTATTGAAATCTACATTGGGATCTCTCTTAGCGAAATGAAGCGGAAGGTGACAAAGGAAATATCCTCAGATGAAAACTAGAAAGAAGCTTTCTTAGAAACTTCTTGGTGATGTGTGAATTTATCTCAGAGAGTTACACGTATGTTTCATGGAGCAGTCCATTAATGCTGTCTATGAGGAACCTGAGAAGTTCTACTTTGGATTGCATTGAGGCCAACACTGATAAAGGAAATATCATCAGTTAAAGACGTGAAAGAAGCTTTCTGAGAAACTTTTTGTGATCTGTGAATTCATCTCACAGAGTTTCAACTTAGTCTTCAGGAATCACTTTGCTAACACTCTTTTCATGTAATCTGCAAAGTGATATTTGGGAGCCCATTGGGGCCCATGGTGAAAAAGGAAATATCCTCAGATAATAACTACAGAGAAGCTTTCTGAGGGATTGCTTTCTCATGTGTGACATCATCACACAGAGTTCCACCTTTCCTTTCTTGGAACAGTTTCCTTACACTGCTGTTGGGTATTGTGCAACGTGATATTTGGGAGCTCATTGAGGACTATGGTGAAAAAGGAAATATCTTCAGATAAAAAGTGTAAAGAAGCCTTCCGAGAAACTGCATTGCGATGTGTGAATGCAACTCACAGAGTTACACGTTTCTCTTCAGTGATCAGTTTGCTAACACAGTTTTCTTGAAATCTTCAATGGGATACCTCTTAGTGCAATGAAACTTATGGTGACAAAGGAAATATCCTCAGATGAAAACTTGAAAGAAGCTTTCTTAGAAACTTCTTGGTGATGTGTGAATTCATCTCACATACTTACACGTAAATTTCGTGCAGCAGTCCATTAACACTGTGTTTGAGGAACCTGAGAAGGGCTACTTTGGATCGCATTGAGGCCTATGCTGATAAAGAAATGTCGTCAATTAAAAACGTGAAAGAAGCTTTTTGAGAAACGTCTTTGTGATCTGTGAATTCACCTCACAGAGTTACAACTTAGTCTTCAGGAAGCAGTTGGCTAACACTCTTTTCGTGCAATCTGCAAAGTGATATTTGGGAGCCCATTGGGGCCCATGGTGAAAAAGGAAATATCCTCAGATAATAACTAGAGAGAAGCTTTCTGAGAGATTGCTTTCTGATGTGTGACTTCATCACACAGAGTTCCACCCTTCCCTTCTTGGAACAGTTTGCTAATACTGTTTTCGTGGATTCAGCAAAGTGATATTTGGGAGCTCACTGAGGGTTATGGTGAAAAAGTAAATATCCCCAGATAAAAACTGGAAAGAAGCCTTCTGAGAAACTGAATTGCGATGTGTGAATGCAAATCACAGAGTTACATGTTTCGGTTCGGTGATCAGTTTGCTAACACAGTTTTCTTGAAATCTGCAGGGGGATACTTCTTACCACAATGAAGCTTACTGTGACAAATGAAATGTCCTCAGATGAAAACTACGAAGAAACTTTCTTAGAAACTTCTTGGTGATGTGTGAATTCATCTCACAGAATTACACTTATGTTTCATGGAGCAGTCCATTAACACTGTCTATGAGGAACCTGAGAAGGGCTACTTTAGATCGCACTGAGTCCAACGCTGATAAAGGAAATATCATCAGTTCAGAACGTGAAAGAAGCTTTCTGAGAAATTTATTTGTGATCTGTGAATTCATCTCAAAGAGTTTCAACTTTGTCCTCAGGAAACTGTTTGATAACACTCTTTTCTTGGAATATGCAAAGTGATATTTGGGAGCCCATTGGGGCCCATGGTGAAAAAGGAAATATCCTCAGGTAATAACTAGAGAGAAGCTTTCTGAGAGATTGCTTTCTGATGTGTGACTTCATCACATAGAGTTCCACGCTTCCCTTCTTGGAACAGTTTGTTAACATTGTTGTCGTGGAATCTGCAAAGTGATATTTGGGAGATAATTGCGGGCTATGGTGAAAAAGGAAATATCCTCAGATAAAAACTGGAAAGAAGCCTTCTCAGAAACTGCATTGCGATGTGTGAATGCAACTCACAGAGCTACACGTTTCTCTTCAGTGATCAGTTTGTTAACACAGTTATTTTGACATCTGCAATGGCATAATTCTTAGCGCAATGAAGATTATGGTGACAAAGGAAATATCCTCAGATGAAAACTAGAAAGAAGCTTCCTTAGAAACTTCTTGGTGATGTGTGAATTCATCTCACAGCTTTCTTGAAATCTGCACTGGGATACTTCTTAGCACAATGAAGCTTACGGTGACAAATGAAATGTCCTCAGATGAAAACTAGATAGAAACTTTCTTAGAAACTTCTTGGTGATGTGTGAATTCATCTCACAGAGTTACACTTGTGTTTTCTGGCGCAGTCCATTAACACTGTCTTTCAGGAACCTGAGAAGGGCTACTTTGCGTCATATTGAGGCCTACGCTGATAAAGGAAATATCATCAGTTCAAAACGTGAAAGAAGCTTTCTGAGAATCTTCTTCATGATCTGTGAATTCATCTCACAGAGTTACAAATTAGTCCTCAGGAAGCAGTTGGCTAACACTCTTTTCATGGCATGTGCAAAGTGATATGTGGGAGACCATTGGTGCCCATGGTGTAAAAGGAAATATCCTCAGATAATAACTAGAGAGAAGTTTTCTGAGAGATTGCTTTCTGATGTTTGATGTCATCACACAGAGTTACAAGCTTCCCTTCCTGGAACAGTTTCCTAACACTGTTGTCGTGGATTCTGCAAAGTGATATTTGGGAGCTCACTGAGGTCTATGATGTAAAAGGAAATATATGCAGATAAAAACTGGAAAGAAGCCTTCCGAGAAACTACATTGCGATGTGTGAATGCTACTCACAGAGTTACAAGTTTCTCTTCAGTGATCAGTTTTCTTAAACAGTTTTCTTGAAATCTGCAATGGGATAGATCTTAGCACAATGAAGCTTACGGTGACAAATGAAATGTCCTCAGATGAAAACTAAAAAGAAACTTTCTTAGAAACTTCTTGGTGATGTGTGAATTCATCTCACAGGGTTACACTTATGTTTCATGGATCAGTCCATTAACACTGTCTTCGAGGGACCTGAGAATGGCTACTTTGGATCGCACTGAGTCTAACGCTGATAAAGGAAATATCATCAGTTCAAAACGTTAAAGACGCTTTCTGAGAAACTTCTTTGATCTGTGAATTCAACTCAAAGAGTTACAACTTTGCCCTCAGGAAACTGTTTGATAACACTCTTTTCTTGGAATCTGCAAAGTGATATTTGGGCGCCCACTGGGGCCCATGGTGAAAAAGGAAATATCCTCAGGAAATAATTAGAGAGAAGCTTTCTGAGAGATTGCTTTCTGATGTGTGACTACATCACACCAAGTTCCACCCTTCTCTTCCTGGAACAGTTTGCTAACATTGTTGTCCTGAATTCTGCAAAGTGATATTTGGGAGATGATTGAGGGCTATGGTGAAAAAGGAAATATCCTCAGATAAAAAGTGCAAAGAAGCCTTCTGAGAAACTGCATTGCGATGTGTGAATGCAACTCACAGAGTTACACGTTTCTCTTCAGTTATCAGTTTGCTAACACAGTTGTCTTGAAATCTGCAATGGCATAATTCTTAGCCCAGTGAAGCTTATGGTGAAAAAGGAAATATCCTCAAATGAAAACTAGAAAGTAGCTTTCTTAGGAACTTCTTGGTGATGTGTGAATTCTTCTCAAAGAGTTACAGTTATGTTTCATGGAGCAGTCCAGTAACACTGTCTTTGAAGAATCTGAGAAGGGCTACTTTTGATCGCTTTGAGGCCTATGCTTATAAAGGAAATATCATCAGTTCAAAACGTGAAAGAATCTTTCTGAGAAACTTCTTTGTGATCTGTGAATTCATCTCACAATGTTACAACTTTGTCCTCAGAAAGCTGTTTGCTAACACTCTTTTCATGGAATCTGCAAAGTGATATTTGGGATCCCATTGGGGCCCATGGGGAAAAAGGAAATATCCTCAGATAATAACTAGAGAGAAGCTTTTTGAGAGATTGCTTTCTGATGTGTGACTTCATCGCACACAATTCCACCCTTCGCTTCTTGG
Organism: Piliocolobus tephrosceles; assembly: GCF_002776525.5. Classification (NCBI taxonomy): domain Eukaryota; kingdom Metazoa; phylum Chordata; class Mammalia; order Primates; family Cercopithecidae; genus Piliocolobus; species Piliocolobus tephrosceles. The sequence goes on along the minus strand of NC_045435.1, from coordinate 126,978,005 downwards.
AACAGTTTGCTAACGCTGCTGTCATGGATTCTGCAAAGTGATATTTGGGAGCTCATTGAGGGCTATGGTGAAAAAGGAGATATCCTCAGATAAAAATTGGAAAGAAGCCCTCTGAGAAACTGCATTGCGATGTGTCAATGCTACTCACAGAGTTACACGTTTGTATTCCGTGATCAGGTTGCTAACACAGTTTTCTTGATATCTGCATTGGGATACTTCTTACCGCAATGAAGCTTACAGTGACAAAGGAAATATCCTGAGATGAAAACTAGAAAGAAACTTTCATAGAAACTTCTTGGTGATGTGTGAATTCATCTCACAGAGTTATACTTAAGTTTCGTGGAGCTGTCCATCAAAACTCTCTTTGAGGAACCTGCGAAGGGCTACTTTGGATCGCATTGCAGCCTACCCTGATAAAGGAAATAACATCAGTTGAAAACGTGAAATAATTAATTTTCATATAAGGAGTAAGGGAAAACATCCAGTTACAGCTTTTTACTTATGGCTATCCAATTTTCCCAGCACCATTCATTAAATAGGGAATTCTTTCCCCATTTCTTGTTTCTCTCAGGTTTGTCAAACATCAGATGGCTGTAGATGTATGGTATTATTTCTGAGGACTCTGTTCTGTTCCATTATTCTATATCTCTGTTTTGGTACCAGTACCATGCTGTTTTGGTTTCTGTAGCCTTGTAGTATAGTTTGAAGTCAGGTAGCGTGATGCCCCCAGCTTTGTTCTTCTGACTTAGGATTTTCTTGGAAATACGGGCTCTCTTTTGTTTCCATATGAACTTTAAAGCCGTTTTTTTCCAATTTTGTGAAGAAACTCATTGGTAGCTTAATGGGGGTGGCATTGATTCTATAAATAACCTTGGTCAGTATGGCCATTTTCAAGATATTGAGTCTTCCTATCCATGAGCATGGTATGTTCTTCCATTTGTTAGTGTCCTCTTTGATTTCACTGAGCAGTGGTTTGTAGTTCTCCTTGAAGAGATCCTTTACATCCCATGTAACTTGGATTCCTAGGTATTTTATTCTCTTTGAAGCAATTGTGAATGGAATTTCATTCATGATTTGGCTGTCTGTTTGTCTATTACTGTTGTGTAAGAATGCTTGTGATTATTGAACATTCATTTTGTATCCTGAGACTTTGCTGAAGTTGCTTATCAGCTTAAGGAGATTTTGGGCTGAGACTATGGTGTTTTCTAAATATACAATCATGTCATCTGCAAACAGGGACAAGTGGACTTCTTATTTTCCTAAGTGGATACCCTTGATTTCTTTCCCTTGCCTGATTGCCCTAGCCAGAACTTCCAACACTATGTTGAATAGGAGTGGTGAGAGAGGGCATCCTTGTCTTGTGCCAGTTTTCAAAGGGAATTTTTCCAGTTTTTGCCCATTCAGTATGATATTGGCTGTGGGTTTGTCATAAATAGCTCTTATTATTTTGAGGTACGTTCCATCAATACCGAATTTATTGAGAGTTTTTAGCATGAAGGGCTGTTGAATTTTTCAAAAGCCTTTTTTGCATCTATTGAGATAATCATGTGGTTCTTGTCTTTGGTTCTGTTTATATGCTGGATTATGTTTATTAATTTGTGAATGTTGAACCAGCCTTGCATCCCAGGGATGAAGCCCACTTGATCATGGTGGATAAGCTTTTTGATGTGCCACTGAATCCGGTTTGCCAGTATTTATTGAGGATACCATCAGAGTGATCAGGCAACCTACAGAATGGGAGAAAATGTTTGCAATCTTCTCATCTGACAAAGGGCTAATATCCAGAATGTACAAAGAACTCAAACAAATTTACAAGAAAAGCACAAACAACCCCATCAAAAAGTGAGCAAAGGATATGAGCAGACATTTCTCAAAAGAAGACATCCACACAGCCATCAGACACATGAAAAAATGCTCAGCACCACTGGCCATCAGAGAAATGCAAATCACACCACAATGAGATACCATCTCACATCAGTTAGTATGGCAATCATTCAAATGTCGGGAAACAACAGGTGCTGGAGAGGATGTGGAGAAATAGGAACACTTTTACACTCTTGGTGGGATTGTAAACTAGTTCAACCATTATGGAAAACAGTATGGCAATTCCTCAAGTATCTAGAACTAGATGTACCATATGACCCAGCCATCCCACTACTGGGTATATACACAAAGGATTATAAATCATGCTGCTATAAAGACACATGGACACGTATATTTATTGCGGCACTATTCACAATAGCAAAGACTTGGAATCAACCCAAATGTCCATCTGTGACAGACTGGATTAAGAAAATGTGGCACATATACACCATGGAATATTATGCAGCCATAAAAAAAGAGGAGTTTGCGTCCTTTGTAGGGACATGGATGCAGCTGGAAACCATCATTCTTAGCAAACTATCACAAGAACAGACAACCAAACACCGCATATTCTCACTTATAGGTGGGAACTGAACAATGACATCACTTGGACTCAGGAAGGGGAACATCACACATCGGGGCCTATCATGAGGAGGCGGGAGGGTGGAGGGATTGCATTGGGAGTCATACCTGATATAAATGACGAATTGATGGGTGCTGACGAGTTGATGGGTGCAGCACACCAACATGGCATAAGTATACATATGTAACAACCTGCAGGTTTTGCACAAGTACCCTAGCATTTAAAGTATAATTTAAAAAAAAAAAAGTGAAAGAAGCTTTCTGAGAAACTTCTTTGTGATCTGTGAATTCATCTCACAGAGTTACAACTTACTCCTCAGGTAGCAGTTTGCTAACACTCTTTTCACGGAATCTGCAAAGTGATATTTGGGAGCTCATTGGAGCCCGTGTTAAAAAAAGGAAATATCCTCAGATAATAACTAGAGAAAAGCTTTCTGAGAGATTGCTTTCTGATGTGTGACTTCATCACACAGAGTTCCACCCTTCCCTTCTTGGAACAGTTTGCTCACACTGTTGTCATGGATTCTGCAAAGTGATATTTGGGAGCTCATTGAGGGCTTTGATGAAAAATGAAATATCCTCAGATGAAAACTGGAAAGAAGCTTTCTGAGAAACTGCATTGCGATGTGGGAATGCAACTCACAGATTTACACGTTTCTCTTCAGTGATCAGTTTTCTAACACAGTTTTTTGAAATCTGCAATGGGATACTTCTTAGCACAATGAAGCTTATGGTGACAAAGGAAATATGCTCAGATGAAAACTAGAAAGAATCTTTCTTAGAAACTTCTTGATGATGTGTGAATTCATCTCGCAGAGTTACACTTATGTTTCATGGAGCAGTCCATGAACACTGTCTTTGAGGAACCTGAGAAGGGGTGCTTTGGATTGCATTGAGGCATATGCTGATAAAGAAAATATCATCATTTAAAAACGTGAAAGAAGCTTTGTGAGAAACTTCTTTGTGCTCTGTGAATTCATCACACATAGTTAGAACTTAGTCCTCAGGAAGCTGTTTGCTGACACTCTTTTTGTGAAATCTGCAAAGTGATATTTGGGAGCCCATTGGGGCCCATGGTGAAAAAGAAAATATCCTCAGATAATAACTAGAGAGAAGCTTTCTGAGACATTGTTTTCTGATGTGTGACTTCATCACAGAAATTTCCACCCTTCCCTTCTTGGAACAGTTTGCTAACACTGTTGTTGTGGATTCTGCAAAGTGATATTTGGGAGCTCTGAAACTATTCTGTGTCACGTGAATTCTCCTCACAGAGTTAAGCTACCCTTTTCCTTGTGCCGTATTATAACATTGTTTTTGTTTAGTCTGCGATGGGATAGTCACGAGCGCTTTGTGGCTTACAGTGAGAAAGGAAATGTCTTCAGAGAGAAACTGGAGAGAAGCTTTCTGAGCAGCTGCTTTGTGACATGCATATTCCACTCACAGAAATATACCCCTCTTTCCCTAGAGGATTTTGGAATCCCTTTTGGAGAAAAGGGTACCAAGAGATATTCGCAAGTATAGCAATGAGCATGGTGAAAAAGGAAATATCCTCAGACAAAAACTGGAAATTATATTTCTGTGAAACACTTTGTGTAAGATATATTTATGTGTGTCACATAGTTACAACTTTAATTAGTCTGGGTGCGGGGGCTCAAGCCTGTAATCCCAGCACTTTGGGAGGCTGAGACGGGCGGATCACGAGGTCAGGAGATCAACACCATCCTGGCTAATCTTGTGAAACCGCGTCTGTACTAAAAATACAAAAAACACGCCAGACGAGGTGGCAGGTGACTGTCATCCCAGCTATCCAGAGGCTGAGGCAGGAGAATGACGTAAACCCAGGAGGCCAACATTGCCGTGAGCTGAGGTCCGGGCACTGCACTCCAGCCCGGGCGACAGAGCAAGACTCCGTCTCAAAAAAATAAAAAAATAAAGTAAAAATAAAATAAAAAATAAAAACTTTGATTATATTACGCAGTGTCGAACCTCCATCATGCACAGATCCGCAAAAGGATATTCGGGAGCACATTCAGACTTATGGTGAAAGAGGAGTTATCATCAGATAAAAACTGTATAGAAGCTTTCTGAGAATATACTTTGTGATGTATGCATTCCACTTAGGGAGTTATACCTCTTTTCTCACAAGGCAATGTTTGAACACTGTTCCTGTGAAATCACAAATGTGATATTTCAGAATGCATTAAGAACTCTGGTGAATAGTGAAATATTCTGAAATAAAATCGAGGAAGAATCTTTCCAAGAATCTGCTCTCGGATATGTGAATTCACTTCACAGAGTTAATTCTTACCCTATGTTAACGAGTTTTGAAACTCTGTCTTTGGAGAATCTGTGAAGGGATATTTAATGACGCTCGGTCGCTTGTGGTGAGCGAGGAAACGTCTTGTGATGAAACATGCAGAGAAACGTTCTGAGCAACTGCTTTGCGATGTGTGCATTCGTCACATAGATTTAAACCATTCATTGGATTGAGCAGCTTGGAATTACTGTTTTTGTCGAATCAGAGGAAGGACATTTGGGAACGATCCTTGGAATATGGGGAAAGAAATATCCTCATGTAAAATCCAGAAGGAAGCTGGATCGGTTCACATTGAGGACTATGGCGAATAGTGAAATAGGCTGAAATAAAATCGAGGAAGAAGCGTTCCAAGAATCTGCTCTATGATATGTGCATTCACTTCACAGCGTTAATGCTTACTCTGTGTTGCCCAGTTTCGAAACTCTGTCTTTGAGGAATCTGTGAAAGGATATTTAGTGACGCCCAGAAGGTTGCAGTGAGCAAAGTAAAGTCTTCCGATAAAATTGCAGAGAAACGTTCTGAGCAACTGCTTTGCAATGTGTGTATTCATCTAATAGCGTTAAAACATTCTTTGGATTGAGCAGCTTGAAATCACTGTTTTTGTGGAATCTGAGGAAGGACATTTCGGGACGATCCTTGGAATATGGAGATATAAATATCCTCAGGTAAAATCCAGAAGGAAGCTTTCTGTGAAACTGCTCTGTGTCGTCTTATTTCTTCTCACACAGATAAGCCTCTCTTTTCCTTGAGCAGTTTTTTGCCCTGTGTGTGTTTAGCGTGTGATGGGATATTCAGAAGCACGTTGAGGCTAATGGTGAAAAAGGAAATATGTTCAGACCGAAACTGGAAAGAAGCTTTCCGAGGAACTGCTTTGTGACGGGTGCATTCCAGTCCCAGATTTTTACCTCTCTTCTCATACAGGGTCAGGGAAACCCTTTTGGAGATATAGGTACCAAGTGATATTCGTGAGCATGTTGATGCCAATGGTGATAAGGGAAATGGCCTCAGACAAAAACTGGAAAGAAATTTTCCAGGAAACCACTCTGTGATATGTGTAATCATCTCACATAGAAAAAGCTTTCCTTACATTACGCAGCTTGGAAACTTTCATGTCCGGATCCACGAGGGGACCTTCTGGAGCACTTTCTGGATTCTGGTGAGAAATGAAATATCTTCAGATAAAAACTGTAAAGAAGCTTTCTGTGAACCTGCTATTTGTTATGTTTATTCATCTCACATAGATGAAGCTTTCTTTACATTATGCAGCTTGGAACCTCCCTTGTGGATGGATACGCGAAAGGATATTTGAGAACACATTCAGGCCTATGGTGAAATAGGAAATATAGTCAGATAAAAACTGGAGAGAAGCTTTCTGAGAAACTGCTCCATTATGTGTGTCTTCACACAAGGAGTTATAACTTCCTTCTAATAAGGCACAGTTTGAACACTCTTCCTGTAAAACCAAAAGAGTAATATTCGGAGCACACTGAAGACTAGGGCAAAAAGTGAAAGGTCGTCCAATAAAAAACAGAGAGAAGCAATTGAAAAAACTGCTCTCTGGCAGGTCCATACTTTTCACAGTGTTAAAGCTTACTCTTCATTTCCCAGTGTGAAAGTCGGTGTTTGAGGGTTCTGTGAAGGGATAGTAAGTGGCCACTGGAGGCCTGTGTGAGGTAAGGAAATGTCTTCCTTTGAAAATCAGAGAGAAGCTTTCTGTGCAACTCTCTTGTGATTTTTGTATTCATCTCATAGCGTTAAATCATTCTTTGGATTGAGCAGTTTGAAATCACTGTTTCTGTGGAATCTGACAAAGGACATTTGGAAACCCTCTTTAGAATATCCTGAAAAAGAAATAACCTCAGATAGAACCGCAAGGAAGCTTTCTGTGAATCTGCTCTGTGTCACATGAATTCCGATCACACAGTTAAGCTTCTCTTTTCATTGAGCTGTATCATAACACTGTTTTTGCTTAGTCTGCTAAGGGATGCTTCCGGGGTTTGAGGCTTATGGTGAGAAAGGAAACGTCTTCATATAAAAACTGGAGAGAAGCTTTCTGAGGAGTTGCTTTGTGATGTGTGCATTCCACTCTCGGAAATATACATTTCTTCTGGTGTTTTAGATATGAAGTCCTTGCCCATGCTTGTGTCCTGAAAGATACTACCTAGGGTTTCTTCTAGGGTTTTTATGGTATTAGGTCTAACATTTAAGTGTGTAATACATCTTGAATTTATTTTCGTATAAGGAGAAAGGAAGTGATCTATTTTCAGCTTTCTACTTACGGCTAGCCAATTTTCCCAGAACCATTTATTACATTGGGAATCCTTTCCCCATTTCTTGTTTCTCTCAGGTTTGTCAAAGATCACATATCTGTAGATGTGTGGTATTATTTCTGAGGTCTCTGTTCTGTTCCATTGGTCTATATCTCTGTTTTGGTACCAGTACCATGCTGTTTTGGTTACTGTAGCCTTGTAGTATAGTTTGAAGTCAGGTAGCTTGATCCTTCAGGCCTTGTTCTAAATCATGCTGCTATAAAGACACTGCTAACGTATGTTTATTGCGGCACTATTCACAATAGCAAAGACTTGGAATCAACCCAAATGTCCATCAGTGACAGACTGGATTAGGAATATATGGCACATATACACCATGGAATACTATGCAGCCATAAAAAGGATGAGTTTGCATCATTTGTAGGGACATGGATGGAGCTGGGTTCCATCATTCTTAGTGAACTATCAAAGAACAGAAAACCAAACACCGCATGTTCTCACTCAGAGGTGGGAACTCAACAATGAGATCACTTGGACTCGGAAAGGGGAACATCACACATCGGGGCCTATCATGGGAAGGGGGGTCGGGGGAGGGATTGCATTGGGAGTTATACCGGATATAAATGACAAATTGATGGGTGCTGACGAGTCGATGGGTGAAGCACAACAACGTGGCACAGGTATACATATGTAACAAACCTGCACATTGTGCCCATGTACCTTAGAACTTAATGTATATTAATTAAAAAAAGGAAAAAAAGAAATATACCTTTCCTCTTCTAAAGGATTCTGGAATCCCTTTTGGAGAAAAAGCTATCAAGAGATATTCGGGAGTATAGCAATGACTATGGTGGAAAAGGAAATATCCTCAGACAAAAACTGAAAAGAAGATTTCAGCAAAACTTCTTTGTGTTAGATATACTTATTCATCTTGCATAGTAAAAACTTTAATTATATTATGCAGTTTGGAAACTCCGTCATTCACAGATCCGCGAAGGGACATTTGGGAGCAGAATCAGGTCTATGGTGAAAGAGGAGATATCTTCAGATAAAAACTGGACAGAAGCATTCTGAGAAACTACTTTGTGATGTATGCATTCCACTGAGGGTGTTATTCCTCTTTACTCACAAGGCAGTGTTTGAACACTGATACTGTGAAACCGAAAAAGTGATATTTTGGAACACATTCAGGGCAATGGCGAATAGTGAAATATACTGAAATAAAATCGAGGAAGGTTTCCAAGAATCTGCTCTCTGATATGTGAATTCACTTCACAGAGTTAATGCTTACTCTATGTTGCCCAGTTGCAAATATCTGTCTTTGAAGAATCTGAGAAGGGATATATAGTGACTCCCAGATGCTTGTGGTGAGCGAGGAAACCTGTTCCGATTAAACCTGCAGAGAAACGTTCTGAGCAACTGCTTTGCGATGTGTGTATTCCTCTCATAGAGACAAACCATTCTTTCGATTGAGGGGCTTGAAATCACTGTTTTTTTTGGAATCGGAGGAAGAACATTTGGGAACTATTCTTTGAATATGCAGAAAGAAATATCCTCAGGTAAAATCCAGAAGGGGCTTTCTGTGAAACAGCTCTGTGTCTTCTTAATTCCTCTCTCTCAGATAAGCCTCGCTTTTCATTGAGCAGTTTTCTAGCCCTGTGTATGTTTAGCATGTGATGGAATATAAGGGAGCACTTTGAGGCTAACAGTGAAAAAGGAAATATGTTCAGACCGAAACTGGAGAGAAGCTTTTTGAGGAACTGCTTTGTGACGTGTGCATTCCACTCACAGTATTATACCTCTCTTCTCACAGAGCGTCAAGGAAACCCTTTTGGAGAAACAGGTACCAAGTGATATTCGGGAGCATGTTGATGCCGATGGTGAAAAGGGAAATAGCTCAGACAAAAGACGGAAAGAAGCTTTCTAGAAAACTACTTGGTGATAGTTGTAATCATCTCACATAGATAAAGCTGACATTATATTACGCAGCTGGAAACTGTCATGGACGGATCCACGAAGGGACGTTCGGGAGCACATTCTGACTATGGTGAAAAAGGAACTATCTTCAGATAAAACCTGGAAAGAACCTTTCTGAGAATCTGCTTTTTGCTATGTTTATTCATCTCACATAGATGAAGCTTTCTTTACATTACACAGCTTCGAAACTGCCTTGTGGATGGATCTGTGAAGTGATATATGGGATCACATTGGGGCCTATGGTGAAATAGGAAATATAGTCAGATAAAAACTGGAGAGAATCTTTCTGAGAAACTGCTTGGTGATGTGTGCATTCTACTCAGGGAGTTATAACCTTCTTCTCATAAGGCACAGTTTGAACACTGTTCCCGTAAAACCAAAAGAGTGATATTGGGAGCACATTGAAGACTAGGGCAAAAAGTGAAATGTCGTCCAATGAAAAACAGAAAGAAGCACTCAATGAAACTGCTCTCTGACATGTCCATTATTTTCACAGGGTTAAAGCTTACTCTACATTTCCCAATTTGAAAGTCGATCTTGGAAGTTTCTGTGAAGGGATAGTAAGTGGCGACCGGAGGCCTGTGTGAGGTAATGAAATGTCTTCCATTGAAAATAGGAGAAAAGCTTTCTGCAAAACTCGTGTTTGATGTTTGTATTCATCTCATAGAATTAAATCATTCTTTGGATTGAGCAGTTTGAAATCACTGTTTCTGTGGAATCTGAGAAAGGACATTTGGAAACACTCTTTAGTATATCCTGAAAAAGAAATAATCTCAGAGAGAAACCAGAAGGAAGCACTCTATGAAACTTCACTGTTTCACGTGAATTCCGCTCACACAGTTAAGCTTCTCTTTTCATTGAGCTGTATCATAACACTGTTTTTGCTTAGTCTGCGAAGGGATACTCTGGAGTGATTTGAGGCTTACGGTGAGAATGGAAACGCCTTCCATTCTCCAGAGAGAAACTGGAGAGAAGCTTTCTGAGGAGCTGCTTTGTGACGTGTGCATTCCACTCACAGAAATATACCTTCCTTCTCCTAGAGGATTCCGTAATCCTTTTTGGAGAAAAAGCTACCAAGAGATATTTGGGAGTATAGTGACTTCTCTGGTGAAAAAGCCCATATGCACAGACAAACCTGGAAAGAAGATTTCTGTGAAACTGCTTTGTGTTAGATATATTTATTCATCTCGCATAGTTAAAACTTTAATTATATTATGCAGTTTGGAAACCCTGTCATGCGCAGATCCACGAAGGGACATTCGGGAGCACATTCTGGCCTAAGGTTAAAGAGGAGGTATATTCAGATAAAAACTGGAGAGAAGCTTTCTGAGAAACTACTTTGTGATATATGTATTCCCCTCAGTGAGTTATACCTCTTTTCTCACAAGGCAGTGTTTGCACACTGTTCCTGTGAAACCGAAAAAGTGATATTTCGAAACTCATTGAGGACTATGGTGAAGAGTGAAATATACTGAAATAAAATTAAGGAAGAAGCATTCCAAGAATCTGCTCTCTGATATGGGCATTCAGTTCACAGAGTTAATGCTTACTGTATTTTGCCCCAGCTTTGAATCTCTGTCTTTGAAGAATCTGTGAAGGGATATTTAGTGATCCCTGGAGACTTGTGGTGAGCGAGGAAACGCCTTCCAATGAAACCTGCAGAGAAACGTTCTGAGCAACTGCTTTTCCACAGACAAAAACTGGAAAGAAGCTTTTCTGGAAACTACTCTGTGATATGTGTAATTATCTCACATAGATAAAGCTCTCTTTATATTACGCAGCTTGGAAACTGTCATGGTCGGATCCACGAAATTTCTTCTCATAAAACACAGTTTGAACACTGTTCCTGTAAAACCAAAAGAGTGATATTCGGAGTGCATTGAAGACTATGGTAAAAACTGAAATGTTGTCCAATAAAAAATCGAAAGAAGCACTCGAAGAAACTGCTCTCTGACATGTCCATTCTTTTCACAGGTTTGGGGAAAAGAAAGAGATATCAGCCTGTTACTGTGTCTATATAGAAGGAACTAGACATAAGAGACTCCATTTAGTTCTGTATTTGAGATGCTGTTAATCTGTGACCCTACCCCCAACTTTGTCCTTGCAAGAGACCTGTCGTGTGGTGACTCAAGGTTAAAAGGATTTTGGGCTGTGCAGAATGTGATTTGTTAAACAAGTGCCTAAAGGCTTCTTGTGGTTAAAGGTCTTCACCATTCTCTTAAATCTCAAGAAAGAGAAAAACATTTGTCTCCTGCCCCTCCCTGGGCAATGGTACATCTCCGGGTAAAACCCACTGTGTGCTTTGTTTACTGAGTAAGGAGCAAACCACCTTTAAGTATAAGGTGGGGCTTGCTAGAGCAATATTGCTAAAAGGTTTATGGAGATGTTTGCATATGCATCTCAAGGCACAGCATTTTCCTTTAAACTTATTCATGTTACAGGGATTTTTGTTCATATGTCTTACTGCTGATTTCCTCCCTACAATGATCCTATTTTCTAGCCACTCCCTTATCTTTTAGATGGTAAAGATAATTATCAATAAATACTAAGGAAACTCAGAGGCCAGTGCCAGTGTGCGTCCTCTGTAAGCACAGCACTGGTCCCCTGGGCCCTGCTTTTCTTTCTCTATACTTTATCTCTGTGTCTTTATTTCTTTTCTCAAGTCTCTTGTTCCCCCTAATGAGAAGCACCCACAGGTGTGGAGGGGCAGGCCACCCCTTCACATAGGGTTAAAGCTTACTCTACATTTCCCAGTTTGAAAGTCATTCTTTGAGGATTTTGTGTGAAGGGATAGTAAGTGGCGACCGGAGGCCTGTGGGAGGCTAGGAAATATCTTCCATTCAAAATCGGAGAGAAGCTTTCTGTGCAACACTTTTGTGATGTTTGTAATCATCCCATAGCGTTAAATCATTCATTGGATTGAGCAGTTTGAAATCACTGTTTCTGTATAATCTGAGAAAGGACATTTGGAAACGCTTTTTAGAATATCTGGAGAAAGAAATAACCTCAGAAAGAAACCAAAAGGAAGCTTTCTGTGAAACTGCTCTGTGTCACGTGAGGTTTGCTCACAAAGTTAAGCTTCCCTTTTCATTGAGCTGTGTCATAACACTGTTTATGTTTAGTCTACAAAGGGATATTCTGGTGGGCTTTGAGGCTTACAGTGAGAAAGGAAACCTCTTCAGATAGAAACTGGAGAGAATCTTTCTGAGGAGCTGCTTTGAGTTGTGTGCATTCCACTCGCAGAAATATGGCTTTCTTCTCCTAGAGGATTCTGGAAATCCTTTCAGAGAAAAAGCTACCAAGAGATATTCCGGAGTTGACTAAGGTGAAAAATTAAATATCCTCAGACAAAAACTGGAAAGAAGATTTTGGTGAAACTGCTTTGTGTTAGATATATTTATTCGTCTTGCATAGTTAAAACTTTAATTATATTATGCAGTTTGGAAACTCCGTCAGGCACAGATCCGTGAAGGGACATTCGGGAGCACATTCAGGCCTACGGTGAAAGAGGAGATATCTTCAGATAAAAACTGGATAGAATCTTTCTGAGAAACAACTTTGTTATGTATGCATTCCACTCAGGGAGTTATACCGCTTTTCTCACAAGGCAGTGTTTCGACACTGTTCCTGTGAAACCAAAAGTGTGATACTTCGGAACGCATTGAGGACTATGGTGAATAGTGAAATATACTGAAAAAAAATCGAGGAAGGAGCATTCAAAGAATCTGCTCTCTGATATGTGCATTCACTTCACAGAGTTAATGCTTACTCTATGTTGCCCAGTTGGGAAACTCTGTCTTTGAAAAATCTGGGAAGGGATATTTTGTGACACCCAGATGCTTCTGTTGAGCGAGGAAATGCATTCCGTTAAAACATGCAGAGAAACGTTCTGAGCAACTGCTTTGCGATGTGTGTATTCATCTCATTGAGTTAAACCATTCTTTGGAACAAGCAGCTTGAAATCACTGCTTTTGTTGAATCTGCGGAAGGACATTTGGGAACAATCCATAGAATATGGAGAAAGAAATATCCTCAGTCAAAATCCGCAAGGAAGCTTTCTGTGAAACTGCTCTGAGACATCTTAATTCTTCTCACACAGATAAGCCTCTCTTTTCATTGAGCAGTTTTCCTGCCCTGTGTATACTTAGCGTGTGATGGGATATTTGGGAGCACTTTGAGGCTAACAGTGTAAAAGGAAATATGTTCAGATCAAAACTGGAAAGAAGCTTTCCAACGAACTGCTTTGTGACGTGTGCATTCCAGTCACAGTGTTATACTTCTCTTCTCATACAGCGTCAGGGAAACTCTTATGGAGAAACAGGTTCTGAGTGATATTCGTAAGCATGTTGATGCCGATGGTGAAAAGGGAAAAAGCCTCAGACAAAAACTGGAAAGAAGCTTTTTGGAAACTACTCTGTGATATGTCTAATCATCTCCCATAGATAAAGCTTTCTTTACATTACGCAGCTTGGAAACTGTCATAGACGGATCCACAAAGGGACCTTCAGGAGCACGTTCTGGACTATGGTGAGAAAGAAAATATCTTCAGATAAAAACTGGAAAGAAGCTTTCTCTGAATCTGCTTTTTGCTATGTTTATTCATCTCACATAGACGAAGCTTTCTTTACAATACACAGTTTTCAACCTCCCTCGTGGATGGATCTACGAAGGGATATTTGGGATCACATTCGGGCCTATGGTGAAATAGGAAACAGAGGCAGATAAAAACTGGAGAGAAGCTTTCTGAGAAACTGCTTGGTGATGTGTGCATTCCACTCAGGGTGTTGTAACTTTCTTCTCATGAGGCACAGTTTGAACATGCTTCCTGTAAAACCATAAGAGTGATATTTGCAGCACACTGAAGATTATCACAAAAAGTGAAATGTCGTCCAATAAAAAACAGAAAGAAGCACTCTAAGAAACTGCTCTCTGACATGTCTATTCTCTTCACAGGCCAAAGGTTACTCTACGTTTGCCAGTTTCAAAGTCAGTCTTTGAGGGTTCTGTGAGGGGATTGTAAGTGGCGACCAGAGGCTTGTGTGAGCAAGGAAATGTCTTCCATCGAAAATCGGAGAGAAGCTTTCCGCGCAAGTCTTTTGTGATGTTTGCATTCATCCCATAGCGTTTTATCATTCTTTGGATTGAGCAGTTTGAAATCACTGTTTCTGCGGAATCTGAGAAAGGACATTTGGAAACGCTGTTTATAATATCCTGAAAAAGAAATAACATCAGAGAGAAGCCAGAAAGAAGTTTTCTGTGAAACTGCTCTGTGTCACGTGAATTCCGCTCACACAGTTAAGCTTCCTTTTTCATTGAGCTGTATCATAACACTGTTTTTGCTTTGTCTACGAAGGGATACTCGAGAGGTCTTTGAGGCTCATGGTGAGAAAGGAAACGTCTTTAGATGGAAACTGGAGAAAAGCTTTCTGAGGAGTTGCTTTGTGAAGTGTGAATTCCAGTCACAGAAATATATCTTTCTTCTCAGAGAGGATTCCGGAATCCCTTTTGTAGAAAAACCTACCAAGAGATATTCGGGAGTATAGCGACCACTATAGTGCAAAAGGAAATATCCTCAGAGAAAACCTGGAAAGATGATTTCAGTGAAACTGGTTTGTGTTACATATATTTATTCGTCTCGCAAACTTTAACGTGATCCCGAATGTGATCCCAAACATCCCTACGCGGATCCAGCCAGGAGGGAGTTTCCAAGCTGTGTAATGTAAAGAAAGCTTCATCCATGTGAGATGAATAAACATAGCAAAAAGCAGATTCACAGAAAGGTTCTTACCAGTTTTAATCTGAAGATATTTCCTTTTTCACCCTAATCTTGAATGTGCTCCTGAAGGTCCCTTTGTTTATCTGTCCATGACAGTTTCCAGGCTCCATAATGTAAAGTAGGCTTCATCTATGTGAGATGAATACATATACCACTGAGTAGTTTCTTAGAAAGCTTCCTTCCAGTTTTTGTCTGACGCTATTTCCCATTTCACCTTCAGCATCAACATGCTCCCGAATATCTCCTGGTACCTGTGTCTCCAAAAGGGTTTCCCCACAGCTGTATGAAAAGAGAGGTATAACACTGTGACTGGAATGCACACATCACAAAGCAGTTCCTCGGAAAGCTTCTCTCCAGTTTCGGTCTGAACATATTTCCTTTTTCACCATTAGCCTCAAAGTGCTTCCAAATATCCCATCACACGCTAAACATACACAGGGCTAGAAAACTGCTCAATGAAAAGAGAGGCTTATCTTAGTGATAGGAATTAAGACCACACAGAGCAGTATCACAGAAAGCTTTCTTCTGGATTTTACCTGAGGATATTTCTTTCTCCATATTCTAAGGATGTCCTTCCTCAAATTCTACAAAAACAGTGATTTCAAGCTACTCAATCCAAAGAAGGTTTTAACTCTAGGAGACAAATACACACATCACAAAGCAGTTGCTCAGAACGGTTCTCTGCAGGTTTCATCGGAAAATGATTCCTCGCACACCACAAGCCTCCAGGCGTCACTAAATATCCCTTCACAGATTCTTCAAAACAGAGTTTTGAAACTGGGCAACATAGAGTAAGCATTACCTCTGTGAAGTGAATGCACCTATCAGAGAGCAGATTCTTGGAACGTTTCTTCCTCGATAATATTTCAACATATTTGACTATTCGCCATAGTCCTCAATGGGTTCCGATGAATCACTTAGTCAGTTTGACAGGAACAGTGTTCAAACACTGCCTTGTGAGAAAAGAGGTGTAACTCCTTCAGTGGAATGCATACATCACAATGTAGTTTATCAGAATGCTTCTATCCAGTTTTTACCTGAAGATATCTCCTCTTTCACTGTCGGCCTGAATGTGCTCCTGAACGTCCCTTCAAGGATGTGTGCATGACGAAGATTCCAAACTGCATAATATAATTAAAGTATTAACTATGCGAGACAAATAAATATATCTAACACAAAGGACTTTCACAGAAATCTTCTTTCCAGTTTTGTCTGAGGATATTTCCTTTTTCATCACAGCCTTACCTATACTCCCGAATGTCTGTTTGTAGCTTTTTCTCCAAAAGGAGATTCCGGAATCCTCTAGGAGAGGAAAGGTATATTTCTCTGAGTGGAATGCACACGTCGCAAAGCAGCACCTCTGAAAGCTTCTCCTCAGTTTCTATCTGAAGACGTTTCCTTTCACACCGTAAGCCTCAAAGCCCTCCAGAACAGAGCAGTTTCACAGAAAGCTTCCTTCTGGTTTCTCTCTGAGGTTATTTCGTTTTCAGGATATTCTTAGAACGTTTCTAAATGTACTTTCTCAGATTCCATAGAAACAGTGATTTCAAACTCCTCAATGCAAGGAACAATTTAACTCTATGAGATGAATGGAAACATCACAAAAGAGGTGCGCAGAAAGCTTCTCTCGGATTTTCGATCTAAGACATTGCCTTGCCTCACACAGGCCTCCGGTCACCACTAACTATCCCTTTGCAGAACCCTCAAAGACGGACTTTCAAACTGGGAAATGTAGAGTAAACTTTAACGCTGTGAAAAGAATTGACATGTCAGAGTGCGGCTTCTTCGAGTGCTTCTTTCTGTTTCTTATTGGATGACATTTCACTTCTTGTCGTAGTCTTCAATGTGCTCCGAATATCAGTGTTTTGGTTTTACAAGAACAGTATTCAAACTGTGCCTTATGAGAAGAAAGTTATAACTCCCTGAGTGGGATGCACACATCACCAAGCAGTTTCTCAGCAAGCTTCTCTCCAATTTTTATCTGACTATATTTCCTCTTTCACCATAGTCCCGAAAGTGATCCCAAATATCCCTTCGCTGATCCATCCAAGAGGGAGTTTTCAAGCTGCGAAATGTAAAGAAAGCTTCATGTAAGTGCGATGAATAAACATAGCGAAAAGCACATTCACAGAAAGGTTCTTACCAAGTTTTATCTGAAGATATTTCCTTTTTCACCCTAGTCTTGAATGTGCTCCCGAAGGTCCCTTCGTGGATCCATCCATGACAGTTTCCAAGCTGTGTAATGTAAACAAACATTTATCTATGTGAGATGATTACACATATCACAGAGTAGTTTCCTAGAAAGCTTCTTTCCAGTTTTTCTCTGAGGATCTTTCCCTTTTCATCATCAGCATCAACATGCTCTCATAATCACTTGGTTCCTGTTTCTCCAAAAGGGTATCCCCGACGCTGTATGAGAAGAGAGGTATAACACTGTGACTGGAATGCACACGTCACAAAGCAGTTCCTCGGAAAGCTTCTCCCCAGTTTCGGTCGGAACATATTTCCTTTTTCACCGTTAGCCTCAAAGTGCTCCCGAATATCCCATCACAAGCTAAACATACACAGGGTTACTAAACTGCTCAATGAAAGCAGAGGCTTATCAGAGTGAGAGGAATTAGGACGACACAGAGCAGTTTCACAGAACGCTTCCTTCTGGGTATTACCTTAGGATATTTCTTTCTCCATACTGTAGGGATCATTCCCAAATGTCCTTCCTCAGATTCCACAAAAACAGTGTTTTCAAGCTGCTTAATCCAAAGAATGGTTTAACTCTATGAGACGAATGCACACATCGCAAAGCAGTTACTCAGAACGTTTCTCTGCAGCTTTCATCGGAAGGCTGAAAGCTTCTGATGTGGAGAGTTTCCTCGCTCTCCACAAGTCTTCGGGCGTCACTAAATATGCCTTCCATGATTCTTCAAAGACAGTTTCGAAACTGGGCAAAAATATCAGAGACCATATTCTCGTAACGATTCTTCCTCGATTTTTTTTCAGTATATTTCACTATTCGCGATAGTCGTCAATGCATGTCGAAATATCACTTTTTCGGTTTCCCATGAACAGTGTTCAAACACTGCTTTGTGAGAAAAGTGGTATAATTCCCTTAGTGGAATGCATACATAACAAAGTTGTTTCTCCAAAAGCTTCTATCCAGTTTTATCTGAAGACATCTCCTCTTTCACTGTAGGCCTGAATGTGCTCCTGAATGTCCCTTCAATGATCTGTGCATGACGGAGTTTCTGAACTGCAAAATATAATTAAAGATTTAACTATGCGAGACGAATAAATATATCTAATACAAAGCAGTTTCACAGAAATCTTCTTTCCAGTTTTTATCTGAGGATATTTAATTTTTCACCTTAGTCAACTCCGGAATATCTCTTGGTAGCTTTTTCTCCGAAAGGGATTCCGGAATCCTCTAGGAGAAGAAAGGTATATTTCTGTGAGTGGAATGCACACGTCACAAAGCAGCTCCTCAGAAAGCTTCTCTCCAGTTTCTATCTGAAGACGTTTCCTATCTCACTGTAAGCCTCAAAGCCCTCCAGAGTATCCCTTCGCAGACTAAACAAAAACAGTGTTATGATACAGCTCAATGAAAAGAGAAGCTTAACTGTGTGAGCGGAATTCATGTGACACAGAGCAGTTTCACAGAAAGCTTCCTTCTGGTTTCTCTCTGAGGTTATTTCTTTTTCCGGATTTTCTAAGAAGCATTTCCAAATGTCCGTTCTGAAATTATACAGAAAAAGTGATTTCAAACTTCTCAATCCAAAGAATGTTTTAACGTTATGAGATGAATACAAACATCACAAAAGAGTTGCACTGTAAGCTTCTCTGCGATTTTGAATGGAAGACATTTCCTAGCCTCACACAGGTGTCGGGGCACCACTTAAAATCCCTTTGCAGAAACCTCAAAGAATGACTTTCAATCTGGGAAATGTAGAGTAAGCTTTAACCCTTGGAAAAGAATGGACATGTCAGAGAGCAGTTTCTTCGAGTGCTTTTTTCCTTTTTTTATTGGATGACATTTCAGTTTTTGCCATAGTCTTCAATGCGCTCCGAATATCACTCTTTTGGTTTTGCAGGAACAGTGTCCAAACTGTGGTTTATGAGAAGAAACTTCATGGATACGTCCATGACTGTTTCCAAGCTGCGTAATGTAAACAAAGCTTTATCTATGTGAGATGATTACACATATCACAGAGTAGTTTCCTTGAAAGCTTCTTTCCAGTTTTTGTCCGTGGCTATTTCCCTTTTCACCATCAGCATCAGCATGCTCCTGAATATCACTTGGTAGCTCTTTCTCCAAAAGGGATTCCCCAACGTGGTATGTGAAGAGAGGTATAACACTGTGACTGGAATGCACACGTCACAAAGCAGTTCCTTGGAAAGCTTCTCTCCAGTTTCTGTCTGAACATACTTCCTTTTTGACCATTAGCTTCAAAGTGATCCTGAATATCCCATCACACGCTAATCGTACAAAGGGCTAGAAAACTGCTCAATTAAAAGAGAGGCTTACATGAGTGAGAGAAATTAAGATGACACAGAGCAGTTTCACAGAAAGCTTCCTTCTGGATTTTACCTGATGATATTTCTTTCTCCATGTTCTAAGGATCATTCCCAAATGTCTTTCCTCAGATTCTACAAAAACAGTGATTTCAAGCTGCTCAATCCAAAGAATGATTTAACTCTATGAGACCAATACACACATTGCAAAGCAGTTGCTCAAAACGTTTCTCTGCAGGTTTCATCGGAAGTCGTTTCCTCGTTCACTACAAGCCTCCAGGCGTCACTAAATGTCCCTTCACAAATTCTTCATAGGTAGAGTTTCGAAACTGGGCAACATAGAGTAACCATTAGCTCTGTGAACTGAATGCTCATATCAGAGAGCAGATCTTTGGAACGCTTCTTCCTCGATTATATTTCAGTATATTTCACTATTCACCATAGTCCTCAATGCGCTCTGAAATATCACCTTTTCGGTTTCACAGGAACAGTGTACAAATATTGCCTTGTGACAAAAGAGGTATAACTCACTGAGTGGAATGCATATATCACAATGTAGTTTCTCAGAAACTTTTATCCAATTTTTATCTGAAGATACCTCCTCTTTAACCATATGCCTGAATGTGCCCCTGAATGTTCCTTCGTGGATCTGTGCATGACTGAGTTTCCAAACTGTGTAATATAATTAAAGTTTTAACTATGCGAGATGAATAAATATATCTAACACAGAGCAGTTTCACAGAAATCTCCTTTCCAGGTTTGTCTGAAGATATTTCCTTTTTCACCAGAGAAGTCACTATACTCCCGAATATCTCTTGGTAGCTTTTTCTCCAAAAGGGAAAGGTGGCACCCGCGGAGCCTTCCCCCCCCCCCCGACAGGCCCGTACTCCGCTGCTCCTGGCAGGCGCGCCTCATGGGCTTACTTAGACTCTACTCTTGTTGGGACTGGGCGACTCTCTTGGCCTCCTTTGCCAGTGGCCAACAGACTTCACCTTACACACCTTTTTTCCTGGAGCTAGATGACCATAGAATAAATTTGCAGTTTTGCTTTTAGCCTTGCCTACTCGCTGGTTCTTTTGTGCTCGTTCTGGTGGTTCTTAGAAAAACAAATCCGTTGGTGCCAAAACCCGGGAGGAGACCCCTCCTGTGGCCTCTAAGGGTTGAGGAACCCCCTTCTGTTCGCACGCCAAGGATGGACCAGGACCTGAGACCTGCTTCCCTTACTCTAATGTACTCTCTGTGGTAAGTGCCCTTGTCTCCTATTTACCTCCCTAGGCTAAAAATTCTGCGCCAGTCGGAGGCTTACCTTTGAGACACCAAGTGGCTCGGGAGAGCCGTTCTGGACAGAGACGTCCGTCACCTGAAGGTAATCTCCACCTTGGCTCCAAGAGCCTCCTGTCTGTCTCTGGTGACTTCAAAGGACGCTTTGAAGCCAGGCAGAGATCTCCAATGTGTAAGTAAAGAGAAAACAAGTGGGAAACCTCCAGTCCAAATTTCTAAAAGCACCCCTTTAGGGTGCCTCCTAGCCAATTTAAAAGCCTTACAGCGGTTAATTTTCCTTTCCACTGTGGCGTGGCCCCAATACAAACTAGATAATCAGTCTCAGTGGCCAACAGAGGCCACTTTAAACCGTAATGTTCTGATTGACCTCAGCAATTTCTGCCAGCGGCTAGGCAGGTGGTCTGAAATTAATTACATAGAAGGCTTTTGGGCCTTATGCTCTCATCCCGACTTGTGTAGCCAGTGTTTTTTGTTTCAGGTTATACAGGCCAAGGAACCCAGCTCACAGGAACCCGAAGAAAAGGAGTCTTTATTTCTTTCTCTTCAGCCGGAAAGGAACCTAGAGTTTCCTTCTGTCTCCATACCCTCACCCCCGCTCTACATTCCTCCTTCATTTTTCAATCAGGTCCTGATATTTGTAAAAAACTTCAACAGGTAGAGGATGGTCCTCAGGCACCAATACAAGACCTGGTTAAATGAGCCTTTAAGGTCTATAACTCCAGTGAGGAGATGGCTGAAGCACAGTGACAGGCTCGCCACAAACCGAAGTTAGAGTTCCTAGCAGCAGCTTTACAGCCCAGTCGTAACCCCAGATCAGATAGTACACATCTTGCAGAATCCAAGGTTTCAAAAGGAGTCTGCTATAGGTGCGGCAAGGCAGGACACTATGCCAACAGATGTCCACGGGGTCCTTGAACCCCAACGCAGCCTTGCTATAAGTGCAAGGCATCAGGACTTTTGGCCAGTGAATGTCCTAACCCTCGTTCACCAGCAACCCCCTGCCCTATTTGCCAACAGGAATGACACTGGAAAACTGATTGCCCACCCTGGGAACAGGTGCCACGTCACGACGTGACTCTGTTTCCCAAGATCCTGGGAGCTCCTTCCAACTCCTACATCTGGACCATGACAACTGAAGGTGCTGAGACTCGGGCACCCCCATCACCCTTGCCGAGCCGTGGATAACTCTCCTGGTAGCGGGTAAGACAATTAATTTTTTAATCGACAGCAGGGTATCCATTCTATTTTGTCATCCTTCTCTGGACTTAGCCTTCCATCCAATCCAAAATTAATTGCTGCCTGGTCAACAACTACTTTGCGCACTCATTCCTCATTCCCAGCTAGAAAGGGCTCCCACCAAAAGCAATCAGTGGAAGTCAGTTCAACTTTCCCCCACTTGCCTCACACTTGCTAAATATTCTTAACTATTTAATACTCCCCGCCTTGCCTGGATCATCCTTTTGGGTTTTGTCTATATTCCAACAAATGTTTCCATTCCACTTTCCTATATTAATACTGTGTTTTATATTATCTTTGCTCCCATTTTGATCAAATTTCTCCATGCCAAGATACAAGAAATCACTCGCGTCACCTTCAAACAAATGCTTCTTCATCTGTGTGTGCAAACACCAACTATAGGTCTCGACTTTAATGACGCCCCTTAACAGCAGGAAGTAACCAGTCAGATCACGGCGACCCTTTATCACTCTTATCAATAAAAGGTTGGACTGTTCGGACGAATGGAGGCAAGATGGAACATTTCTGGGTTCTTCATCACCAACTCTTCCCATGTGCGTGAAAATGCAGCTGGCGGTCAGGAAGGTGGAGGCTAAACAGGTATGCACCAGGTGATGTCAATCCGAAGAGACCAAGATTTACCTGCTGGCACCTGTGAAGCCTTCCGCGCCCGACACACCCGTGCCCAACCTATTGCCCTTCCACTCCTAGAAAAGCCGCTCCAGGCAGATACACTACGTGGTTTCCTCAGCCCCTACTCCTGTCGAGACTGCATTAGGAACTCCGCCTGGGCGACTCTCAAAGCCTCCTTTGCCGGAGGCCAACAGAATTCACCTTACACACCAATTTTCCTGGAGCTAGATGACCAAAGAATAAATTTGCAGTTTAGCTTTTAGACTTATCTACTCGCTGGTTATTTGTGCTCGCTCTGGTGGTTCTTAGAAAAACAAATCAAGTAGTTTCCTAGAAAGCTTACTTCCAGTTTTTGTCTGAGGCTATTTCCCTTTTCACCATCAGCATCAACATGCTCCAGAATATCACCTGTTACCAGTTTCTCGAAAAGGGTTTCCCCTACACTGTATGAGAACAGTGGCATAACACTGTGACTGAAATGCACAGGTCACAAAGCAGTTCCTCGGAAAGCTTCCCTCCAGTTTAGACCTCAACATACTTATTTTTTCACCGTCAGCCTCAATGTGCTCCTGAATATCCCATCACATGCTAAACTTACACACTGCTAGAAACCTGTTCAATGAAAAGAGAGGCTTATCAGAGGGAGAGGAATTAAGATGACACAGAGCAGTATCACAGAAAGCTTCCTTCTGGATATTACCTGAGGATATTTCTTTCTCAATATTCTAAGGATCGTTCCCAAATATCCTTCCTCAGATTCCACAAAAACAGTGATTTCAAGCTGCTCAACCCAAGGAATGGTTTAATTCTAGAGACGAATACACACATTGCAAAGCAGTTGCTCAGAACGTTTCTCTGCAGGTTTCATCAGAAGACGTTTCCTCGCTCACCACAAGCCTCTGGGCTGCACTAAATATCCCTTCACAGATTCTTCAAGGACAGAGTTTCGAAACGTGGCAACATAGAGTAAGCATTAACTCTGTGAAGCGAATTCACATATCAGAGAGCAGATTCTTGGAACGCTTCTTCCTAGATTTTATTTCAGTATATTTCACTATTCGCCATAGTCCTCAATGCCTTCCAAAATATCACTTTTTCGGTTTCACGGGAAGAGAGTTTAAACACTGCCTTGTGAGAAAAGAGGAATAACTCCCTCAGTGGAATGCATACATCACAAACTAGTTTCTCTAAAAGCTTCTATCCATTTTTGTCTGAAGATATCTCCTCTTTCACCATAGGCCTGAATGTGCTCCCGAATGTCCCTTTGCAGATCTGTGCATGATGGAGTTTCCAAGCTGCGTAATATAATTAACGTTTTTACTATGAGAGGCAAATAAATATATCTAACACAAAGCAGTTTCACAAAAGTCTTCTTTCCATTTTTTGTCTGAGGATATTTCCTTTTTCACCATAGTCATCGCTATGCTCCCGAATATCTCTTGGTAGCTTTCTCTCCAAAAGGGATTCTGGAATCCTTTAGAAGGAGAAAGGTATATTTCTTTTTTTTTTTTCATTACTATACTTTAAGTTCTAGGGTACATGTGCACAACGTGCAGGTTTGTTACATATGTATACCTGTGCCACGTTGTGCTGCACCCATTAACTCGACAGCATCCATCAATTTTTCATTTATATCAGGTATAACCCCCAATGCAATCCCTCCCCCCAACCCCCTCCCCATGATAGGTCCCAATGTGTGATGTTCTCCTTCCCAACTCCAAGTGATCTCATTGTTCATTTCTGACCTATGAGTGAGAACATGTGGTGTTTGGTTTTCTGTTCATGTGATAGTTTGCTAAGAATGATGTTTTCCAGCTGCATCTATGTCCGTACAAATGATGCAAACTCAGCATTTTTATGGCTGCATTGTATTCCATGGTGTATATGTGCCACAGTTTCCTAATCTAGTCTGTCACTGATGGACACTTGGGTTGATTCCAAGTCGTTGCTATTGTGAATAGTGCCGCAATAAACATACGTGTGCATGTGTCTTTTTAGCAGCATGATTTAGAACAAAGCTTGAGGCATCACGCTACCTGACTTCAAACTATACTACAAGGCTACAGTAACCAAAATAGCATGGTACTGCTATCAAAACAGAGATATAGACCAATGGAACAGAACCGAGTCCTCAGAAATAATACCACACATCTACAGCCATCTGATCTTTGACAAACCTGAGAGAAATAAGCAATAGGGAAAGGATTCCCTATTTAATAAATTATGCTGGGAAAATTGTCTAGCCATAAGTAGAAAGCTGAAAATGGATTCTTTCCTTACTCCTTATGCGAAAATTAATTCAAAATGGATTAGACACTTAAATATTAGACCTAATACCATAAAAACCCTAGAAGAAAACCTCAGTAGTACCATTCAGGACATAGGCATGGTCAAGGACTACATGTCTAAAACACCAGAAGAAAGGTATGTTTCTGTGAGTGGAATGCATACGTCACAAATCAGCTCCTCAGGAAGCTTCTCTCCAGTTTCTATCAGAAGACGTTTCCTTTCTCACCATAAGTCTCAAAGCCTTAAAAAGTATTCCTTTGCAGACTAAGCAGAACGGTATTATGATACAGCTCAATGAAAAGGGAAGCTTAACTGTGAGAGCGGAATTCATGTGACACAGAGCAGGTTCACAGAAAGCTTCCTTCTGGTTCTATCTGAGGTTATTTCTTTTTCAGGATATTCTAAAGAGCGTTTCCAAATGTCCTTGCTCAGATTCCACAGAAACAGTGATTTCAAACTGCTCAATTCAAATAATGATTTAACACTATGAGATGAATACAAACATCACAAAACAGTTGCTCTGAAAGCATCTCTCCGATTTTCATTTGAAGACATTTCCTTGCCTTACACAAGCCTCCAGTCGCCACTTACTATCCCTTCACAGAACCCTCAAAGACCGCCTTTCAAACTGGGAAATGTAGAGTAAGCTTTAGCACTGTGAAAAGGGTGGACCTGTCAGAGAACAATTTTTTCGAGTGCTTCTCTCTGTTTTTTATTGGACGATATTTCACTTTTTGCCATAGTCTTCAATGTGCTCCGAATATCACGTTTTTGGTTTTACAGGAACAGTGTTCAAACTGTGCCTTATGAGAAGAAAGTTATAACTCCATGAGTGGAATGCACACATCCACAAGCAGTTTCTCAGAAAGCTTCTCTCCAGTTTTTATGTGACTATATTTCCCCTTTCACCATAGTCCCGAATGGCATCCCAAATATCCCTTCATCGATCCATCCACGAGGGAGTTTAAAGCTGCGTAATGTATAGAAATTTTCATGTATGTGAGATGAATAAACATAGCAAAAAGCAGATGCACAGAAAACTTCTTTCCAGTTTTTATCTGAAGATATTTCCTTTTTCACCATAGTCCAGAATGTGCTCCCGAAGGTCCCTCTGTGGATCCATACATGACAATTTACAAGCTGCGTAATGTAAAGAAAGCTTTATCTATGTGAGATGACTACATATATCACAGAGTAGTTTCCTAGAAAGCTTCCTTCCAGTTTTTGTCTGAGGCTATTTCCCTTTTCACCATAGGCATCAACATGCTCCCGAATATCACTTAGTACCAGTTTCTCCACAAGGGTTTTCTGACGCTGTATGAGAAGAGAGGTATAACATTGTGAGTGGAATGCACAAGTCACAATGCAGTTCCTCGGAAAGCTTCTCTCCAGTTTCAGTCTGAACATATTTCCTTTGTCACCGTTAGCCTCAATGTGCTCCCGAATATCACATCACATGCTAAAAATACACAGGGTTAGAAAACTTCTCAATATAAAGCGAGGCTTATCTGAGTGAGAGGAATTCAGACGACACAGAGGAGTTTCACAGAATGCTTCCTTCTGGATTTTACCTGAGGATATTTCTTTATCCATATTCTAAGTATCGTTCCCAAATGTCCTTCCTCAGATTCCACAAAAACAGTGATTTCAAGCTGCTCCATCCGAAGAATGGATAACTCTAGGAGACGAATATACACATCACAAAGCAGTTGCTCAGAACGTTTCTCTGCAGGTTTCATCAGAAGATGTTTCCCCCCTCACCACAAGGCTCCAGGCTTCACTAAATCCAAGAATATTCTCTCAGATATGTGAATTCACTTCACAGAGTTAATGCTTAATCTATGTTACCGAGTTTCGAAACTCTCTCTTTGAAGAATCTTTGAAGAGATATTTAGTGACCCTTGGTCACTTCTGGTGAGCAAGGAAACGCCTTCTGATGAAACCTGCAGAGAAACGTTCTGAGTAACTGCTTTGCAATGTGTGTATTCGTCACATAGAGTTAAACCATTCTTTGGATTGAGCAGCTTGGAATCACTGTTTTTGTGGAATCAGAGGAAGGACATTTGGGAACGATCCTAGGAATATGGGGAAAGAAATATCCTCAGGTAAAATCCAGAAGGAAGCTTTCTGTGAAACTGCTCTGTGTCGTCTTAATTCCTCTCACTCAGATAGGCCTCTCTATTCATTGAGCAGTTTCCTAGCCCAGTGTATGTTTAGCGTGTGATGGGATATTCGGGAGCACTTTGAGGTTAACGGTGAAAAAAGAAATATGTTCAGACCGAAACTGGAGAGAAGCTTTCCGAAGAGCTGATTTGTGACATGTGCATTCCAGACACAGTGTTATACCTCCCTTCTAATACAGCATCGGGGAAACTCTTTTGGAGAAACAGGTTCCAAGTGATATTTGTGAGCATGTTGATGCCAATGTTGAAAAGGGAAATACTCTCAGAGAGAAACTGGGAAGAAGATTTCTAGGAAACTACTCTGTGATATGTGTAATCATCTCACATAAATAAAGCCTTCCTTACATTACACAGCTTGGAAACTGTCATGGATAGACCCACGAAGGGAACTTTGGGAGCACATTCTGGACTCTGGTGAAAAAGGAAATATCTTCAGATCAAAACTGGAAATAAGCTCTCTGTGACTCTGCTTTCTGCTATGTTTATTCATCTCACATAGGTGAAGTTTTCTTTATATTACACAGCGTGGAAACTCCCTCGTGGATGGATCTGCAAAGGGATATTTGGGATCATATTCGGGCCTGTGGTGAAATAGGAAATATAGTCAGATAAAAACTGGAGAAAAGCTTTCGGACAAACTGCTTCATGATGTGGTTTCCACTCAGGGAGTTATAACTTTTTTCTCATAATGCACAGTATGAACACTGTTGCTGTGAAATTGAAAGAGTGATATTGGGAGCACATTAAAGACTATGGCAAAAAGTCAAATGTCTTCCAATAAAAAGCAGAAAGACGCACTCGAAGAAACTGCTCTCTGACATGTCCATTCTTTTCACAGGGTTAAAGCTTACTCTACATTTCCCAGTTTAAAAGCTGGTCTTTGAGGGTTCTGTGAAAGGATGATATGTGGTGACTGGAGGCCTGTGTGAGGCAAGGAAATGTCTTCCATTGAAAATTGGAGAGAAGCTTTCTACGCAACTTTTTTGTAATGTTTGTATTCATCTCATATCGTTAAATCATTCTTTGGATCGAGCAGTTTGAAATCACTGTTTCTGTGGAATCTGAGAAAAGACATTTGGAAACACTCTTGAGAATATCCTGAAAAACAAATGACCTCAGAGAGAAACCAAAAGGAAGCTTTCTGTGAACCTGCTCTGTGTCACGTGAATTCCACTCTCACAGTTAAGCATCTCTTTTCATTGAGTTGTATCATAACACTGTTTTTGTTTAGTCTGCAAAGGGATATATCAGAGGGCTTTGAGGCTTATGGTGAGAAAGGAAACGTCTTCAGATAGAAACTGGAGGAAAGCTTTCTGAGGATCTGCTTTTTGATGTGTGCATTCCACTCAAAGAAATATTGGTGCCTTCTCCTAGAGGATTCCAGAATCCCTTTTGGAGAAAAAGCTGCCAAGAGATATTTGGGAGAATAGCAACACCTCTGGTGAAAAAGGAAATATCCTCACACAAAATCTTGAAAGAAGATTTCTGTGAAACTGCTTTGTGTTAGATATATTTATTCATCTCACATTGTTAAAACTTTAACTATATTATGCAGTTTGCAGACTCCATCATCCACAGGTCCACGAAGGGACATTTGGCAGCACATTCAGGCCTACGGTGAAAGAGGAGATGTCTTCAGAAAAAAACTGGGCAGAAGCTTTCTGAGAAACTACTTTGTGATGTATGCATTCCACTCGGGGAGTTATACCTCTTTTCTCACAAGGCAGTGTTTGATCACTGTTCCTGTGAAACCAAAAAAGTGATATTTTGGAACGCATTGAGGACTATGGTGAATAGTGAAATACACTGAAGTAAAATCGAGGAAGAAGCATTCCAAGAATCTACTCTCTGATATGTGCATTCACTTCACAGAGTTAATGCTTACTCTATGTTGCCAAGTTTCAAAACTCTGTCTTTGAAGAATCTGTGAAGGGACATTTAGTGATGCCCGGAGGCTTGTGGTGAGCGAGGAAATGTCTGCCAATGAAACCAGCAGGCAAACGTTCTGAGCAACTGCTTGGCGATGTGTGTATTTGTGTCAAAGATTTAAAACATTCATTGTATTGAGCAGCTTGAAATCACTGTTATTGTGGAATCTGAGGAAGGACATCCTTAGAATATGGAGAAAGAAATATCCTCAGGTAAAATCCAGAAGGACGTTTTCTGTGAAACTGCTATTTGTCGTCTTAATTCCTCTCACTCAGATCAGCCTCCCTTTTCATTGAGCAGTTTTCTAGCCTTGTGTATTTTTAGCATGTGATGGGATATTCGGGAGTACTTTGAGGCTAACAGTGAAAAAGGAAATATGTTCAGACCGAAACTGGAGAGAAGCTTTCCGAGGAACTGCATTGTGACGTGTGAATTCCAGTCACAGTGTTATACCTCTCTTGTCATACATCGTCAGGGAAACCCTTTTGGAGAAACAGGTACCAAGTGATATTCGGGAGCATGTTGATGCCAATGGTGAAAAGGGAAATAGCTTCAGGCAAAAACTGGAAAGAAACTTCCCAGGAAACTACTCTGTGATATGTGTAATCGTCTCATATAGAAAAAGCTTTCCTTACATTACGTAGCTTGGAAACTGTCATGGACGGATCCACGAAGGGACCTTTGGGAGCATATTCAGGACTATGGTGAAAAAGGAAATATCTTCAGATAAAGCTTTCTTTACATTACAGAGCTTGGAATTTGTCATGGACAGATCCATGAAGGGACCTTCGGGAGCACATTTTGGACTCTGTTAAAAAAGGAAATATCTTCAGATAAAAACTGGAAAGAAGATTTCTGTGAATATGCCTTTCGGTACGTTTATTCATCTCACATAGATGAAGCTTTTTATACATTACACAGCTTGGAAACACCCTCGTGGATGGATCTGTGAAGGGATATTTGGGATCACATTCGGGCCTATGGTGAAATAGGAAATAGAGTCAGATAAAACTGGAGAGAAGCTTTCTGAGAAACTGCTTGATGATGTGTGCATTCCACTCAGGGAATTATAACTTTCTTCTCATAAGGCACAGTTTGAACACTGTTCCTATAAAACCAAAGAAGTGATATTCAGGCACATTGAAGACTATTGCAAAAAGTGAAATGTCATCCAATAAAAAACCAAAAGAAGCACTCGGAGAAACTGCTCTCTGACCTGTCCATTCTTTTCACAGGGTTAAATCTTACTCTGCATTTCCCAGTTTGAAAGTCAGTCTTTGAGGGTTCTGTGAAGGGATAGTAATTGGCGAACAGAGGCCTGTGTGAGGCAAGAAAATATATTTGATCGAAATTTCGAGAGAGGATTTCTGTGCAACACTTTTGTGATGTTTGTATTCATCTCATAGTATTAAATCATTCTTTGGATTGAGCAGTTTGAAATCACTGTTTCTGTGGAATCTGAGAAAGGACATTTGGAAACACACTTTAGAATTATTGAAAAAGAAATAACCGCAGAGAGAAACCTGAAGGAAACTTTCTGTGAAACTGCTCTGTGTCATGTGAATTCCGTTCACAAAGTTAAGCTTCTCTTTTCATTGAGCTGTTTCATAACAATGTTTTTGTTTACTCTGTGAAGGGATATTCAGGAGGGCTTTGAGGCCTACATTGAGAAAGGAATTGCTTTCAAATGGAAACTGAAGAGAAGCTTTCTGGGGAGTTGGTTTGTGATGTGTGCATTCCACTCACAGAAATATACCTTTCTTCTCATAGAGGATTTCGGAATCCCTTTTGGAGAAAAAGCTACGAAGATTTATTTGGGAGTATAGCGACGACTATTGTGAAAAAGGAAATATCCTCAGATAAAAACTGGAAAGAAGATTTCTGTGAAACTGCTTTGTGTTAGATATATTTATTCATCTCGCAGAGTTAAAACTTTAATTATATTACGCAGTTTGGAAACTCTGTCATGCACAGATCCGCGAAGAAATATTCAGGAGCACATTCAGCCCTATGGTGAAAGAAGAGATATCTTCAGATAAAAACTGTATAGAAGCTTTCTGAGAAACTACTTTGCGATGTATGCATTACATTCAGGGAGTTATACCTCTTTTCTCACAAGGCAGAGCTTAACACTCTTCCTGCAAAACCGAAAAAGTGATATTTCGGAACACATCGCGGACTATGGCGAATAGTGAAATGTACTGAAATAAAATTGAGCAAGAAGCGTTCCAAGAATTTGCTCCCTGATATGTGCATTCAATTCACAGAGTTAATGCTTACTCTAATGTGTCCAGTTTCGAAACTCTGTCTTTGAAGAATCTGTGAAGGGATACTTAGTGATGCCCGGAGGCTTGTGGTGAGCGAGGAAATGCCTTCCGTTGAAACCTGCAGAGAACCATTCTGAGGAACTGCTTTGCTATGGGTGTATTCGTCTGATAGAGTAAAACCATTCTTTGGATGGAGCAGTTTGAAATCACTGTTTTTGTGGAATCTGAGGAAGGACATTTGGGAACGATCTTTAGAATATGGAGAAAGAAATATCCTCAGGTAAAATCCAGAAGGAAGCTTTCTTTGAAACTGCTCTGTGCAGTCTTGATTTCTTTCAATCAGATAAGCCTCTCTTTTCATTGAGCAGTTTTCTAGCCCTGCGTATGTTTAGCGTATGATGGGATACTCAGGAGCACTTTGATGCTAACAGTGACAAAGGAAATAGGTTCAGAGCGAAACTGGAGAGAAGCTTTCTGAGGAACTGCTTTGTGATGTTTGCATTCCAGTCACAGTGTTATACCTCTGTTCTCATACAGCTTCGGGGAAACCCTTTTGGAGAAACAGGTAGCAAGTGATATTCAGGATCATGTTGATGCCGATGGTGAAAAGGGAAATAGACTCAGACACAAACTGGAAAGATGGTTTCCAGGAAACTACTCTGTGATATGTGTAATCATCTCACATAGATAAAGCTTTCTTTACATTACGCAGCTTGGAAACTGTCATGGATGGATCCACGAAGGGACCTTCAGGAGCACATTGAGGACTATGGTGAAAATGGAAATATCTTCAGAAAAAAAGTGGAAAGAAGCTTTCTGTAAATCTGATTTTGCTGTGTTAAATCATCTCACATACCTGAAGCTTTCCTTATATTGCACAGCTTGGAAACTCCCTCGTGGATGTATCCGCGATGGGATATTTGGGATCACATGCGGGCCTACGGTGAAATAGGAAATATAGTCAGATAAAAACTGGAGAGAAGTTTCCTGAGAAACTGCTTGGTGATTTGTGTATTCCACTCAGGCAGCTATAACTTTCTTTTCATAAGGCACAATTTGAACTCTATTCCCTTAAAACCAAAAGAGTGATATTCGGAGCATATTGAAGACTATGGCAAAAAGACAAATGTCGCCCAATAAAAAACACAAAGAAGCACTCGAAAAAGCTGCTCTCTGACATGGCCATTCTTTTCACAGGGTTAAAGCTTCCTCTACATTCCGCAGTTTGAAAGTCGCTCTTTCAGTTTCCTGTGAAGTGATAGTAACTGGCAACCAGAATCCTGTGTCAAGCAAGGAAATGTGTTCCATCGAATATCCTAGAGAATCTTTCCGTGCAACTCTTTTTTTTTAGTATACTTTAAGTTCTAGGGTACATGTGCATAACGTGCAAGGTGTTACATATGTATACTTGTGCCATGTTGGAGTGCTTCACCCATCAACTCGTCAGCACCCATCAATTCATCTTTTATATCATGTATAACTCCCCAATGCAATCTCTCCCCCCTCTCCCCTCCCCATGATAGGCCTCAGTGATAGGCCTCAGTGTGTGATGTTCCCCTTCCCGAGTCCAAGTGATCTCATTGTTCAGTTCCCACCCATGAGTGAGAAAATGTGGTGTTTGGTTTTCTCTTCTTGTGATAGTTTGCTAAGAATGATGGTTTCCAGCAGCATCCATGTCCCTACAAAAGTCGCAAACTCATCCTTTTTATGGCTGCATAGTATTCCATGGTGTATATGTGACTTCAAACTGTGCTACAAGGCTACAGTAACCAAAACAGCATGGTACTTGTACCAAAACAGAGATATAGACCAATGGAACAGAACAGAGTCCTCAGAAATAATACCACACAACTACAGCCATCTGATCTTTGACAAACCTGAGAGAAACAAGAAATGGGGAAAGGATTCCCTATTTAATAAATGTTGCTGGGAAAATTGTCTAGCCATAAGTAGAAAGCTGAAACTGGATCCCTTCCTTACTCTGTGCAACTATTTTGTGATGTTTGTATCCATCTCATAGCGTTATATGATTCTTTGGATTGAGCAGTTTGAAATCACTGTTTGTGTGGAATCTGAGAAAGGACATCTGGAAACGCTCTTTAGAATATCCTGAAAAAGAAGTAAACTCAGAGAAAACCAGAAGGAAGCTTTCTGTGAAACTCCTCTGTGTCACGTGAATTCTGCTCACACAGTTAACCTTCTCTTTTCATAGAGCAGTATCATAACACTGTTTTTGTTTAGACTGTAAAGGGTTATTCTGGAATGCTTTGAGGCTTACCGTGAGAAAGGAAACATCTTTAAATAGAAACTGGAGAGAAGATTTCTGAGGATCTGCTTTGTGACATGTGCGTTCCACTCACATAAATATACCCTTCTTCTCATATAGGATTCCGGAATCCCTTTTGGAGAAAAAGCTACCAAGAGATATTCCGGAGTATAGCGAGGGTTATGGTGGAAAAGGAAATATCCTCAGAGAAAAACTGGAAAGAAAATTTCTGTGAAACTGCTTTGTGTTAGATATATTTATTCATTTTTCGTAGTTAAAACTTTTCTTATATTATGCATTTTGGAAGCTCCTTAAGGCACGGATCTGAGAAGGGACATTCGGGAGCACATTCAGGCCTATAGTGAAAAAGGAGATATTTTCAGATAAAAACTGGATAGAAGCTTTCTGAGAAACTACTTTGTGATGTATGAATTCCACTCAGGGAGTGATACCTCTTTTCTCACAAGGCAGTGTTTGAGCACTCTACTTGTGAAAGTGAAACAGTGATATTTCGGTTTACATTGAGGACTATGGCGAATAGTGAAATATACTGAAATAAAATCGACGAAGAAGCGTTCCAAGAATCTGTTCTCTGATATGTGCATTCACTTCACAGTGTTAATGCTTACTCTATGTTTCAGAGTTTCAAAACTCTGTCTTTGTAGAATCTGTGAAAGGATATTTAGTGACGCCTAGAAGCTTGTGGTGACCAAGTTAACGTCTTCTAATAAAACTTCCAGAGAAACGTTCTGAGCACCTGCTTTGCGATGTGTGTATTCGTCTCATAGCGTTAAACCATTCTTTGAATTGAGCAGCTTGAAATCACTGTTTTTGTGGAATCTGAGGAAGGACATTTGGGAACGATCCTTAGAATATGGAGAAAGAATTATCCTCAGGTAAAATCCGGAAGGAAGCTTTCTGTGAAACTGCTCTGTGTCGTCTTAATTTCTCTCACTTAGTTAAGCCTCTCTTTTCATTGAGTAGTTTTCTAACCCTGCGTATGTTTAGCATTTGATGGGATATTCGGGAGCCCTTTGAGGCTTACGTTGAAAAAGGAAATATGTTCAGACCGAAACTGGAGGGAAGCTTTCCGAGGAACTGCTTTGAGATGTGTGCATTCCACTCACAGTGTTATACCTCTTTTCTCATACAGCGTCAGGGATACCCTTTTCAAGAAACTGGTACCAAGTGATATTCGGGGGCATGTTAATGCTGATGGTGAAAAGGGAAATATCCTCAGACAAAAACTGGAAAGAAGCTTTCTAGGAAACTACTCAGTGATATGTGTAATCATGTCAAATAGTTAAAGCTTTCTTTGCATTATGCAGCTTGGAAACTGTCATGGACAGATCCACGAAGGGACCTTTGGAGCACATTCTGGACTCTGGTGAAAAATGAAATATCTTCAGATAAAAACTGGAAAGAAGCTTTCTGTGAATCTGCTTTTTGCTTTGTTTATTAATCTCACATACATGAAGCTTTCTTTATATTAGGCAGCTTGGACCCTCCCTCGTGATTGGATCCACGAAGGGATATTTGGGATGCCATTCGGGAATATGGGGAAAGGGGAAATATAGTAACATAAAAACTTTAAAGTAGCTTTCTGAGAGACTGTTTGGTGATGTGCACATTCCACTCAGGGAGTTATAACTTTCTTCTCATAAAGCACAGTTTGAACACTCTTCCTGTAAAACCAGAAGAGTGATATTCGGAGTACATTGAGGACTATGGCAAAAAGTGAAATGTCATCCAATAGAAAACAGAGAGAAGCACTCGAAGAAAGTGCTCTCTGACAGGTCCATACTTTTCACAGTGTTAAAGCTTACTCTACATTTCCCAGTTTGAAAGTCGTTCTTTGAGGGTTCTATGAAAAGATAGTAAGTGGCCACCAGATGCCTGTGTGAGGCAAGGAAATGTCTTCCAATGAAAATCGGACAGATGCTTTCAGAGCAACTCTTTTGTGATGTTTGTATTCTTCTCATAGTGTTAAATCACTCTTTGGATTGATCAGTTTGAAATCCCTTTTTCTTTGGAATCTGAGAAAGGACATTCGGAAACACTCTTTAGAATATCCTGAAAAAGAAATAACTTCAGAGAGAACCAGAAGGAAGCTTTCAGTGATCCTGCTCTGTGTCACGTGAATTCTGCTCACACAGTTAAGCTTCTCTCTTCTTTGAGCTGTATCATAACACTGTTTTTGCTTAGTCTGTGAAGGGATACTTTGCAGGGCTTTGAGGCTGATGGTGAGAAAGGAAACGTCTTCATATAGAAACTGGAGAGAAATTTTCTGAGGAGCTGCTTTGTGATGTGTGCATTCCACTCACAAAAATATACCTTTCTTCTGGTGTTTTAGACATGAAGTCCTTGCCCATGCCTATGTCCTGAATGGTACCACCTAGGTTTTCTTCTAGGGTTTTTATGGTATTAGGTCTAATATTTAAGTGTCTAATCCATCTTGAATTAATTTTTGCATAAGGAGTAAGGAAAGGATCCATTTTCAGCTTTCTACTTACGGCTAGCCAATTTTCCCAGCACCATTTATTAAATAGGGAATCCTTTCCCCATTTCTTGTTTCTCTAAGGTTTGTCAAACATCAGATGGCTGTAGATGTGTGGTATTATTTCTCAGGACTCTGTTCTGTTCCATTGGTCTATATCTCTGTTTTGATACCAGTACCATGCTGTTTTGGTTACTGTAGCCTTGAAGTAAAGTTTGAAGTCAGGTA
The DNA here is from genome assembly GCF_002776525.5 of Piliocolobus tephrosceles. Taxonomy (NCBI): domain Eukaryota; kingdom Metazoa; phylum Chordata; class Mammalia; order Primates; family Cercopithecidae; genus Piliocolobus; species Piliocolobus tephrosceles. The sequence continues at coordinate 126,941,905 of NC_045435.1, read as the reverse complement.
GAGTGATGCCTCCGGCTTTGTTCTAAATCATGCTGCTATAAAGACACATGCACACGTATATTTATTGCGGCACTATTCACAATAGCAAAGACTTGGAATCAACCCAAATGTCAATCAGTGACAAACTGGATTAGGAAAATGGGGCACATATACACCATGGAATACTATGCAGCCATAAAGGATGAATTTGCATCCTCTGTATGGACATGGATGCAGCTGGAAACCATCATTCTTAGCAAACTATCACAAGAACAGAAAACCAAACACTGCATGTTGTTCTCATTCATAGGTGGGTACTGAACAATGAGATGACGTAGACTCGGGAAGGGGAACATCACACATCGGGGCCTATCATGGGGAGGGGGGAGAGGAGAAGGGTGAGGGATTGCATTGGGAGTTTTAGCTGATATAAATGACAAATTGATGGGTGCTGACGAGTTGATGGGTGCAGCACAACAACGTGGCACAAGTATACATAAGTAACAAACTTGCACATTGTGCACATGTACCCTAGAACTTAAAATAGAGTAATAAAAAAAAGAAATATACCTTTCTTCTTCTAAAGGATTCCGGAATCCCTTTTGGAGAAAAAGCTACCAAGAGATATTCGGGAGTATAGCAATGACTGTGGTGAAAAAGGAAATATCCTCAGACAAAAACTGCAAAGAAGATTTCTGTGAAACTGCTTTGTGTTAGATATATTTATTCGGCTCGCATAGTAAAAACGTTAATTATATGATGCAGTTTGGAAACTCCGTCTTGCACAGATCCGTGAAGGGACAATCAGGAGCACTTTCAGGCCTACGCTGAAAGAGGAGATATCTTCAGATAAAAACTGGATAGAAGCTTTCTGAGAAACTACTTTGTGATGTATGCATTCCACTGAGGGTGTTATACCTCTTTTCTCACAAGTCAGTGACAAATAGTGAAATATACTGAAATAAAATCCAGAAAGAATCATTTCAAGAATCTCCTCTCTGATATTTGCATTTACTTCACAGAATTTATTTTTACTCCATGTTGCCCAGTTTCTAAATTCTGTCTTTGAAGAGTCTGTGAAGGGATATTTAGTGACGCCCAGAGGCTTGTGGTGAGCAAGGAAACATCTTCCGATGAAACCTGCAGAGTAACTTTCTGAGCAACTGCTTTGTGATGTGTTTATTCGTCTCAAAGATTTAAACCGTTCTTTGGATTGAGCAGATCGAAATCACTATTTTTTGGAATCTGAGGAAGGACATTTGGGAACGATCCTTAGAACATGGAGAAAGAAATATCCTCAGGTAAAATCCAGAAGGAAGCTTTCTCTGAAACTACTCTGTTTGGTCTTAATTTCTCTCGCTTAGTTAAGCCTCTCCTTACTGATTTGTTTTTCTAAGACCACCAGAGAGAGCACAAAAGAACCAGCAAGTAGGCAAGGGTAGGAACAAAACTGCAAATTTATTTTGGTCACCTAACTTCAGGGAAGAAGTGGTTCAGGAGAGGTCTGTCGGCGTCCGGCAAAGAGTCCCAGAGAGTTACCGCGTGGAGCTCTCGGACAGAATTCCTAATGCAGTACCGACAGGAGTGGGGGGCTAGGAAGTCCATGCGAGATGCTCACCGGGAACGGCTTTTCTAAGATTGGGAGGGCAATAGGCGGGGCACGGGCATGTCGGGGGTGCCACCTGTAGGTGCCACCAGGTAAATCTTGGTCTCTTCCATTGACGTCACTTGGCACATGCCCGGTTGGTCTCCACCTTCCCGGGCGCCCCTGCATTTTTGTGCGCGCGGGACAAGTTCGTGATGAAGAACCCGGAAGTGCGCTATCTTGCCTCCGTTTATCCAAACAGTCCAACCTTTTATTGATAATAATGATAGGGGGCGCCGTGGACTGTCTGGCTACTTCCTGCTGTTAAAGGGCATCATTAAGGTTGGGCCTATGGTTGGTATTTGGGTGTATGGATGAAGAATAAAATAAGGTACAGTATTAGTATAGGAATGGGGAATGGAAGCATTTGTTAGAATATGGGCAAAACCCAGAAGGAAGATCCCGGCAAGGTTGGGGTATTAAGGTTCTGTATTTCAGTTTTTTATTTTATTGAGGGTTTGAATGTTAGTGTCTACTAGGCCTGACTCACTAACATAATAGCAGCACTCTTCTCCAAGGAAGAGACAAGTGCTTCCTTTTTCAGCTGTGAGCAAGTCTAGGGATCACCTGTTTTGGCAGCTACTTGGGCTATTGAGGGAGTTCGGCACTGCAGGGAGGCCAGGCTTTCAGCTGATTCCAATAACTAGAGGCAAGAAAAAAGCCCGTTTTTGTAAGCGATTGGCAGGAGGGTGTAGCTGCAGTGTCAGTTCGAATTGTTCAGCCTTGCTATACAGGGTGAGGCTGGGCACTAAGGATACTGGGACACAGAGAGATTCAGATTGAGTTGTGACAGTTTGGTTAAAGGTTTTAGAAAGGGACCCCTTGCACCAGAAATAGCCTCCAGTGGGGGCTGTTTGGCCTCCATTGGGCACCTGAGTATGATTACATCAGGATGAATTTGGGGTTGAATAACAAAAAGGAAGGATTGGGCTATTTGGATTTTGGTATAGTGGCGCCTGGAGGGTGAGTAAATTGTGGGATGTTTAACCAGTTGTGTTGAAGGCCATGGGCAGGGGGCTGCCTTTGGGGGGGTGGCTTCTAAAGCCTCACAGAGGAAGCAATGGGAGAGATTGGTTATATTCACAGTGTAGGTTAATTTTAGCCCTTGGCTGATGAGTGAGAGCCATGAGAAGGGGTCTCTATTATCCCGAGAGAAGTTTGACAGCCTTAAGGAAGACAACTGGCAGAACTATGTACTAGTACTGATTGTGTTCGGCTGTCTTGTGACCAAGTCTCAGTGATGAAAAAAAAAATTGCTGTACAGTAGGAGGACTAGCAAAGGTCTGAGTGTATGAGTGAGACAGCAATATAAGTATAAAATGAGACTTCATTTTCAGTGTCGTCGCAGAGTGTCCCTTGCCACTGAAGATGTTCGATGAAGGTTAGGAGACAGGAGAACCACTGCTCCGGACTATTGTCTGGAGGTAGATATGGGTCTGGGGTTATGTATTGAAAGTCTGATAGGTTTATGTAGAGGATGGTGAGAAAGTGAGCTAAGCGCCAGGGGTCGGGGAGCATGAGATAGTCAAGGAAGTTTTGTAAGTTTGAGGCGAGTGGGGGAAAGTTGAACTGATGTCCACTGATTGTTCTCAGTGGGGGCCCTTTTTAGCTGGGAAATATGAATCCAATGCGTGTGTCCTAGGAGTTTTGCTGCTGTATGTGTAGACAGGAGGACAGTGTATGGGCCTTTCCACCTGGGCTGTAAGTCTTGGCTTGGATATCTTTTATGTATACTTGGTCTCCGGGACTGAGGGAGAGATGTGGGTTGTAGGGGTCTGTTGGAGGAGGGTGTGCTAACTCAGCATGTTGTCTTAGGAGTTGTCTGAGAAGAGTGAGATATGAAAGGTAGTTTGCCAAAGGGGCGGGCAGGGAAGGAATTTGCTGGAGGGTTAGCGGCCGTCCGTAGACGAATTCAAAGGGACTGAGGCCTGTTGGGCTTCGAGGTGCTGCCCACAGCCAGGTCAGGGCTAAGGGAAGGAGAGTGACCTACGCCTGCCGGGTTTCGATTGAGAGTTTGGTGAGCTGTTGTTTGATGAGTCCGTTAGCCTTTTCCACCTTACCAGAAGACAGAGGCCTAGAAGGGATGTGGAGTTTCCAGGTGATGCGTAGGAGGGCTGCCACCTGTTGGACTACCTTAGAGATGAATGCTGGACCGTTGTCAGATTGAAGAGTGACCAGGAGGCCAAACCTAGGGATAATATGTTCGGTGAGTATAGAGGCAACAATGTTCGCGGTTTCTCCTGTGGTAGGATGGGCGTCTATCCACTCTGAAAAGGTGTCCACAAGGTTTAAGAGGTATTTGAGTTTTTTATGTCTTGGCATATGTGTGAAATCAATTTGCGAATCTTCACCTGCTTGGTGTCCTCTTAGTTGATGGCTGGGATGGGGATTACACAATGCACCTTGAGAATTTGGCTTTAGGCAGGTAGAGCACTGCTGGTTGATTGTAAGTAAGTGTTTTTGTAGTGTTGGACAGTGGAGGAGAGGATTTAGAAAATTGTATAAGGCTTTGGGTCCTTTATGTAAAGAATCATGTATGCCTATTAGAATGGTATGGAGTTATGTTTCAGGAATGATTAATTTGTTATTAATATATATCCAGTCACCTGTAGTGAGTTTGGCTGTTGGATTTGGTAATAGCTTAGCCTTTTCTTCCTGAGTGTAATTAGGAGCATACTGGGGGGAGAGAAAACAGACAGAAGGAGGCTTAGGGGTGGAAAATCCGGCAGCAGACTTGGCAGTGACGTCAGCGAAATTGTTGCCAGCTGCTACCTGGTTAGATGAAGTTTGGTGACCTTTACAATGTATAATGTCTACCTTGGAAGGTGCCGACAGTGCATCTAGTAGTTTGAGTATTTGGTTTTTTCTAATAATAGGTGTACCACCGGTGGTTAAAAACCCTCTCTCTTTCCAGAAGACTGAATGGGTGTGTGTGATGAGAAAAGCATATTTAGAATCAGTGTATATGTTTACTGTTTTTCCTTTTGATAGTAGGAGTGCCTTGGTTAGTGCAGTGAGTTCTGCCTGCTGTGATGTGGTCACTTGTGGTAGGGGTTTTGCCTCTAAAACTGTGCAGGAGGTAACTACTGCATATCCTGCCTGTCTGTTTCCTTGAGGGTTGATAAAGGAGCTGCCATCCACAAATAGGGTTAGTTGTGCATTCTGAAGGGGCCGGTCATGCAAGTGTAGGTGGCTGTGGGGTTGAGCCTCCAGGACCTCAGGACAAGAATGTTTAGTATGGGGTGGTTTAAGAGGGCCTGGCAGTAAAGTGGCTGGATTGAGAAAGGAGCAAACTTTTAAAGTAACAGTGGGGTCTTCTATGAATAAGAGATGGAAAAGTTGGAGCTGGGATGGAGATAAGGGGCTAACACTTTCATGAGAGATGAAATCTTGAAGACGGTGTGTGGAGAGGACAGTTACGTTACTGCCTCTAATGAGCTTTTTTGCTTCCTGTGTCAGGAAGCCTGCTGCTGCTAACACACGCAGGCACGGTTGCCAGCCTTGCACAGTTGGGTCTAGTTGTTTGGATAGATAGGCCACAGGGCCGTGGGTGCTGCCGACAGGCTGGGCTAAAAGACCAACTGCCACTTTCTGCCTTTCATCTGTAAAAAGTTGGAAGGGACCCTGGAAATCAGGCAGTGAGAGAGTGGGTTGTGAGAAAAGGCAAGCTTTTAAGCGGGTGAAATGAGTCAAGATTAACTTGAGGTTGGACAAAAGCCCATGTGGGTTTTCTTTAAATGCGGCATTTAAAAGTTTGGCTAAGATTCCAAAATTGGGGATCCAATGTCTGAAGAAGCCTATTAGACCTAGGAAGGATTGAATTTCTTTTGCATTTTGAGGGGGAAGAAAGTTACGTATTAGGGCCTTGCAGTTTATAGTTACTGCCCGGGTTGTTGGGGTGATTTCAATTCCTAAGTATATAATTCCTGTGTATATTTAGTGTGTGATGGGACATTTGGGAGCACTTCGAGGCTTACGGTGAAAAAAGGAAATATGTTCAGACCGAAACTGGAGAGAAGCTTTCCGAGGAACTGCTTTGTGACGTGTGCATTCCACTCACAGTGTTATACCTCTCTTCTCATACAGCGTCAGGGAAACCCTTTTTGAGAAACAGGTTCCAGGAGATATTCGGGAGCATGTTTATGCCAATGACGAAAAGGGAAATAGCCTCAGTCAAAACCTGGAAAGAAGCTTTCCAGGAAACTACTCTGTGATATGTGTAATCACCTCACATAGATAAAGATATTCTTACATTACACAGCTTGAAAACTGTCATGGACGGATGCACGAAGGGATTTTCGGGAGCACACACAGATCCACAGGACTGTGGTGAAAAAGGAAATATCTTCAGATAAAAACTGGAAAGAAGCTTTTTGTGAATCTGCTTTTCTCTATGTTTATATACTGAAATAATATCGAGGAAGAGGCGTTCCAAGAATCTGCTCTCTCATATGTGCATTCACCTCCCAGCATTTTTGCTTACTCTATGTTGCCCAGTTTCAAAATTCTGTCTTTGAAGAATCTGTGAAGGGATATTTAGTGACACCCAGGAGGCTTGTGTTGAGCAAGGAAACATCTTCCGATGAAACGTGCAGAGTAACTTTCTGAGCAACTACTTTGCAATGTGTGTATTTGTCTCATACATTTAAACCATTCTTTGTATTGAGAAGATTGAAATCACTGTTTTTGTGGAATCTGAGGAAGGACATATGGGAACGATCCTTAGAACATGGAGGAAGAAATATCCTCAGGTAAAATCCAGAAGGAGGCTTTCTGTGAAATTACTCTGTGTCGTCTTAATTCCTCTCACTCAGCTAAGCCTCTCCTTATGTTGAGCAGTTTTATACCCCTGTGTACATTTAGCGTGTGATGGGACATTCGGAACACTTTGAGGCTTATGGTGAAAAAGGAAATAAGTTCAGACCGAAACTGGAGAGAAGCTTTCCGAGGAATGGCTTTGTGACGTGAGCATTCCACTCACAGAAATATACCTTTCTTCTCCTAGAGTATTCCAGAATCCCTTTTCCAGGAAAAGCTACCAAGAGACATTTGGGAGTACAGGCACAGCAATGGTGAAAAAGGAAATATCCTCAGACAAACCAGAGAGAAGATTTCTGTGAAACTGCTTCCTGTTAGATATCTATTCATCTCGCATAGTTAAAACCTTTCTTATGTTATGCAGTTTGGAAACTCCATCATGCACGAATCCAAGAAGGTATATTCAGGAGCACATTCAGGCCTACGGTGAAACAGGAGGCATCTTCGCATAAAAACTGGATAGAAGCTTCTTGAGAAACTGCTTGTGTTGTATGCACTCTGCTCAGGGAGTTATACCTCTTTTCTCACAAGGCAGTGTTTAAGCACTGTTCCTGTGTAACCAAAAAAGTAATATTTCATAGCGCACTGAGGACTATGGCAAATAGTGATATATACTGAAATGAAATCGAGAAAGAAGCATTCCAAAAATCTGCTCTCTGATATGTGCATTCACTTCACAGAATTTATGCTTACTCTGTGTTGCCCAGTTTCTAAATTCTGTCCTTGAAGAATCTGTGAAGTGACTCCCGGAGGCTTGTGGTGAGCCAGGAAACATCTTCCAATGAAACCTGCAGAGTAACTTTCTGAGCAACTGCTTTGCAATGTGTGTATTCGTCTCATAGATTTAAATCGTTCTGTGGATTGAGCAGATTGAAATCATTGTTTTTGTGGAATCTGAGGAAGGACACTTGGGAACGACCCTTAGAACATGGAGAAAGAAATATACTTAAGTATAACCCAGAAGGAATCTTTCTGTGAAACTACTCTGTGTCATCTTAATTCCTCTTGCTCAGTTAAGCCTCTCCTTACATTGAGTAGTTTTATAATCCTGTGTATGTTTAGCGTGTGATGGGATATTCAGGAGCACTTTGAGGCTTACGGTGAAAAAGGATATATGTTCAGACAGAAACTGGAGAGAAGCTTTCCGAGGAACTGCTTTGTAACGTGTCATTCCACTCAGAGTGTTATACCTCTCTTCTCATACAGCGTCGGGGAAACCCTTTTTTGATAAACAGGTACCAAGTGATATTTGGGAGCATGTTGATGCCGATGATGAAAAGGGAAATAGCCTCAGACAAAACCTGGAAGGAATTTTTCTAGGAAACTACTCTGTGATATATGTAATCATCTCACAAAGATAAAGGTTTCCTTACATTACGCAGCTTGAAGTCTGTCATGGACGGATCCACGAAGGGACTTTCAGGAGCACACTCAGAACTATGGTGAAAAAGGAAATATCTTCAGATAAAAATTGGAAAGAAGCTTTCTGTGAATCTGCTTTTTTCTATGTTTATTCTTCTCACATAGATGAAGCTTTCTTTACGTTACACAGCTTGGAAATTCCCTCGTGCATGGATCCACGATGGGATATTTGGGATCACATTCGGGCCTATGGTCAAATAAGGAGCATAGTCAGATAAAAACTGGAGATAAGCTTTCTGAGAACTTCTTGGTGATGTGTGCATTCCACTCAGGGAGTTTTAATGTTCTTCTCTTAAGGCATGGTTTGAACACTGTTCCTGTAAAACAAAAAGAGCGATATTCAGAGCACATTGAAGACAATGGCAAAAAGTGAAATGTCGTCCAATAAAAAACAGAAAGAAGCACTCGAAGAAACTACTCTCTGACATGCCCATTCTTTTCACAGGGTTCAAGCTTACTCTACATTTCCCAGTTTTGAACGTCGACCTCTGGGGTTTCTGCGAAGGCATAGTAAGTGGGAACTGGAGACCTGTGTCGAGCAAGGAAATGTCTCCCATCGAAAATTGGAGAAAAGCTTTCTGCACAACTCTTTTGTGATGTTTGTGTTCATCTCAAAGAGTTAAATCATTCTTTGGAGTGAGCAGTGGAGTGGAAATCACTGTTTCTGTGGAATTTGAGAAAGAACATTTGGAGAGGCTCTTTAGAATATCCCGAAAAAGACATAACCTCAGAGATAAATCAGAAGGAAGCTTTCTGTGAACCTGCTCTGAGTCACGTGAATACACTCATACAGTTAAGCTTCTCGTTTCATTGAACAATATCATATCACTGTTTTGCTTTAGACTGCGAAGGGATATTCAGGAGCGATTTGAGGATTATGGTGAGAAAGGAAACGCCTTCAGATAGAAACTGGAGAGAAGCTTTCTGAGGAGTTGCTTTGTGACGTGTGCATTCCACTCACAGAAACATACCTTTCTTCTCCTAGAGAATTCAGGAATCCCTTTGGAGTAAAAGCTACCAGGAGACATTAGGGAGTATAGGGACGGCTATGGTGAAAAAGGATGTGTCCTCAGACAGAACTGGAAAGAAGCTTTCTGTGAAACTGCTTCGTGTTAGATACATCTATTCATCTCGCATAGTTCAAACCTTTCTTATATTATTCAGTTTGGAAACTCCTTCATGCACGAATCTGCGAAGGGACATTAGAGAGCACATTCAGGCCTATGGTGAAAGAGGGTATGTCTTCAGATAAAAACTGGATAAAAGCTTTGTGAGAAACTACTTGCGATGTATGCATTCCGCTCAATTATTTATACCTCTTTTCTCACAAGGCAGTGTTTCAACACTGTTCCTGTGTAACGGAAAAAGTGATACATTGCAGCGCATTGAGGACTATGGTAAATAGTGAAATATACTGAAATAAAATCGAGATAGGCAGGTTCCAAGAATCTGCTCTCTGATATGTGCATTCCCTTCATGGAATTTGTGCTTACTCTATGTTGCCCAGTTTTGAAATTCTGTCTTTGAAGAATCTGTGAAGTGATATTTAGTTACATCTGGAGGTTTGCGGTGGGCAAGGAAAAGTCTTCCGATGAAACCTGCAGAGTAACTTTCTGAGCAACTGCTTTGCGATGCGTGTATTCTTCTCATACAGTTAAACCGTTCTTTGGATTGAGCAGATTGAAATCACTGTTTTGTGGAACCTGAGGAAGGACATTTGGGAACGATCTTTAGAATATGGAGAAAGAAATATCGTCAGGTAAAATCCAGAAGGAAGATTTCTGTGAAACTACTCTGTGTCATCTTAATTCCTCTCGCTTAGTTAATCCTCTCTTTACATTGAGTAGTTTTATAACCCTGTGTATGTTTAGCGTGTGATGGGATATTCGGGAGCACTTTGAGGCTAATGGTTAAAAAGGAAATATGTTCAGACTGAAACTGTAGAGTAGCTTTCCGAGGAACTGCTTTGTGACATGTGCATTCCAGTCACAGTTTTATACGTCTCTTCTGATACAGCGTCAGGGAAACTCTTTTGAATAAAGAGGTACCAGGTGATACTCAGGAGTATGTTGATGCCGATGGTGAAAAGGGAAATAGCCTCAGACAAAAACTAGAAAGAAGCTTTCTACGAAACTACTCAGTAATACATGTAATCATCTCACATAGAAAAAACTTTCTTTACCTTATGCAGATTGGAAACTGTCATGCATGGACCAAGAAGGAACGTTCGGGAGCACATTCAGAACTAGGGTGAACAAGGAAATATCTTCAGATAAAAACTGGAAAGAAGATTTCTGTGAATTTGCTTTTTGCTGTGTTTATTCACCTCACATAGATGAAGCTTACTTTACACTTCACAGCTTGGAAATTTCCTCATGGATGCATTAGTGAAGTGATATTTGGGATTGCAATTGGGCCTATGGTGAAAATAGAAATATCATCATATAAAAACTGGAAAGTAGCTTTCTGAGAAACTGCTTGGTGATATGTGCATTCCACTCAGGGAGATATAAATTTCTTCTCATAAGGCATAGTTTGAACACTGTTTTTGTGAAACCAAAAGAGTGATATTCAGAGCACATTGAAGACTATCACAAAAAGTGAAATGTCATCCAAAAAAAAAAACAGAAAGAAGTACTGGAAGAAACTGCTCTCTGTCATGTCCACTCTTTTGAGAGGGTTAACGCTTACTCTACATTTCCCAGTTTGAAAGTCGGTAGTTGAGGGTTCTGTGAAGGGATAGTAGTGGCGGCCGGAGGCCTGTGTGAGGCAAGGAAATGGCTTCCATCGAAAATCGGAGAGAAAGCTTTCTGCGCAACAATTTTGTGATGTTAGTATTCATCTCATAGAGTTAAATCACTCTTTCGACTGAGCAGTTTGAAGTCACTGTTTCTGTGGACTCTGAGAAAGGACATTTGGAAATGTTCCTTAGAATATCCTGAAAAGGAAATAACCTCAGAAAGAAACCAGAAGGAAGCTTTCTGTGAAACTGCTCTGTGTCAGGTGAATTCGGATCACACAGTTAAGCTTCTCTTTTTATGGAGCTGGGAGCATAACACTGTTGTTGTTTACTCTGTGAAGGGATACTCCGGAGGGCTTTGACGCTTATGGTGAGAAAGGAAACAACTTGAGATAGAAACTGGAGAGAAGCTTTATGAGGAGCTGCTTTCTGAGGTGTGCATTCCACTCACAGATGTATACCTTTCTACTCCTAGAGGAGTCCAGAATCTCTTTTGCAGAAAAAGCTACCAAGAGATATTTGGGAGTATAGGGACGACTATGGTGAAAAAGGAAATATCCTCAGACAAAAACTGGAAAGAAGACTTCTTTGAAACTGCTTTGTGTTAGATATATTTATTCGTCTCACATAGTTAAAACTTTAATTATATTACGCAGTTTGGAAACTCTGTCATAAACAGATCCACAAATGGACATTTGGGAGCACATTCAGGCCTACAATGAAAGAAGAGATATCTTCAGATAAAAACTGGATAGAACCTTTCTGAGAAACTATTTTGTGATGTATGCATTCCACTCAGGGAGTTATACCTCTTTTCTCACAAGGCAGTGTTTGAACACTATTCTTGTGAACACTAAAAAGTGATATTTCGGAACGCCTTGAGGACTATGGCGAATAGTGCAATATACTGAAATAAAATCGAGGAAGAAGTATTCCAGGAATCTGCTCTCTGATATGTGCATTCACTTCACAGAGTTAATACTTACTCTCTGTTGCGCAGTTTCGAAACTCTGTCTTTGAGAATATGTGATATTTAGTGATGCTCGGAGGCTTGTGGTGAGAGAGGAAACGTCTTCTGATGAAACCTACAGAGAATCTTTCTGAGCAACTACTTTCAATGTGTGTATTCGTCTCAAGGAGTTAAACCATTCTTTGGATTGAGCAGCTTGAAATTGCTGTTTTTGTGGAATCTGCGAAAGGACATTTGTGAACGATCCTCAGAATATGGAGAAAGAAATATCATCAGGTAAAATCCAGAAGAAAGCTTTCTGTGAAACTGTATTGTGTCGTCTTAATTCCTGTCAGTCAGTTCAGCTTCTCTTTCCATTGATCAGTTTTCTAACCCTGTGTATGTTTAGCGTGTGATGGCATATTTGGGAGCACTTTGAAGCTGACGGTGAAATAAGAAATATGCTAAGAACGAAACTGGACAGAAGCTTTCTGAGGAACTGCTTTGTGACATGTGGATTTCACTCACATGTGCATTATACCTCCCTTCTCATACAGCGTCGAAGAAACCCTTTTGGAGGAACAGGTACCAAGAGATATTCAAGAGCATGTTGATGCTCTCTGACTTGTCCATTCTGTTCACAGGGTTAAAGCTGACACTACATTTCCCACTTTCAAAGTCAGTCTTTGAGGGTTCTGAAAAGGGATAGTAATTGGCAAACAGAGGCCTGTGTCGAGCAAGGAAATGTCTTCCATCGGAAAGTGGAGTAGAGAGAAGCTTTCTGCACAACTCTTTTGTGATGTGTTTATTCATCTCATAGAGTTAAATCATTCTTTGGATTCAGCAGTTTGAAATCACCGTTACTGTGGAATCTGAGAAAGAACATTTGGAAACGCTCTTTTGAATATCCTGAAAAAGAAATAACCACAGAGAGAAACCAGAAGGAAGCTTTCTGTGAAACTGCTCTGTGTCATGTGAATTCCGCTCACACAGTTAAGATTCTCTTTTCATTGAGCAGTATCATAACACTGTTTTTGTTTAGTCTGAGAAGGGATATTCAGGAGCACTTTGAGACTCACAATGACAAAGGAATCGCCTTCAGATAGAAACTGGAGAGAAGCGTTCTGAGGAGCTGCTTTGTGAGGTGTGCATCCCACTCAAAGAAATATACCTTTCTTCTCCAAAATGATTCCAGAATCTATTTTGGAAAAAAAGCTACGAAGAGACATTCAGGAATATAGGGACAGCTCTGGTGAATAAGGAAATATCCTCAGACAAAAACAGCAAAGAAGATTTTTGTGAAACAGCTTGGTGTTAGATATACTTATTCAACTCGCATAGTTAAAACATTTCTTATATTACGCAGTTTGGAAAGTCCATCATGTGCGGATCCGTGAAGGGACATTCGGGGGCACATTAAGGCCTGTGGTGAAAGTGGATATATCTTCAGATAAAAACTGGATAGAAGCTTTCTGAGAAACTACTTTGTGATGTATGCATTCCACTCAGGGAGTTATACCTCTTTTCTCACAAGACAGTGTTTGAACACTGTTCCTGTGAAACTGAAAATGTGATATTTTGGAGTGCATTGAGGTATACGGCGAATAGTGAAATATAATGAAATAAAATCGAGTAAGAAGCGTTCCAAGAATCTGCTCTCTAATGTGTGCATTCACTTCACAGAGTTAATGCTTACTCTATGTTGCCCAGTTTCGAAACTCTGTCTTTGAAGTATCTGTTAAGGGATATTTAGTGACGCCTGGAGGCTTGTGGTGAGCAAGGCAACATCTTCCGATGAAACCTGCAGATAAAATTTCTAAGCAACTGCTTTGTGATGTGTGTATTTTTCTCATGGAGTTAACCCATTCTTTGGATTGAGCAGCTTGAAATCACTGTTTTTGTGGAATCTGAGGAAGGACATTTGGGAACGATCCTTAAAATACGGAAAAGGAAATATCCTCAGGTAAAATACAGAAGGAAGCTTTCTGTGAAACTACTCTGTGTCTTCTTAATTCCTATCACTCAGTTAAGCCTCTCTTTTCATTGATCAGTTTTCTCATCCTGTGCATATTTAGCATGTGATGGGATATTCGGGAGCACTTTGAGGCTTACGGTGAAAAAGGAAATACGTTCAGACTGAAACTGAAGAGAAGCTTTCCAAGGAACTGCTTTATGACGTGTGCATTCCACTCAAAGTGTTATACCTGTCTTCTCATACAGCGTCGGGGATACCCTTTTTAAGAGACAGGTACCAAGTGATATTCTGGAGCATGTTGATGCTGATGGCGAAAAGGGAAATAGCCTCAGAAAAAAAACTGGAAAGAAGCTTTCTAGGAAACTATTCTCTGATGTAAGTAATCACCTCACACAGATGAAATTTTCTTTACATTTCACAGCTTGGAAACTCTCATGGACGGATCTACAAAGGGACCTTCAGGAGCGCATTCAGGACTATTGTGAAAAAGGAAATATCTTCAGATAAACACTCGAAAGAAGCTTTCTGTGAATCTGCATTTTCCTATATTCATTCAAATCACATATTGGAAGGTTTCTTTACATTACGTGGTTTGGAAGTCCCTCGTGGATGGATCTGCGAAAACATAGTAAGGATCTTATTCGGGCCTATGGTGAAACTGCTTTGTGACGTGTGAATACACTGCACAGAGTTACACTTTCCTTTTCATTGATCCTTTTGCTAACACTCTTTTCTTGAAATCTGCATTGGGATATTTCTTATCGCAATGAAGCTGACAGAGACAAAGGAAATTTCCTCAAATAAAAACTAGAAAGCAGCTTTCTGAGAAACTTCTTTGTGATATGTGAATTCATCTCACCGAGTTACAACTTTGTTTTCAAGAAGCAGTCTGCTAACACTGTTGTCGTGGAATCTGCAAAGTGATATTTGGGAGCGCATTGAGGCCCATGGTGAAAACGGAAGTTTTCAAAGATAAAAACTAGAAAAAATATTTCTGAGAAATTGCTTTCTGATGTCTGAGTTAATCACAAAAAGATGCATCGTTCCCTTCTTGCAGCAGTTTTCTAACACTCTTCTTGTGGAATATGCAAAGTGATATTTGGGAGCTCATTGAGGGCTATGGTGAAAAAGGAAATATCCTCAAAAAAAAAAAAAAAAACTGGAACGAAGCATTATGAAAAACTGCATTGTGACCTGTGAATAAAACTCACAGAGTTACACTTTATTTTTTATTGATCCTTTTGCTAACACTCTTTTCTTGAAATCTGCATTGGGATATTTCTTAACGCAATGAAGCTGATGGAGACAAAGGAAATATCCTCAAATAAAAACTAGAAAATAGCTTTCTGAGAAACTTCTTTGTTATATGTGAATTCATCTCACCGAGGTATAACTTTGTCTTCAGGAAGCAGTTGGCTAACACTGTTGTCGTGGAATCTGCAAAGTGATATTTGGTATCATATGGAGGCCAAAGTTGGAAACGGAAATGTCCTCACATAAAATCTAGAGAGAAGCTTTCTGATAAATTGCTTTGTGATTTGTGAATTCATCACAAAGACATTCACCTTTCCCTTGTTGTAGCAGTTTGCTAACAGTGTTTTTGTGGAACATGCAAAGTGATATATGGGAGCGCATTGAGGCCTATGGTGAAAACGGAAATATCCTCAGATAATAACTAGAAAGAAGCTTTCTCAGAAGTTGCTTTCTGATGTGTGAACACATAACACAGAGATTTACTTTTCCCTTCTTGCAGCAGTTTCCTAACACTGTTATCGTGGATTCTGGCAAGTGATATCTGGGAGCTCATTGAAGGCTGTGGTGAAAAAGGAAATATCCTCAGGTAAAATCTGGAAAGAAAACATTCTGAGAAACTGCATCATGACATGTGGATGCAACTCACAGAGTTACACTTTCCTTTTCATTCATACCTTTGATAAGACTATTTTCTTGAAATCTGCATTGGGATATTTCTTAGTGCAATGAAGCTGATGGTGACAAAGGAGATATCCTCAGACAAAAACTAGAAAGTAGCTTTCTGAAAAACTTCTTTGTGACATGTGAATTCATCTCACTGAGTTACAATTTTGTCTTCACGAAGCAGTTTGCTAACAATGTTGTCGTGGAATCTGCAAAGTGATATTTGGGAGCTCATTGAGGGCTATGGAGAAAAAGGATATATCCTCAGATTAAAACTGGAAAGAAGCGTTCTGGGAAACTGCATTATGACGTGTGAATGCAACTCACAGGGTTACACTTTTCTCTTCAGAGATCAGTTTGCTAACACAGTTTTCTTGAAATCTGCAATTGGATACTTCTGAGCCCAATGAGGCTTACAGTGACAAAGGAAATATCCTCAGACAAAAACTACAAAGAAGCTCTCTTAAAAAGTTATTTGTGATGTGTCAATTCATCTCACAGAGTTCCACTTACGTTTCATGGAGCAGTCGATCAACACTTTGAGGAACCTGAGAAGTGATACTTTGCATTGCATTGAGGACTACGCTGTTACAGGAAATATCCTCAATAAAAAAGGTGAAAGAATCTTTGTTACAAACTTCTTTGTGGTATGTGAATTCATCTCACAGAGTAACAACTTAGTCTTCATGAAGCAGTTTGCTAACAGTGTTTTCGTGTAATATGAAAAATGATATTTTGGAGCACATTGAGGCCTACGGTGAAAACGGAAATATCCTCAGATAATAACTAGAAAGAAGCTTTCTCAGAAGTTGCTTTCTGATGATTGAATGCATAACACAGAGATTCACTTTTCCGTTCTTGCAGCAGGTTCCTAACACTGTCGTCGTGGATTCTGCCAAGTGATATTTGGGAGCCCAGTGAGGGTTATGCTAAAAAAGGAAATCTCCTCAGATAAAACCTGGAAGGAAGCGTTCTGAGAAACTGCATTGTGACCTGTGAATACAGCTCACAGAGTTACACTTTCCTTTTCATTTATCCGTTTGCTAACACACTTTTCTTGAAATCTGCATTGGGATATTTCTTAGCACAATGAAGCTGATGGAGACAAAGGAAATATCCTCAAATAAAAACTAGAAAGTCACTTTCTGAGAAACTTCTTTGTGACATGTGAATTCATCTCACCAAGTTACAAGTTTGTCTTCATGAAGCAGTTTGCTAACACTGTTGTCGTGGAATCTGCAAAGTGATATTTGGGAGCTCATGGAGGCCCGTGGTGAAAACGGAAATTTCCTCAGATAGAATCTAGAAAGAAGATTTCTGAGAGATTGCTTTGTGATTTGTGAATTCATCACAAAGACATTCACCTTTCCCTTCTTGTAGTAGTTTGCTAAAAGTGTTTTCGTGGAATTTGCAAAGTGATATTTGGGAGCGCATTGAGGCCTATGGTGAAAATGGAAATATCCTCAGATAATAACTAGAAAGAAGATTTCTTAGAAATTTCTTTGTGATGTGTCAATTCATCTCACAGAGCTACATTTATGTTTCATGGAGCAGTCGATCAACACTGTCTTTGAGGAACCTGAGAAGGGCTACCTTGAGGCCTATGCTGTTACAGGAAAATCCTCAGTTAAAAACGTGAAAGAAGCTTTGCGCCAAACCTCTTTGTGATATGTGAATTCATCTCACAGTGTAACAAATTAGTCTTCATGAAGCAGTTTCCTAACAGTGTTTTCATGGAATCTGCAAAGTGATATTTGGGAGCGCATTGAGGCCTATGGTGAAAATGGAAATAACCTCAGATAATAACCAGAAAGAAACTTTCTCAGAAGTTGTTTTCTGATGTGTGAATTCATAATACACAGATTCATTTTCCCTTCTTGCATCAGGTTACTAACACTGTTGTCGTGGATTCTGCCATGTGATATTTGGGAGATCATTGAGGGCTATGGTGAAAAAGGAAATATCGTCAGATAAAAACTGAAAAGAAGCCTCTTAGAAACTGCCTTGTGACCTGTGGATGCAACTCACAGAGTTACTTTCCTTTTCATGGATCCGTTGCTAGGACACTTTTCTTACAATCTGCTTTGGGATATCTTTAAGCGCAATGAAGCTGACGGAGAGAAAGGAAGTATCCTCAAGGAAAAACTAGAAAGTAGCTTTCTGAGAAACTTCTTTGTGACATGTGAATTCATCTCACTGAGTTACTACTTTGTCTTCATGAAGCAGTTTGCTAACACTGTTGTCATGGAATCTGCAAAGTGGTATTTGGGAACTCATTGAGGGCTACGGTGAAAAAAAAAATATCCTCTGAGAAAAACCGGAATGAAGCTTTCTGAGAAACTGCTTTGTGATGTGTGAATTCATTTCAAAGTGTTGCACCACTGTTTCATGGAGGAGTCTGCTAGCACTGACTTTGTGGAAACCCAGAATTGATGTCTTGGATATCATTGAATCCCATGGTGAATAATGAAACACCTTCAGATAAATCTGCAGAGAAGCCTTCTCAGAAACTTCTTTGTTGTTGGTGCTTTCAGCTCACAGGGTTAGATGTCAGTTTTCATTCAGGAGCTTGCTAACAGTGGTTTCGCAGAAACTGCAATAAGAGACACGGTGGTGCTCTGAGACCACAAATAACCTTAGCTAAAACAAGAAAGAAGCTTTCTGAGAAACTGCTCTGTGATGTGTGAATTCAACTCACTGAGTTGCTCCTGTGTTTCGTGGAGCCGTTGGCTAGCACTGTTTTTGAGGAATCTGAGAACTGATATTTAGGATCCCTTTGAAGACTATAGGTCCAAAGGAAATATCCTCCATTAACAATGAGAAAGAAGCCTTCTGAGAAACTTCAATGTGATCTGTGAGTTCATCTCACAGAGTTATAACTTTCTCCTCATGAAGCAATTTGCTGAGACTGTTCTCTTGGAATTTGCAAAGTGATATTTGGGAGCCCAGTGAGGGTTATGGTGAAAAAGGAAATCTCCTCAGATAAAAACTGGAAGGAAGCATTCAGAGAAACTGCATTGTGACCTGTGAATACAACTCACAGAGTTACACTTTCCTTTTCATTGATCCGTTTGCTAACAATCTTTTCTTGAAATCTGCATTTGTATATTTCTTAGCGCAATGAAGCTGACAGTGACAAAAGAAATATCCTGAGATTAAAACTAGAAAGTCGCCTTCTGAGAAACTTCCTTGTGACATGTGAATTCATCTCACTGAGTTACAACTTTGTCTTCATGAAGCAGTTTGCTAACACTGTTGCCATGGAATCTGCAAAGTGATATTTGGGAGCTCCTTGAGGGCTATGGTGAAAAAGGAAATATACTCAGATAAAAACTGGAAAGAAGCATTCTGAGAAACTGCATTATGATGTGGGAATGCAACTCACAGAGTTACACTTTTTTCCTCAGAGATCAGTTTGCTAACACGGTTTTCTTGAAATCTGCAATTGGATACTTCTGAGCGCAATGAGCCTTACAGTGACAAAGTAAACATCCTCAGACAAAAACTAGAAAGAAGCTTTCCTAGAAACTTCTTTGTGATGTGTCAATTCATCTCACAGAGTTACACTTACATTTCATGGAGCAGTCGATAAACACTGTCTTTGAGGAACCTGAAAAGTGCTACCTTGGATCGCATTGAGGCCTACACTGTTACAGGAAATATCCTCAATTAAATACGTGAAAGAAGTTTTGTGACAAACTTCTTTATGATATGTGAATTAATCTCATAGAGTAACAATTTAGTCTTCATGAAGCAGTTTGCTAACACTGTTGTCGTGGAATCTGCAAATTGATATTTGGGAGCTCATTGAGGGCTATGGTGAAAAAGAAAATATCCTCTGATAAAAACTGGAAAGAAGCGTTCTGAGAAACTGCCTTGTAAAGTGTGGATACAACACACACAGTTACACTTTCCTTTTCATTATCCGTTGCTAAGACTCTTTTCTTGCAATCTGCATTGGGATATCTGTTAGTGCAATGAAGCTGATGGTGAGAAAGAAAATATCCTCAAAGAAAAACTAGAAAGTAGCTTTCTGAGAAACGTCTTTATGACATGTGAATTCATGTCACCTAGTTACGACTTTGTCTTCACAAAGCAGTTTGCTAACACTGTTGTCGTGAAATCTACAATGTGATATTTGGGAGCTCATTGAGGGCTACGGTGAAAAAGGAAATATCCTCTGAGAAAAATCGGAATGAAGCTTTCTGAGAAACTGCTTTGTGATGTGTGAATTCATTTCAAAGTGTTACACCACTGTTTCACGGAGGAGTCTGCTACAACTGACTTTGTGGAAGCTCAGAAGTGATGTCTTGGATATCGTTGAATCCCATAGTGAATAATGAAATATCTTCAGACAAATCTGCAGAAAAGCCTTCTCAGAAACTTCTCTCTTGTCGGTGCATTCAGCTCACAGGGTTAGATGACTGTTTTCATTCAGAAGCTTGCAAACAGTGTTTTCACAGAAACTGCAATAAGACACACGGTGGCACTCCGAGACCACAAATAACCTCAGCTCAAAGAAGAAAGAAGCTTTCTGAGAAACTGCTCTGTGATGTGTGAATTCAACTCACTGAGTTATGCCTGTGTTTTGTGGAGCCATTGGCTAACCCTGTTTTTGTGGAATCTGAGAAGTGATATTTCGGATCCCTTTGAAGACTATAGGGCCAAAGGAAATGTCCTCCGTTAAAAATGAGAAAGAAGCTTTCTGAGAAACTTCAGTGTGATCTGTGAATTCACCTCACAGAGTTACACCTTTCTCCTCATTAAGCTGTTTGCTGAGACACTTCTTGTGGAACTTGCAAAGTGATATTTGGGAGCCCATTGACGGGTATTGTGAAAAAGAAAATTTCCTCAGATAAAAACTGGAAGAAGCGTTCTGAGAAACTGCGTTGTGACCTGTGAATACAAATCACAGAGTAACACTTTCCTTTTCATTGATCCGTTTGCTGACACTCTTTTCTTCAAATCTGCATTGGGATATTTCTTAGCGCAATGAAACAGACGGAGACAAAGGAAATATCCTCAAGTAAAAACTAGAAAGTCGCTATCTGAGAAATTTCTTTGTGAGATGTGAATTCCTCTCACCGAGTTTCAACTTTGCCTTCACGAAGCAGTTTGCTGACACTGTTGTCGTGGAAACTGCAAAGTGATATTTGGGAGCACGTGGAGGCCCATGGTGAAAACGGAAATATCCTCAGATAAAATCTAGAAAGAAGGTTTCTGAGAGATTGCATTGTGATTTTTGAATTCATCACAATGATGTGCATCTTTCAATTCTTGTAGCAGTTTGCTAACAGTGTTTTTGTGGAATCTGCAGAGTGATATTTGGGAGCGCATTGAGGCTTATGGTGAAAACGGAAATATCCTCAGATAATAACTAGAAAGAAGCTTTCTCAGAAGTTGCTTTCTGATGTGTGAATTCATAACACAGAGATTCACTTTTGTCTTCTTGCAGTAGGTTATTAACACTGTTGTCGTGGATACTGCCAAGTGATATTTGGGAGCTCATTGAGGCCTGCAGTGAAAAAGGAAATATCCTCAGATAAAAACTGGAAAGAAGCCTTCTGAGAAACTGCCTTGTGACATGTGGATGCAACTCACAGAATTACACTTTCCTTTTCATTGATCCGTAGCTAAGACTCTTTTCTTGAAATCTGCATTGGGATATCTCTTAGAGCAATGAAGCTGACAGTGACAAAAGAAATATCCTCAAAGAAAATCTAGAAAGTAGCTTTCTGAGAAACTTCTTTGTGACATGTGAATTTGTCTCACCGAGTTACAACTTTGTCTTCATGAAGCAGTTTGCTAACACTGTTGTTGTGGAATCTGCAAAGTGATATTTGGGAGCTCTTTGAGGGCTATGGTGAAAAAGGAAATATCCTCCGAGAAAAACCGGAATGTTGCTTTCTGAGAAACTGCTTCTGATGTGTGAATTCATTTCAAAGTGTTACACCACTGTTTCATGCAGGAGTACGCTAGCACTGACTTTGTGGAAGCTCAGAAGTGATGTCTTGCATATCATTGAATCTGATGGTGAATAATGAAATACCTTCAGATAAATCTGCAGAGAAGCCTTCTCAGAAACTTCTTTGTTGTGGGTGAATTCAGCTCACAGGGTTAGATGACAGTTTTCATTCAGGAGCTTGCTAACAGTGGTTTCACAGAAACTGCACTAAGACACATGGTGGTGCTCTGAGACCAAAAATAATCTTAGCTAAAACAAGAAAGAAGCTTTCTGAGAAACTGCTCTGTGATGTGTGAATTCAACTGACTGACTTACTCCTGTGTTACTTGGAGCCGTTGGCTAGCCCCGTTTTTGTGGAATCTGAGAACTGATATTTCAGATCCCTTTGAAGACTATAGGTCCAAAGGAAATATCCTCAGTTATAAATGAGAAAGAAGCCTTCTGAGAAACTTCATCACGATCTGTGAATTCATCTCACAGAGTTACACCTTTCTCCTCATGAAGCCATTTGCCGAGACTGTTCTCGTGGAATTTGCAAAGTGATATTTGGGAGCCCAGTGAGGGTTATGGTGAAAAGGGAAATCTCCTCAGATAAAAACTGGAAGGAATAGTTCAGAGAAACTGCATTGTGACCTGTGAATACAACTCACAGAGTTACAGTTTCCTTTTCATTGATCCATTGCTAACAATCTTTTCTTGAAATCTGCATTGGGATATTTCTTAGTGCAGTGAAGCTAATGGTGACATAGTAAATATCCTCAGATTAAAAACTAGAAAGTTGCTTTCTGAGAAACTTCCTTGTGAAAGGTGAATTCATCTCACTGAGTTACAACTTTGTCTTCACGAAGCAGTTTGCTAACACTGTTGTTATGGAGTCTGCAAAGTGATATTTGGGAGCTCCTTGAGGGCTAAGGTGAAAAAGGAAATAAACTGAGATAAAAACTGGAAAAAAGCATTCTGAGAAACTGCATTATGATGTGTCAATGCAACTCACAGAATTACACTTTTTTCCTCAGAGATCAGTTTGCCAACACAGTTTTCTTGAAATCTGCAATTGGATACTTCTGAGCGCAATGAGGTTTATGGTGACAAAGGAAATATCCTCAGACAAAAACTAGAAAAAAGCTTTCTTAGAAACTTCTTTGTGATGTGTAAATTCATCTCACAGATTTACACTTACGTTTCATGGAGCAGTCGATAAACTCTGTCTTTGAGAAACCTGAGAAGTGCTACCTTGGATCGCATTGAGGCCTATGCTGTTACAGGTAATATCCTCAGTTAAAAACGTGAAAGAAACTTTGTGACAAACATCTTTATAGTATGTGAATTCATCTCATAGAGTAACAATTTAGACTTAATGAAGCAGTTTGCTAACAGTTTTTCGTGGAACCTGCAAAGTGACATTTGGGAGTGTATTGAGGCCTATGGTGAAAACGGAAATATCCTCAGATAATAGCTAGAAAGAAGTTTTCTCAGAAGTTGCTTTCTGATGTGTGAATTCATAACACACAGATTCACTTTTCCCTTCTTGCATCAGGTTCCTAACACTGTTCTCGTGGATTCTGGCAAGTGATATTTGGGAGCTCATTGAGGGCTATGGTGAAAAAGGAAAAATCCTAAGATAAAAACAGGAAAAAAGTGTTCTGAGAAACTGCCTTGTGGCATGTGGATGCAACTCACAGAGTTACACTTTCCTTTTCATTATCCGTTGCCAAGACTCTTTCCTTGCAATCTGCATTGGGATATCTCTTGTGCAATGAAGCTGAGGGTGACAAAGGAAATATCCTCAGAGAAAAACTAGAAAGTAGCTTTCTGAGAAACTTCTTTGTGACATGTGAACTTATGTCACCATGTTACCACTTTGTCTTCACGAAACAGTTTGCTAACACTGTTGTCGTGGAATCTGCAAATTGATATTTCAGAGCTCATTGAGGGCTATGGTGAAAAAGGAAATATCCTCCGAGAAAAACTGGAATGAAGCTTTCTGAGAAACTGCTTTGTGATGTGTGAATTCATTTCAAAGTGTTACACCACTTTTTCATGGAGGAGTCTTCTAGCACTGATTTTGTGGAAGCTCAGAAGTGATGTCTTGGATATCGTTGAATCCCATGGTGAATAATGAAATATCTTCAGACAAATCTGCAGAGAAGTCTTCTTAACAACTTCTCTGTTGTCAGTGCATTCAGCTCACTTGGTTAGATGACTGTTTCCATTCATGAGCTTGCTAACAGTGTTTTCACAGAAACTGCAAAAAGACACACGGTGATGCTCCGAGACCAAAAATAACCTCAGTTCAAAGAAGAAAGAAGCTTTCTGAGAAACTGCTCTGTGATGTGTGAATTCAACTGACTGAGTTATGCCTCTGTTTCATGGAGCCGTTGCCTAGCCCTGTTTTTGTGGAATCTGAGAACTGATATTTCGGATCCCTTTGAAGACTATAGGGCCAAAGGAAATATCCTCCGTTAAAAATGAGAAAGAAGCTTTCTGAGAAACTTCAGTGTGATCTGTGAATTCATCTCACAGAGTTACACCTTTTTCCTCATGAAGCCGTTTGCTGAGACTGTTCTCGTGGAATTTGCAAAGTGATATTTGGGAGCCCACTGAGGGTTACTGTGAAAAAGGAAATCTCCTCAGATAAAAACTGGAAGAAGTGTTCTGAGAAACTGCTTTGTGACCTGTGAATACAACTCACAGAGTTCCACTTTCCTTTTCATTGATCCGTTTGCTATCACTCTTTTCTTGAAATCTGCATTGAGATATTTCTTAGTGCAATGAAACAAATGGAGACCAAGGAAATATCCTCAAATAAACACTAGAAAGTCAGTATCTGAGAAACTTCTTTGTGATATGTGAATTCATCTCACCGAGTTACAACTTTGTCTTCACGTAGCAGTTTGCTAACACTGTTGTCGTGGAATCTGCAAAGTGATATTTGGGAGCACATGGAGGCCCATGGTGAAAACAGAAATATCCTCAGATAAAAATCTAGAAAGAAGATTTCTGAGAGATTCCATTGTGATTTGTGAATTCATCACAATGACATTCACCTTTCCCTTCTTGTTGCAGTTTACTAACAGTGTTTTCGTAGAATCTGCAAAGTGATATTTCAGAGCACATTGAGGCCTATGGTGAAAACAAAAATATCCTCAGATAATCACTAGAAATAAGCTTTCTCAGAAGTTGCTTTCTGATGTGTGAATTCATAACACAGAGATTCACTTTCCTCTTCTTGCAGCAGGTTCCTAACACTGTTGTCGTGGATTCTGCCAAGTGATATATTGGAAGCTCATTGAGGACTATGATGAAAAATGAAATATCCTCAGATAAAAACTGAAGGAAAAATTCTGAGAAACTGCATCTTGTCATGCGGATGCAACTCACAGAGGTACACGTTCCTTTTCATTCATCCCTTTGCTAAGACTCTTTTCTTGAAATCTCCATTGGGATATTTCTTAGCGCAATGAAGCTGACGGTGACAAAGGAAATATCCTCAGAGAAAAACTAGAAAGTAGCTTTCTGAGAAACTTCTTTGTGACTTGTGAATTCATCTCACTGAGTTACAACTTTGCCTTCAAGACCAGTTTGCTAACACTGTTGTCGTGGAGTCGGCAAAGTGATTACTTGGGAGCTCCTTGAGGGATATGGTGAAAAAGAAAATATCCTCAGATTAAAACTGGAAAGAAGTGTTCTGAGAAACTGAATTATGATGTGTGAATGCCACTCACAGAGTTACACTTTTCCCTTCAGAAATGAGTTTGCTAACACAGTTTTCTTGAAATCTGCAATTGGATACTTCTGAGTGCAATGAGGCTTACGGTGACAAAGGAAGTATCTGCAGACAAAAACTAGAAGGAAGCTTTCTTAGAAACTTCTTTGTGATGTATCAATTCATCTCACAGAGTTACACTTACGTTTCCTGGAGCAGTCAATTAACACTGTCTTTGAGGAACCTGAGAAGTGCTATCTTGGATCACACTGATTCCTACGCTGTTATAGGAAATATCCTCAATTAAAAACGTGAAAGAAGCTTTGTGATAAACTTCTTTGTGATATGTGAATACATGTCACAGAGTAACAACTTCGTCTTCATGAAGCAGTTTGCTAACAGTGTTTTCGTGGAATCTGCAAAGTGATATTTGGGAGTGCATTGAGGCTTATTGTGAAAAAGGAAATATCCTCAGATAATAACTAGAAAGAAGTTTTCTCAGAAGTTGCTGTCTGATGTGTGAATACATAACACAGAGATTCACTTTTCCCTTCTTGCAGTAGTTTCCTAACCCTGTTCGTGGATTCTCCCAAGTGGTATTTGGGAGCTCATTGAGGGCTATGGTGAAAAGGTAATATCCTCAGATGAAAACTGGAAAGAAGCGTTCTGAGAAACTGCCTTGTGACATGTGGATGCAACTCACAGAGTTACACATTCCCTTTTATTGATCCCTTTGCTAAGACTCTCTTCTTTAAATGCGTTGGGATATCCTTAGTGCAATGAAGCTGAGGGTGACAAAGGAAATATCCTCAGAGAAAAACTAGAAAGTAGCTTTCTGAGAAACTTCTTTGTGACATGTGAATTCATCTCACCGTGTTACCACTTTGTCTTCACGAAGCAGTTTGCTTACACTGTTGTCGTGGAATCTGCAAAGTGATATTTGGGATCACATTGAGGGCTATGGTGAAAAAGGAAGTATCCTCAGATTAAAACCAGAAAGTAGCGTTCTGAGAAACTGCATTATGATGTGCGAATGCAACTCACAGAGTTACACTTTTCTCTTCAGACATCAGTTTGCTAACACAGTTGTCTTGAAATCTGCAATTGGATACTTCTGAGCGCAATGTGGCTTACGGTAACAAAGGAAATATCCTCAGAGAAAAACTAGAAAGAAGTTTTCTTAGAAACTTCTTTGTGATGTGTCAATTCATCTCAGAGAGGTACACTTACGTTTCATGGAGCAGTCGATTAACACTGTCTTTGAGGAACCTGAGAAGGGCTACCTTAGATTGCATTGAGGCCCATGCTGTTACAGGAAATATCTTCAATTAAAAACGTGAAAGAAGCTTTGTGACCAACTTGTTTGTGATATGTGAATTCATCTCACAGAGTAACAACTTAGTCTTCATGAGGCAGTTTGCTAACAGTGTTTTCGTGGAATCTGCAAAGTGATATTTGGGATGGCATTGAGGTCAATGGTGAAAACAGTAATATCTTCAAATAACTAGAAAGAAGCTTTCTCAGTAGTTGCTTTCTGATATGTGAATTCATAACACAGAGATTCGCATTTCCCTTCTTGCAGCAGGTTCCTAACACTGTTGTCATGGATTCTGCCTAGTGATATTTGGGAGCTCATTGAGGACTATGTTGAAAAAGGAAATATCCTCAGACAAAAACTGGAAAGAAGTGTTCTGAGAAACTGCCTTGTGATATGTGTATGCAACTCAGAGTTACACTTTCCTTTTCCTTTATCCCTTTGCTAAGAATCTTTTCTTAAAATCTGAATTGGGATATTTCTGAGCGCAATGAAGCTGACGGTGTCAAAAAAATATCCTCAGATAAAAACTAGAAAGGAGCTTTCTAAGAAACTTCTTTGTGACATGGGAATTCATCTCACCGAGTTACAACTTTGCCTTCACAAAGCAGTTTGCTAACACTGTTGTCATGGAATCTGCAAAGTGATATTTGGAATCTCATTGAGGGCTATGGTGAAAAAGAAAAGATCCTCAGATTAAAACTAGAAAGAAGCGTTCCAAGAAACTGCATTATGATGTGTGAATGCAACTCACAGAGTTACACTTTTCTCTTCAGAGATCAGTTTGCTAACACAGTTTTCTTGAAATCTGCATTTGGATACTTCTGAATGCAATGAGGCTTACGGTGACAAAGGAAATATCCTCAGACAAAAACTAGAAGAAGCTTTCTTAGAAAATTCTTTGTGATGTGCTAATTCATCTCAAGAGTTACACTTACGTTTCATGGAGCAGTCGATTAACACTGTCTTTGAGGATCCTGAGAAGTGCTACCTTGGATCGCATTGAGGCCTACGCTGTTACAGGAAATATCCTCAATTAAAAACGTCAAAGAAGCTTTGTGATAAACTTCTTTGTGATATGAGAATTCATCTCACAGAGTAACAACTTAGTCTTCATGAAGCAGTTTTCTAACAGTGTTTCCGTGGAATCTGCAAATTGATATTTGGGAGTGCATTGAGGCTTATGGTGAAAACGGAAATATCCTCAGATAATAACTAGAAAGAAGCTTTCTCAGAAGTTGCTTTCTGATGTGGGCATTCATAATACAGAGATTCACTTTTGTCTTCTTGCAGCAAGTTATTAACACAGTTGTCGTGGAGTCTGCCAAGTGATATTTGGGAGCTCATTGAGGCCTGCGGTGAAAAAGGAAATATCCTCAGATAAAAACTGGAAAGAAGCCTTCTGAGAAACTGCCTTGTGACATGTGGATGCAACTCACAGAGTTACACTTTCCTTTTCATTGATCCGTAGCTAAGACTCTTTTCTGGAAATCTGCATTGGGATAACTCTAAGAACAATGAAGCTGACAGTGACAAAGAAATATCCTCAAAGAAAAACTGGAAAATAGCTTTCTGAGAAACTTCTTTGTGACATGTGAATTAGTCTCACCGAGTTACAACTTTGTCTTCACGAAGCAGTTTGCTAACACTGTTGTCGTGGAATCTGGAAAGTGATATTTGGGAGCTCATTGAGGGCTTCAGTGAAAAAGGAAATATCCTCCGAGAAAAATCGGAATGAAGCTTTCTGAGAAACTGCTATGTGATGTGTGAATTCATTTCAAAGTGTTACACCACTGTTTTATGGAGGAGTACGCTAGCACTGACTTTGTGGAAGCTCAGAAGTGATGTCTTGGATATAGTTGAATCCCATGGTGAATAATGAAATATCTTCAGACAAATCTTCAGAGAAGCCTTCTCAGAAACTTCTTTGTTGTGGGTGAATTCAGTTCTCAAGTTTAGATGATTGTTTTCATTCAGGAGCTTGCTAACAGTGTTTTCACAGAAACTGCAAAAAGACACATGGTGACGCTCCGAGACCACAAACAACCTCAGCTCAAAGAAGAAAGAATCTTTCTGAGAAACTGCTCTGTGATGTGTGAATTCAACTCACTGAGTTACTCCTGTGTTTCGTGGAGCCGTTGGCTAGCTCTATTTTTGTGAAATCTGAGAAGTGGTATTTCAGATCCCTTTGAAGACTATAGGGCCAAATTAAATATCCTCCATTAAAAATGAGAAAGAAGCTTTCTGAGAAACTTCTATGTGAACTGTGAATTCATCTCACAGAGTTACACCTTTCTCCTCATGAAGCCATTCGATAAGACTGTTCTCATGGAATTTGCTAAGTGATATTTGGGAACCCAGTGAGGGTTATGGTGGAGAAGAAAATTCCTCAAATTTCAATTAGAAGGAAGCGTTCTGAGAAACTGCATTGTGACTTGTGAATACAACTCGCAGAGTTACACTTTCCTTATCATTGATCCGTTTGCTAACACTCTTTTCTTGAAATCTGCATTGGGTTATTTCTTAGTGCAATACAGCTGACAGACACAAAGGAAATATCCTCACATAAAAACTAGAAAGTCACTTTCTGAGAAACTTCTTTGTGATATGTGAATTTATCTCACCTAGTTACAACTTTGTCATCACGAAGCTGTTTGCTAACTCTGTTGTCATGGAATCTGCAAAGTGATATTTGGGAGCACATGGAGGCCCATGGTGAAAACGGAAATATCCTCAGATAAAATCTAGAAAGAAGGTTTCTGAGAGATTGCTTTGTGATTTGTGAATTCATCACAAAGACATTCACCTTTCTCTTCTTGTGGCAGTTTGCTAACAGTGTTTTCGTGGAATTTGCAAAGTGATATTTGTAAGCACATTAAGGCCTATTGTGAAAACCAAAATATCCTCAGATAGTAACTAGAAAGAAGCTATCTCAGAAGTCGCTTTCTGATGTGTGAATACATAACACAGAGATTCACTTTTCCCTTCTTGCAGCAGGGTCCTAACACTGTTGTCGTGGATTCTGCCAAGTGATATTTGGGAGCTCTTTGAGGGCTGTGGTGAAAAAGGAAATATCCTCAGATAGGAACTGTAAGAAGCGATCTCAAAAACTGCCTTGTGACATGTGGATGCAACTCACAAACTTACACTTTCCTTTGCATTGATCCATTGCTAAGACTCTTTCATGAAACCTGCATTGGGATATCTCTTAGCGCAATGAAGTTGATGGTGACAAAGGAAATATTCTCAGAGAAAAAGTAGAAAGTAGCTTTATGAGAAACTTCTTTGTGACATGTGAATTCATCTCACCGAGTTACAACTTTGTCTCCACAAAGCAGTTTGCTAACACTGTTGTCGTGGAATTTACAAAGTGATATTTGGGAGCTCATTGGGGCCCATGGTGAAAACGGAAATATCCTCAGATAATAACTAGAGCGAAGCTTTTTGAGAGATTGCTTTCTGATGTGTGACTTCATCACACAGAGTTCCACCCTTCCTTCTTGGAAGAGTTTGCTAACACTGGTGTCATGGATTCTGCAAAGTGATATTTGGGAGCTCATTGAGGGCTATGTTGAAAAAGGAAATATCCTCAGAATAAAACTGGAAGGAAGCCTTCTGAGAAACTGTATTGTGATGTGTGAATTCAACTCACAGTGTTACACGTTTCTCTTCAGTGATCAGTTTGCTAACACAGTTTCTTTGAAATCTGCAATGGGTTTCTTCTTACTGCAGTGAAGCTTATGGTGAGAAATGAAATATCCTCAGATGAAAACTAGAAAGAAGCTTTCTTAGAAACTACTTGGTGATGTGTGAATTCATCTCTCAGAGTTACACGTAAATTTCGTGGAGCATTCCATTAACACTGTCTTTGAGGAACCTGAAAAGGGCTACTTTGGATCGTATTGAGGCCTACGCTGATAAAGGAAATATCATCAGTTGAAAACGTGATAGGAGCTCTCCGAGAAACTTCTTTGTGATCGGTGAATTCATCTCAGAGACTTACAACTTAGTCCTCAACAAGCAGTTTGCTAACACTCTTTTTGTGGAATCTGCAAAGTGATATTTGGGAGCCCTTTGTGGCTCATGGTTAAAAGGAAATATCCTCAGATAATAAACAGAGAGAAGCTTTCTGAGAGATTGCTTTCTGATGTGTGACTTCACCACACAGAGTTCCACCCTTCCCTTCTTGGAACAGTTTGCTAACACTGTTGTGGTGGATTCTGCAAAGTGATAATTGGGAGCTCATTGAGGTTTATGGTGAAAAAGGAAATATCCTCAGATAAAAACTGAAAAGAAGCCTTCTGAGAAACTGCATTGTGACGTGGGAATGCAACTCACAGAGTTACACGTTTCTCTTCAGTGATCAGTTTGCTAACACAGTTTTCTTGTAATCTGCAATGGGATACTTCTTATAGCAATGAAGCTTATGGTGACAAAGTAAATATCCTCAGATGAAAAGTAGAAAGAAGCTTTATTAGAAACTTCTTGGTGATGTGTGATTTCATCTCACAGAGTTACACTTATGTTTCATGGAGCACTCCATTAACACTGTCTTTGAGGAACATGAGAAGGGCTACTTTGGATGGCATTGAGGCCTACGCTGATAAAGGAAATATCATCAGTAAAAAACCTGACAGAAGCTTCTGAGAAACTTCTTTGTGATCTGTGAATTCATCTCACAGAGTTAAAACTTAGTCCTCAGGAAGCAGTTTTCTAACACTCTTTTTGTGGAATCTGCAAAGTGATATTTGGGTGCCCTTTGGGACCCATGATGAAAAAGGAAATATCCTCAGATAATAGCTAGAGAGAATCTTTCTGAGAGATAGCTTTCTGATGTGCGATTTCATCACACAGAGTTCCACCCTTCCCTTCTTTGAACTGTTTACTAACACTGTTGTCATGGATTCTGCAATGTGATATTTGGGAGTTCATTGAGGTCTATGGTGAAAAAGGAAATATCCTCAGATAAAAACTGGAAAGAAGCTTTCTGAGAAACTGCATTGTGATGTGTGAATGCAACTCATAGATTTACACGTTTCTCTTCAGTGATCTGTTTGCTAACACAGTTTTCTTGAAATCTGCAATGGGATACTTCTTAGCGCAATGAAGCTTATGGTGACAAAGGAAATATCATCAGATGAAAACTGGAAAGAAGCTTTTTTAGAAGCTTCTTGGTGATGTGTGAATTCATCTCAGAGAGTTACACTTACGTTTCATGGAGCAGTCCATTAACACTGTCTTTGAGCAACCTGAGAAGTGCTACTTTGGATCGCATTGAAGCATACGCTGATGAAGGAAATATCATCAGTTAGAAACCCGAAAGAAGCTTTCTGAGAAACTTCTGTGTGATCTGTGAATTCACCTCACAGAATTAAAACATAGTCCTCAGGAAGCAGTTTTCTAACACTCTTTTTGTGGACGCTACAAAGTGATATTTGGGTGCCCTTTGGGGCCCATGATGAAAAAGGAAATATCCTCTGATAATAACTAGAGAAAAGCTTACTGAGAGATTGCTTTCCGATGTGTGACTTCATCACAGAGTTCCAGCATTCCCTTCTTGGAATAGTTTGCTAACACTGTTGTCGTGGATTCTGCAATGTGATATTTGGGAGCTCATTGATGGCTATGATGAAAAAGGAAATATCCTCAGATAAAAACTGGAAAGAAGCCTTCTGAGAAACTGCATTGTGATGTGTGAATGCAACTCACAGATTTACACGTTTCTTTTCAGTGATCAATTTGCTAACACAGTTGCCTTGAAATCTACAATGGGATACTTCTTAGTGTCATGAAACTTACTGTGACAAAGGAAATATCCTCAGATGAAAACTAGAAAGAAGCTTTCTTAGAAACTTCTTGGTGATGAGTGAATTCATCTCACAGATTTACACTTATGTTTCATGGAGCAGTCCACTAACAGTGTCTTTGAGGAACCTGAGAAGGGCTACTTTAGATCGCATTGAGGCCTATGCTGATAAAGGAAATATCATTGGTTAAAAATGTGAAAGAAACTTTCTGAGAAACTTCATTTTTTTTTTATTTGCACTTTAAGTTCTAGGGTACATGTGCATAACATAAAGGTTTGTTACATATGTATACTTGGGCCATGGTGGTGTGCTGCACACATCATCTCGTCAGCACCCATCAATTCATCATTTATATCAGGTATAACTCCCCAATGCATACCCTCCCCCCTCCCCCCTCCCCATGATAGGCCCCAGTGTGTGATGTTCCCCTTCCCGAGTCCAAGTGAACTCATTGTTCAGTTCCCACCTATGAGTGAGAACATGCGGTGTTTGGTTTTCTCTTCTTGTGATAGTTTGCTAAGAATGATGGTTTCCAGCTGCGTCCATGTCCCCACAAAGGACGCAAACTCATCCTTTTTTATGGCTGCATAGTATTCCATGGTGTATATGTACCACACTTTCTTAATCCAGTCTGTCACAGATGGACATTTGAGTTGATTCCAAGTATTTGCTATTGTGAATAGTGCCACAATAAACATACGTGTGCATGTGTCTTTGTAGTAGAATAATTTATAATCCTTTGGGTATATACCCAGTAGTGGGATGGCTGGGTCATATGATACATCTAGTTCTAGATCCTTGAGGAATTGCCATACTGTTTTCCATAATGGTTGAACTAGTTTACAATCCCACCAACAGTGTAAACGTGTTCATATTTCTCCACATCCTCTCCAACACCTGTTGTTTCCTGATATTTTAATGATTGCCATTCTAACTGGTGTGAGATGGTATCTCATTGTGGTTTTGATTTGCATTTCTCTGATGGCGAGTGATGCTGAGCATTTTTTCATGTGTCTGATGGCTGTATGAATGTCTTCTTTTTTTAAATTATACTTTAAGTTCTAGGGTACATGTGCATAACGTGCAGGTTTGTTACATATGTATACATGTGCCACGTTGTGCTGCACCCATCAACTCGTCAGCACCCATCAATTCGTCATTTATATCAGGTATAACTCCCCAATGCAATCCCTCCCCCCTCCCCTCCCCATGATAGGCCCCAGTGTGTGATGTTCCCCTTCCCGAGTCCAAGTGATCTCATTGTTCAGTTCCCACCTATGAGTGAGAACATGCGGTGTTTGGTTTTCTCTTCTTGTGATAGTTTGCTAAGAATGATGGTTTCCAGCTGCATCCATGTCCCTACAAAGGACGCAAACTCATCCTTTTTTATGGCTGCATAGTATTCGATGGTGTATATGTGCCACATTGCTACCACAATAGCAAAGACTTGGAATCAACCCAAATGAATGTCTTCTTTTGAGAAATGTCTGTTCATATCCTTTCCCCACTTTTGGATGGGGTTGTTTGTTTTTTTCTTGTATATTTCTTTGAGTTCTTTGTAGATTCTGGAAATTAGCCCTTTGTCAGATGAGTAGATTGCAAAAATTTTCTCCCATTCTGTAGGTTGCCTGTTCACTCTGATAGTAGTTTCTTTTGCTGTGCAGAAGCTCTTTAGTTTAATTAGATCCCATTTGTCAATTTTGGCTTTTGCTGCCGTTGCTTTTGGTGTTTTAGACATGAAGTCCTTGCCCATGCCTATGTCCTGAACGGTACTACCTAGATTTTCTTCTAGGGTTTTTATGGTATTAGGACTAACACTTAAGTCTCTAATCCATCTTGAATTAATCTTCATATAAGGAGTAAGGAAAGGATCCAGTTTCAGCTTTCTACTTATGGCTATCCAATTTTCCCAGCACCATTTATTAAATAGGGAATCCTTTCCCCATTTCTTGTTTTTCTCAGGTTTGTCAAAGATCAGATGGTTGTAGATGTGTGGCACTATTTCTTAGGGCTCCGTTCTGTTCCATTGGTCTATATCTCTGTTTTGGTACCAGTACCATGCTGTTTTGACTACTGTAGCCTTGTAGTATAGTTTGAAGTCAGGTAGCGTGACGCCTCCAGCTTTGTCCTTTTGAGTTAGGATTGTCTTGGCAATGCGGGCTCTTTATTGCTTCCATATAAACTTTAAAGCAGTTTTTTCCAATTCTGTGAAGAAACTCATTGGTAGCTTGATGGGGATGGCATTGAATCTATAAATAACCTTGGGCAGTATGGACATTTTCACGATATTGATTCTTCCTATCCATGAGCATGGTATGTTCTTCCTCCCTAACTCATTTTATGAGGCCAAAATCATCCTGATACCAAAGCCTGGCAGAGACACAACAAAAAAAGAGAATTTTAGACCAATATCCCTGATGAACATCGATGCAAAAATCCTCAATAAAATACTGGCAAACCATATTCAGCAGCACATCAAAAAGCTTATCCACCATGATCAAGTGGGCTTCATCCCTGGGATGCAAGGCTGCTTCAACATTCGCAAATCAGTCAACGTAATCCAGCATATCAACAGAACCAAAGACAAGAACCACATGATTATCTCAATAGATGCAGAAAAGGCTTTTCACAAAATTCAACAGCCCTTCATGCTAAAAACGCTCAATAAATTCGGTATTGATGGAACGTACCTCAAAATAATAAGAGCTATTTATGACAAACCCACAGCTAATATCATACTGAATGGGCAAAAACTGGAAAAATTCCCTTTGAAAACTGGCACAAGACAGGGATGCCCTCTCTCACCACTCCTATTCAACATAGTGTTGGAAGTTCTGGCTAGGGCAATCAGGCAAGAGAAAGAAATCAAGGGTATTTAGTTAGGAAAGGAAGAAGTCAAATTGTCCCTGTTTGCAGATGACATGATTGTATACTTAGAAAACCCCATCGTCTCAGCCCAAAATCTCCTTAATCTGATAAGCAACTTCAGCAGTCTCAGGATACAAAATTAATGTGCAAAAGTCACAAGCATTCTTACACACCAGTAACAGACAAGCAGACAGCCAAATCAGGAATGAACTTTCATTCACAATTGCTTCAAAGAGAATAAAATACCTAGGAATCCAACTTACAAGGGATGTAAAGGACCTCTTCAAGGAGAACTACAAACCACTGCTCAGTGAAATAAAAGAGGACACAAACAAATGGGAGAAACTTCTTTGTGATCTGTTAATTCTTCTCACAGAGTTCCAACTTAGTCCTCAGGAAGCAGTTTGCTAACACTCTTTTCCTGGAATCTGCAAAGTGATATTTGGGAGCCCATTGGGGCCCATGGTGAAAAAGGGAATATCCTCAGATAATAACTAGATAGCAGCTTTCTGAGAGATTGCTTTCTGATGTGTGAATTCATCACACAGGGTTCCACCATTCCCTTCTTGGAAGAGTTTTCTAACACTTTTGTCGTGGATTCTGCAAAGTGATATTTGGGGTCTCTGAAACTGCTCTGTGTCACGTGAATTCTACTCACACAGTTAAGCTTCTCTTTTCATTGAGCAGTATTATAACACTGTTATTGTTTAGTCTGCGATGGGACAGTCACGAGCACTTTGAGGATTACAGTGAGAAAGGAAACGTCTTGAAGTAGAAACTTGAGACAAGATTTCTGAGCAGCTTCTTTGTGTCGTGTGTATTCCACTCACAGAAATATACCTTTCTTCCCCTAGACGATTCCAGAATCCCTTTTGGAGAAAGGGCTACCAAGAGATATTTGGGATTATAGCGATGAGTATGGTGAAAAAGGAAATATCCTCAGAAAAAACTGGAAAGAAGATTTCTGTGGAACTGCTTTGTGTTAGATATATTTATTCGTCTCGCATAGTTAAAACTTATATTACGCAGTTTGGAAACTCCGTCATGCACAGATCCGCGAAGGGACATTCAGGAACACATTAAAACCTCCAGTGAAAGAGGAGATATCTTCAGATAAAAACTGGATAGAAGCTTTCGGAGAAACTACTTTGTGATGTATGCATTCCATTCAGGGAGTTATACCTCTTTTCTCACCAGGCAGTGTTTGAACACCGTTCCTGTGAAACCAAATAAGTGATATTTCGGAACGCCTTGAGGACTATGGCAAGTAGTGAAATATACTGAAATAAAATCGAGGTAGAAGAGTTCCAAGAATCTGTTCTCAAATATGTGCATTCACTTCACAGAGTTAATGCTTACTCTATGTTGCCCTGTTTCGAAACTCTGTCTTTGAATAATCTGTGAAGGGATATTTAGTCACGCCCGGAGGCTTGTGGTGAGGGAAGAAACGTCTTCCGATGAAACCTGCAGTGAAACGTTCTGAGCAACTGCTTTGAGATGCGCATATTCGTCTCATACAGTTAAATCATTCTTTGGATTGAGCAGCTTAAATTCACTGTTTTTGTGGAATCTGAAGAAGGACATTTGGGAACAATTTTTATAATGTGGAGAAAGAATTATCCCCAGGTAAAATACAGAAGGAAGCTTTCTGTTAAACTGCTCTGTGTCATCTTAATTCTGCTCACTCAGATAAGCCTCTCTTTTCATTGAGCAGCTTTCTAGCCCTGTGTATGTTTAGCGTGTGATGGGATATTCGGGAGCACTTTGAGGCTAACGGTGAAAAAATAAATATGTTCAGACCGAAACTGCAGAGAAGCTTTCCGAGGAACTGCTTTGTGACCTGTGCATTCCAGTCACAGTGTTATACCTCTCTTCTCATACAGCTTCGGGGAAACCCTTTTGGGGAAACATGTACCAAGTGATATTCAGGAGCATGTTGATGCTGATGGTGAAAAGAATATGGCCTCAGACAAAAAATGGAAAGAAGCTTTCTAGGAAACTACTCTGTGATATGTGTAATCATCTCACATAGATAAAGCTTTCTTTACATTACGCAGCTTGCAAACTGTGATGGACAGATCCACGAAGGGACCTTCAGGAGCACATTCTGGACTATGGTGAGAAAAGAAATATCTTCAGATAAAACTGGAAAGAAGCTTTCTGTGAATCTGCTTTTTGCTATGTTTATCCATCTCATAAAGATGAACCTTTATTTACATTATGCACCTTGGAAACTCTCTCATGGATGGATCCACCAAGGGATATTTTGGATCACATTCGCACCCATAGTGAAATAGGAAATGTAGTCAGATGAAAACTGGAGAGAAGTTTTCTGAGAATTTGCTTGGTGATGTGCGCATTCCACTCTGGGAGTTACAAATTTCTTCTCATAAGGCACAGTTAGAACACTGTTCCTGTAAAACCAGAAGAGTTATATTCTGAGCACGTTGAAGACTATGGCAAAAAATGAAATGTCGTTCAATAAAAAACAGAGATAAGCATTCGAAGAAACTACTCTCTGACATGTCCATTCTTTTAAAAGTGTTAAAACTTACTCTACATTTCCCAGTTTAAAAGTCGTTCTTTGTGGGTTCTGTGAAAGGATAATAAGTGGCGAATGGAGGCCTGTGTGAGGCAAGGAAATATCTTAAATTGAAAATCGGAGAGAAGCTTTTTGCGCAACTGTATTGTGATGTTTCTATTCATCTCATAGAGTTAAATCATTCTTTGGATTGAGCAGTTGGAAAAGAATTTTTGTGTGGAATCTGAGAAAGGACATTTGCAAACGCTCTTTAGAATATCCTGAAAAAGAAATAACGTCAGAGAGAGACCAGAAGGAAGCTTTGTTTGAAACTCCCCTGTGTCATGTGAATTCCACTCATGCAGTAAAGCTTCTCTTTTCATTGAGCTGTATCATAACTGTTCTTGCTGAGTCTGCGAAGGGATATTCTAGAGGGCTTTGAGGCTTACGGTGAAAAAGGGAACGTCTTCAGATAGAAACTGGAGGGAAGCTAACTGAGCAGCTGCT
This sequence comes from Piliocolobus tephrosceles, assembly GCF_002776525.5. NCBI lineage: Eukaryota > Metazoa > Chordata > Mammalia > Primates > Cercopithecidae > Piliocolobus > Piliocolobus tephrosceles. The sequence goes on along the minus strand of NC_045435.1, from coordinate 126,903,771 downwards.
TTGTGACGTGTGTATTTCACTCACAGAAATATACCTTTCTTCTCCAGAACATTCCAGAATCCCTTTTGGAGAAAAAGCTACCAAGTGATATTCGCGTGTATAGAGATGACTACAGTGAACAAGGAAATATCGTAAGACAAAAACTGGAAAGCAGATTTCTGTGAAACTGCTTTGTGATGGATATATTTATTCATCTCACATAGTTAAAACTTTAATTATATTACACAGTGTGCAAACTTTGTCATGCACAGATCTGCGAAGGGACACTCGGGAGCACATTCAGGCCTACAGTGAAGGAGGAGATATCTTCAATAAAAAACTGGACAGAAGCTTTCTGAGAAACTACTTTGTGATGTATGCATTCCACACATTGAGTTATACTTCTTTTCTCACAAGGCAGTGTTTGAAAACTGTTCCTGTGAAACAGAAAATGTGATATTTTGGAACGCATTGAGGACTATGGTGAATAGTGAAATATACTGAAATAAAATCGAGGAAGAAGCATTCCAAGAATCTGCTCTCTGATATGTGCATTAACTTTACAGAGTTAATTCTTACTCTATCTTACCCAGTTTCGAAACTCTGTCTTTGAAGAATCTGTGAAGGGATATTTAATGACGCCCGGGAGCTGGTGGTGAACGAGGAAACGTCTTCTGATGAAACCTGCAGAGAAACGTTCTGAGCAACTGCATTGTGATGTGTGGATTTTTCTCATAGGGTTAAACCATTCTTTGACTTGAGCATCTTGAAATCACTGTTTTTGTGGAATCGAGGAAGGACATTTGGGAACGATCCTTAGAATATGGAGAAAGAAATATCCTGAGGTAAAATCCAGAAGGAAGCTTTCTGTGAACCTGCTCTGTGTCATCTTAATTCCTCTCACTCACGTAAGCCTCTCTATTCTTTGAGCAGTTTCCTATCCCTGGGTATGTTTTGTATGTGATGGGATATTCCGGAGTACTTTCAGGCTAACGGTGAAAAAGGAAATATGTTCAGACCGAAAATGGAGAGAAGCATTCCATAGAACTGCTTTGTGATGTGTTCATTACAGTCACAGTGTTATACCTCTGTTCTCATACAGGGTGAGGGAAACCATTTTGGAGAAACAGGTACCAGGTGATATTCAGGAGCATGTTGATACCGATGGTGAAAAGGGAAAGAGGCTCAGACAAAAAAAGGAAAGTAGCTTCCTAGGAAACTACTCTGTGATATCTATAATCATCTCACAGAGATAACGTTTTCTTTACATTACACAGCTTGGAAACTGTCATGGACGGATCCACGAAGGGACCTTCGGGAGCACATTCTGGACTCTGGTTAAAAAGAAAATATCTTCAGATAAAAACTGGAAAGAAGCTTTTTGTGAATCTGCTTTTTACTATGTTTATTCATCTCACATAGATGAAGTTTCCTTTACATTACGAAGCTTGGAAACTCCCTCGTGGATGTTTAGGATCACAGTCGGGCCTGTGGTGAAATAGGAAAAATAGTCAGATAAAAAGTGGAGAGAAGCTTTCTGAGAAACTGCTTTGTGATGTGTGCATTCCAATCAGGGAGTTATAACTTCTTTCTCATAAGGCATAGTTCGAACAGTGTTCCTGTTAAAACAAAAGAATGATATTCGGAGCTCATTGAAGACTGTGGCAAAAAGTGAAATGTCATTTAATAAAAAACAGAAAGAAGCACTCGAAGAAACTGTTCTCTGACATGTCCGTTCTTTTCACAGGTTAAATCTAACTCTACATTTGCCAGTTTCAAAGTCGGTCTTTGAGGGTTCTGGGAAGGGATAGTAAGCTGCAATCCGAGGCCTGTGTGAGGCAAGGAAAGTCTTCCATCGAAAATTAGTGAGAAGCTTTCTGCGCAACTCTTTTGAGATGTTTGTATTCATCTCACAGTGTTAAATCATTCTTTAGATTGAGCAGTTTGAAATCACTGTTTCCATAGAATCTGAGAAAGGACATTTGGAAACACTCTTTAGAATATCCTGAAAAAGAAATAACCTCAGAGAGAAACCAGAAGGAAGCTTTCTGCGAAACTGCTTTGTGTCACATGAAATCCAGTCACACAGTTAAGATTCTCTTTTCATTGAGCTGTATCATAACACTGTCTTGTTTAATCTGTGAAGGATATTCTGGAGGGTTTTGAGGCTTACGGTGAAAAAGGAAACGTCTTCAGATAGAAATTGGAGAGAAGGTTTCTGAGGAGCTCCTTTGTGACGTGTGCATACCACTCACAGAAACATATCTTTCTTCACCTAGAGGATTCTGGAAACCCCTTTGGAGAAAAAGCTACCAAGGGATATTCGGGAGTATAGAGACGACTATGGTGAAAAAGGAAATGTCTTAAGACAAAACCTGGAAAGAAGATTTCTGTGAAACTGCTTGGTGTTATATATATTCATGTGTGTCACATAGTTAAAACTTTCATTATATTACGCAGTTTGGAAACTCCGACATGCACAGATACACAAAGGGACATTCGGGAGCACATTCAGACCTACGGTGAAAGAGGAGCTATCATCAGATAAAAACTTGTGGGGGTGGAGCTAGATGGCCGAATAGAAACAGCTCCACTCTCCAACTCCCAGTGCGAGCGACACAGAAGACTGGTGATTTCTGCATTTTCAACTGACGTACTGGGGTCAACTTACTAGGGAGTGCCGGACAATCGGTGCTGGTCAGCTGCTGCAGCCCGACCAGCGAGAGCTGAAGCAGGGCGAGGAATCACCTCACCTGGGAAGTGCAAGGGGGAAGGGAATCCCTTTTCCTAGCCAGGGGAACTGAGACACACAACACCAGGAAAATCGGGTAACTCCCACCCCAATACTGCGCTGTAAGCAAACGGGCACACCAGGAGAATATACCCCACACCTGGCCAGGAGGGTCCCATGCCCACAGAGCCTCCCTTCTTGCTAACACAGCAGTCTGCGGCAATCTAACCACAAGACAGCAGCGAGGCTGGGGGAGGGGCGCCAGCCATCGCTGAGGCTTAACTAGGTAAATAAAGCCGCTGGGAAGCTCGAACTGGGTGGAGCTCACAGCAGCTCAAGGAAACCTGCCTGTCTCTGTAGACTCCGCCTCTAAGGACAAGGCACAGCTAAAAGATAACAGGGGGAGGAGCAGAGGCCTTTGCAGAAGCGAATGACTCTGTCTGACAGCTTTGAAGAGAGCACTGGCTCTCCCAACATGGAGGTTGATATCTGAGAAGGGACAGACTGCCTGCTCAAGTGTGTCCCCGAACACTGAGTAGCCTAACTGGGAGACATCCCCCACTAGGGGCAGTCTGACACCCCACACCTCACAGGGTGGAGTACACCCCTGAGAGGAAACTTCCAAAGTAAGAATCAGACAGGTACACTCGCTGTTCAGCAATATTCTATCTTCTGCAACCTCTCCTGCTGATACCCAGACAAACAGGGTCTGGAGTGGACCTCAAGCAAACTCCAACAGACCTACAGCTGAAGGTCTTGACTATTAGAAGGAAAACTAACAAACAGTAAAAACACATATACCAAAACCCCATCAGTACGTAACCATCATCAAAGACGAGAGGCAGATAAAACCACGAAGATGGGGAAGAAGCAGGGCAGAAAAGCTGGAAATTCAAAAAATAAGAGCGCAAAATAAGAGACACATAATTGCCAGATTCACCAAAGTTGAAATGAAGGAAAAAAACTTAAGGGCAGCCAGAGAGAAAGGTCGGGTTACCCACAAAGGGAAGACCATCAGACTAACAGCAGATCTCTCGGCAGAAACTCTACAAGCCAGAAGAAAGAGGGGACCAATATTCAACGTTCTTAAAGAAAAGAATTTTAAACCCAGAATTTCATATCCAGCTAAACTAAGTTTCATAAGTGAAGGAGAAATAAAATCCCTTACAGATAAGCAAATGCTTAGAGATTTTGTCACCACCAGGCCTGCCTTACAAGAGACCCTGAAGGAAGCCCTAAACATGGAATGGAAGAACCGGTACTAGCCATTGCAAAAACATGCCAAAATGTAAAGACCATCGAGGCTAGGAAGAAACTGCATCAACCAATGAGCAAAATAACCAGTTAATATCATAATGGCAGGACCAAGTTCACATGTAACAATATTAACCTTAAATGTAAATGGACTAAATGCTCCAATTAAAAGACACAGACTGGCAAACTGGATAAAGAGTCAAGACCCATCAGTCTGCTGTATTCAGGAGACCCATCTGACATGCAGAGACATACATAGGCTCAAAATAAAGGGATGGAGGAAGATCTACAAAGCAAATGGAAAACAAAAAAAAAGCAGGGGTTGCAATCCTAGTCTCTGATAAAACAGACTTTAAACGATCAAAGATCAAAAGACATAAAGAAGGCCATTACATAATGGTAAAGGGATCAATTCAACAGGAAGAGCTAACTATCCTAAATATATATGCACCCAATACAGGAGCACCCAGATTCATAAAACAAGTCCTTAGAGACTTACAAAGAGATTTAGAATCCCATCCAATAATAATAGGGGAGTTCAACACTCCACTGTCAACATTAGACAGATCAACGAGAGGGAAAGTTAACAAGGATATCCAGGAATTGAACTCATCTCTGCACCAAGCGGACCTGATAGACATCTATAGAACTCTCCACCCCAAATCAACAGAATATACATTCTTCTCAGCACCACATCGCACCTATTCCAAAATTGACCACATAATTGGAAGTAAAGCACTCCTCAGCAAACGTAAAAGAACAGAAATTATAACAAACTGTCTCTCAGACCACAGTGCAATCAAACTAGAACTCAGAACTCAGAAACTCAATCAAAACCGCTCAACTACATGGAAACTGAACAACCTGCTCTTGAATGACTACTGGGTACACAACGAAATGAAGGCAGAAATAAAGATGTTCTTTGAAACCAATGAGAACAAAGAAACAACATACCAGAATCTCTGGGACACATTTAAAGCAGTGTGTAGAGGGAAATTTATAGCACTAAATGCCCACAAGAGAAAGCAGGAAAGATCTAAAATTGACACTCTAACATCACAATTAAA
>NC_045435.1:126853624-126898340 GCF_002776525.5 Piliocolobus tephrosceles | reverse complement strand
CAATCAATAGAAAAAGAGGGAATCCTCCCTAACTCATTTTATGAGGCCAACATCATCCTGATACCAAAGCCTGGCAGAGACACAACAAAAAAAGAGAATTTTAGAGCAATATCCCTGATGAACATCGATGCAAAAATCCTCAATAAAATACTGGCAAACCGGATTCAGCAGCACATCAAAAAGCTTATCCACCATGATCAAGTGGGCTTCATCCCTGGGATGCAAGGCTGGTTCAACATTCGCAAATCAATAAACGTAATCCAGCATATCAACAGAACCAAAGACAAGAACCACATGATTATGTAAACAGATGCAGAAAAGGCTTTTGACAAAATTCAACAGCCCTTCATTCTAAAAACCCTCAATAAATTCGGTATTGATGGAATGTACCTCAAAACAATAGGATCTATTTATGACAAACCCACAGATAATATCATACTGAATGTTCAAAAACTGGAAAAATTCCCTTTGAAAACTGGCACAATACAGGGATGCCCTCTCTCACCACTCCTATTCAACATAGTGTTGGAAGTTCTGGCAAGGGCAATCATGCAAGGGAAAGAAATCAAGGGTATTCAGTTAGGAAAAGAAGAAGTCAAATTGTCCCTGTTTGCAGATGACATGATTGTATATTTAGAAAACCCCATCGTCTCAGCCCAAAATCTCCTTTAGCTGATAAGCAACTTCAGCAAAGTCTCAGAATACAAAATCAATGTGCAAAAATCACAAGCATTCTTATACACTGGTAACAGACAAGCAGAGAGCCAAATCAGGAATGAACTTCCATTCACAATTGCTTCAAAGAGAATAAAATACCTAGGAATCCAACTTACAAGGGATGTAAACGACCTCTTCAAGGAGAACTACAAACCACTGCTCAGTGAAACAAAAAAGGACACAAACAAATGGAAGAATATACCATGCTCATGGATAGGAAGAATCAATATCGTGAAAATGTCCATACTGCCCAAGGTTATTTATAGATTCAATGCCATCCCCATCAAGCTACCAATGAGTTTCTTCACAGAATTGGAAAAAAATGCTTTAAAGTCCATATGGAACCAAAAAAGAGCCCGCATTGCCAAGACAATCCTATGTCAAAAGAACAAAGCTGGAGGCGTCACGCTACCTGACTTCAAAATATACTATAAGGCTACAGGAACCAAAACAGCATGGTACTGGTACCAAAACAGAGATGTAGACTAATGGAACAGAACAGAGTCCTCAGAAATAATACCACACATCTACAGACATCTGATCTTTGACAAACCTGAGGGAAACAAGAAATGGGGAAAGGATTCCCTATTTAATAAATGGTGCTGGGAAAATTGGATAGCCATAAGTAGAAAGCTGAAACTGGATCCTTTCCTTACTTCTTATACGAAGATTAATTCAAGATGGATTAGAGACTTAAATGTTAGGCCTAATACCATAAAAACCCTAGAAGAAAATCTAGGTAGTACCGTTCAGGACATAGGCATGGGCAAGGACTTCATGTCTAAAACACCAAAAGCAACGGCAGCAAAAGCCAAAATTGACAAATGGGATCTAATTAAACTATAGAGCTTCTGCACAGCAAAAGAAATTACCATCAGGGTGAACAGGCAACCTACAGAATGGGAGAAAATTTTTGCAATCTACTCATCTTACAAAGGGCTAATATCCAGAATCTACAAATAACTCAAACAAATACACAAGAAAAAAACAAACAACCCCATCAAAAAGTGGGAAAGAATGTGAACAGACCTTTCTCAAAAGAAGACATTCATACAGCCCAGCAGACACATGAAAAAATGCTCATCATCACTCGCCATCAGAGAAATGCAAATCAAAACCACATTGAGATACCATCTCACGCCAGTTAGAATGGCAATCATTAAAAAATCAGGAAACAACAGGTGTTGGAGAGGATGTGGAGAAATAGGAACACTTTTACACTGTTGGTGGGATTGTAAACTAGTTCAACCATTATGGAAAACAGTATGGCAATTCCTCAAGGATCCAGAACTATATGTACCATATGACCCAGCCATCCCACTACTGGGTATATACCCAAAGGATTATAAATTATTCTACTACAAAGACACATGCACACGTATGTTCCTTGTGGCACTATTCACAATAGCAAAGACTTGGAATCAACCCAAATGTCCATCTGTGACAGACTGGATTAAGAAAATGTGGCACATATACACCATGGAATACTATGCAGCCATGAAAAAGGATGAGTTTGCGTCCTTTGTAGGGACATGGATGCAGCTGGAAACCATCACTCTCAGCAAACTATCAAAAGAAGAGAAAAACAATCACTGCATGTTATCATTCATAGGGGGGTATTGAACAATGAGATCACTTGGACTCGGGAAGGGGAACATCGCACATTGGGGCCTATCATGGGGAGGGGGAGGGGGAAGGGATTGCATTGGGGAGTTATACCTGTATAAATGATGAATTGATGGGTGCTGACGAGTTGATGGGTGCAGCACACCAACATGGCACAAGTATACATATGTAACAAACCTGCACGTTATGCACATGTACTCTAGAACTTAAAGTATAATTAAAAAAATGAGAAGAAGAAGAAGAAAAAAAAACTTGATAGAAGCCTTCTGAGAATCTACTTTGTGATGAATGCATTCCACTCAAGGAATTATACCTCTTTTCTCACAAGGCAGTGTTTGAACACTGTTCCTGTGAAACCGCAAATGTGATATTTCCGAATGCATTGAGGACTATGGCGAATAGTGAAATATACTGAGATAACATCGAGGAAGAAGCCTTCCAAGGATCTGCTCTCAGATATGTGAATTCACTTCACAGAGTTAATGCTTACTCTATGTTACCGAGTTTCGAAACTCTGTCTTTGAATAATATGTGAAGGGATATTTAGTGCGGACCAGTCGCTTGTGGTGAGAGAGGAAACGTCTTCCGATGAAACCTGCAGAGAAACGTTCCGAGCAACTGCTTTGCGATGTGTGTATTCATCTCATAGAATTAAACCTTTCTTTGGATGGAGCAGTTTGGAATCACTGTTTTTGTGGAATTGGAGGAAGGACATTTGGGAATGATCCTAGGAATATGGAGAAAGACATATTCTCAGGTAAAACCCAGAAGAAAGCTTTCTGTGAAACTACTCTGTGTCGTCTTAATTCCTCTCTCTCAGATAAGCCTCTCTTTTCATTGAGCAGTTTTCTAGCCCTGTGTATTTTTAACGTGTGATGGGATATTCGGGAGCACTTTGAGGCTAACGGTGTAAAAGGAAATATGTTCAGACCGAAACTGGAGAGAAGCTTTCCGAGGAACTGCTTTGTGACGTGTGCATTCCAGTCACAGTGTTATACCACTCTTCTCATACGGTGTGGGGGAAACTCTTTTGGAGAAACAGGTTCCAAGTGATATTCATGAGCATGATGATGCCGATGGTGAAAAGGGAAATAGCCTCAGACACAAACTGGAAAGAAGCTTTCTAAGAAACTACTCTATGATATGTCCAATCATCTCATATAGATAAAGCTTTCATTACATTACGCAGCTTGGAAACTGTCATGCCCGAATCCACGAAGGAACCTTCGGGAGCACATTCAGGACTAGGGTGAAAAAGGAAATATCTTGATATAAAAAATGGAAAGAAGCTTTCTCTGAATCTGCTTTTTGATGTGTTTATTCATCTCACATAGGTGAAGCTTACTTTACATTACGCAGCTTGGAAGTTTTCTCGTGGATGCATTCGTGAAGCAATATTTGGGATTGCATTTGGGCCTATGGTGAAATAGGAAATATCGCCATATAAAAACTGGAAAGTAGTTTTGTGAGAAACTGCTTGCTGATATGTGCATTCAACCCTGGGAGTTATAAATTTCTTCTATAAGGCATAGTTGGAACACTGTTTTTGTAAAACCAAAAGAGTGAGATTCGGAGCACATTGAAGACTATGGCAAAAAGTGAAATGTCGTCCAAAAAAAAAAAAAAAAACCAGATAGAAGCACTGGAGGAAACTGCTCTCTGTCATGTCTACTCTTTTGAGAGGGTTAAAGCTTACTCTACATTTCTCAGTTAGAAAGTCTGTCTTAGAGGTTTCTGCGAAGGGATAGAATGTGGCAACCGGGGGCCTGTGTTAAGCAAGGAAATGTCTTCCATCGAAAATTGGAGAGAAGCTTTCTGCGCAACACTTTTGTGATATTTGTATTCATCGCATAGAGTTAAATCATTCTTTGGACTGTGCAGTTTGAAATCACTGTTTCTGTGGACTCTAAGAAAGGACATTTGGAAATGCTCCTTAGAATACCCTGAAAAAGAAATAACCGCAGAAGGAAACCAGAAGGAAGCTTTATTTGAAACTCCCCTGTGTCACGTGAATTCCGCTCACGCAGCAAAGCTTCTCTTTTCATTGAGCTGTATCATAACACTGTATTTTGTTTAGTCTGTAAAGGGATATTCAAGAGCACTTTGAGGCTTATGGTGAGAAAGGAAATGTCTTCAGATAGAAACTGTAGAGAAGCTTTCTGAGGAGCTGCTTTGTGACGTGTGCATTCCACTCACAGAAATATACCTTTCTTCTCCTAGAGGATTCCGCAATCCCTTTTGGAGAAAAAGCTACCAAGAGATATTCAGGAGTATATAGACGACTATGATGAAAAAAGATATATCCTCAGACTAAAACTGGAAAGAAGATTTCTGTGAAAATACTTTGTGTTAGATATATTTATTCATCTCGCATAGTTAAAACGTTAATTATATTACGCAGTTTGGAAACTGTCATGGACGGATCCACGAAGGGACTTTCGCGGGGATTAACTGGACTATGGTGAAAAAGGAAATATCTTCAGATAAAAACTGGAAAGAAGCTTTCTGTGAATGTGATTTTTGCTATGTTATTTCATCTCAGATAGATGAAAGTTTCTTTACATTACGCACTTGGAAACTCCCTTGTGTATGGATCCTTGAAGGGATATTTGGGATCACATTTGGACCTATGGCGAAAGAGGAAATATAGTCAAATAAAAACTGGAGAGACGCTTTCTGAGAAACTGCTTGGTGATGTGTGCATTCCCCTCAGGGAGTATAACTTTCTTCTCATAAGGCACAGTTTGAACACTGTTGCTGTAAAACCAAAAGAGTGATATTCGGAGGACATTGAAGACTATGACACAAAGTGAAATATCGTCCAATAAAAAAGAGAAACAACAACTCGAAGAAACTGATCTCTGACATATCCATTCTATTCAGAGGGTTAAAGCTTACTGTACATTTCCCAGTTTGAAAGACGGTCTTTGAGGTTTCTACGAAGGGATAGTAGTGGTGACCGGAGGCCTGTGTGAGGCAAGGAAATGTCTTCCATCGAAAATAGGAGAGACGCTTTCTGTGCTACTCCTTTGTGATGTTTGTATTCGACTCATAGCGTGAAATCATTCTTTGGATTGAGCAGTTTGAAATCACTGTTTCTGTGGAATCTGAGAAAAGACATTTAGAAACTCTCTTTAGAAGATCCTGAAAAAGAAATAATCTCAGAGAGAAACCAGAAGGAATCTTTCTGTGAAACTGCTCTGTGTCACTTGAATTCTGCTCACACAGTTAAGCTTCTCTTTTCATTGAGCTGTATCATAACACTGTTTTTGTTTAGTCTGCGAAGGGATACTCCGGAGGGCTTTGAAGCTTATGGTGAGAAAGGAAATGTCTTCAGATAGAAACTGGAGAGAAGCTTTCTGAGGAGCTTCTTTGTGACATGTGCATTCCATTCACAGATATATACCTTTCTATTCCTAGAGGATTCCGGAATCCCTTTTGGAGAAAAAGCTACCAAGAGATATTCGGGAGTATAGTGACGACTATGGTGAAAAAGGAAACATCCTCAGATAAAAACTGGAAAGAAGATTTCTGTGAAACTGGTTTGTGTTAGATATATTTATTCAACTCACATAGTTGAAACTTTAATTATATTATGCAGTTTGGAAACTCCATCATACACAGATCCGTGAATGGACATTCGGGAGCACATTCAGGCCTATGGTAAAAGAGCAGATATCTTCAGATATAAACTGGATAGAAGCTTTCTGAGAAACTACTTTGTGATATATGCATTCCACTCAGGAAGTTATACCTCTTTTCTCACAAGTCAGTGTTTGGATACTGTTCTTCTGAAACCGAAAAAGAGATATTTCGAAAAGCATTGAGGACCAAGGCGAATAGTGAAATATACTGAAATAAAATCGAGGAAGAAGCGTTCCAAGAATCTGCTCTCAATATGTGCATTCACTTCACCGAGTTAATGCTTCCTCTATGTTGTGCAGTTTTCAAAGTCTGTTTTAGAAGAATCTGTGAAGGGATATCTGGTGCACCCAGAGGCTCACGGTGAGTGAGGAAATGTCTTCCAATGAAACTGGCAGAGAAACCTTCTGAGCAACTGTTTTGCAATGTGTGTATTCGTCTCCTAGAGCTAAACCATTGTTTGGATTGAGCAGCTTTAAATCACTGTTTTTGTGGAATCTGAGGAAGGACATTTTGGAGCGATCCTTAGAATAAGGAGAAAGAAATATACTGAGGTAAAATCCAGAAAAAAGATTTCTGTGAAACTGCTCTGTGTCTTCTTATTTCCTTTCACCCAGATAAGCCTCTCTTTTCATTGAGCAGTTTTCTAGCCCTGTGCATGTTTAGCATGTGATGGGATATTCAGGAGCACTTTGAGGCTTATGGTGAAAAAGTAAATATGTTCAGACCGAAACTAGAGAGAAGCTTTCCGAGGAACTGCTTTGTGACGTGTGCATTCCAGTCACAGTGTTATACCTCTCTTCTCATACAGTGTCGAAGAAACCCTTTTGGAGAAACAGGTAACAAGTGATATTCAGTAGCATGTTGATGCCGGTGGTGATAAGGGAAATGGCCTCAGACAAAAACTGGGAAGAAGCTTTCTAGGAAACTACTCTGTGATATGTGTAATCGTTTCACATAGATAAAGCTTTCTTTACGTTAGGCAGCTTGGAAACTGTCATGGAGGTATCGAGGAAGGGACCTTCGGGAACACATTTTCGACTATCGTGAAAAAGGAAATATCTTCAGATAAAAACTGGAAAGAATATTTCTGTGAATATGCTTTTTGATACGTTTATTCATCTCACATAGATGAAGCTTTCTTTATTATGCAGCTTGAATCTCCCTCGTGGATGGATCCGTGAAGTGGTATTTGGGATCACATTTGGGCCTATAGGAAGCTTTCCTGAAACTGTTCTGTGCTGTCTTAATTCCTCTCACTCAGTTAAGCCTCTCAATTCATTGTAGTTTTCTAACCCTGTGAATGTTTAGTGTGTGATGAGATATTCGCTAGCTCTTTGAGGCTTACAGTGAAAAATAAAATATGTTCAGACCAAAACTGGAGAGCAGCTTTCCGAGGAACTGCTTTATGATGTATGCATTCCACTCAGTGTTATACCTCTCTTCTCATATAGTGTTGGGGAAATATTTTGAAGAGACACGTGCCAAGTGATATTCGGGAGCATGTTGATGCCATTGGTGAAAAGGAAATAGCCCCAGACAAAAACTGGAAATATACTTTCTAGAAAACTAGTCTGTCATATGTGTAATCACCTAACATTGTTAAAGCTTTCTTAGCATTACGCAGCGTGGAAACTATCATGGACAGATCCACGAAGAGACTTTCGGGAGCACATCCAGGACTAGGATGAAAAAGAAACCATCTTCAGATAAAAACTTTAAAGAAGCATTCTGTGATTCTGCTTTTTGCTCTGTTTATTCATCTCACATAGATGAAGCTTTCTTTACATTACGCAGCTTGGAAACTGCCTCATAGATGGATCTGCGAAGGACATTTGGGATCACATTCGGGCCTATGGTGAAACAGGAAATATAGTCAGACAGAAACTGGAGAGAAGCTTTCTGAGAAACTGCTTGGTGATGTGCACATTCCAATCAGGGAGTTAAAACTTTCTTCTCATAAGGCTCAGTTTGAACACTGTTCCTTTAAAACCAAAAGAGTGATATTTGGAGCACATTGAAGACTATAGCAAAAAGTGAAATGTCGTCCAATAAAAAACAGAAAGAAGCACTCGAAGAAACTGCTCTCTAACATGTCCATTCTTTTCACATGGTTAAATCGTACTCTACATTTCCAGTATAAAAGTCTGTCACTGAGGGTTCTTCAAAGGGATAGAAAGTGGTGACTGGATGCCTGTGTGAGGCAAGGAAATGTCTCCCATCAAAACTCGAGGAGAAGCTTTCTGCACAACTATTTTGTGATGTTGTATTCATCTCGTAGAGTTAAATCATTCGTTGGATTGAGCAGTTTGAAATCACTGTTTCTCTGGAATCTGATAAAGGACATTTGGAAACGCTCTTCAGAATATCCTGAAACAGAAATAACCTCAGAGAGAAAACAGAAGGAAGCTTTCTGTGAAACTGCTCTGTGTCACATGAATTCCCCTCACACAGTTAAGCTTCTCTTTTCATTGAGCTGTATCATAACACTGTTTTTGTTTAGTCTGTGAAGGGATATTCTGGAGGGCTTTGAAGCTTATGGTGAGAAAGGAAACGTCTTCAGATAAAAACTGGAGAGAAGGTTTCTGAGGAGCTGCTTTGTGACGTGTGCATTCCACTCACACAAATATACATTTCCTCTCCTAGAGGATTCCAGCATCCCTTTGGGAGAAAATGCTACCAAGAGATATTCGGGGGTTGACTAAGGTGAAAAATATCCTCAGAAAAATATTGGAAAGAAGATTTCTGTGAAACTGCTTTGTGTTAGATATATTTATTCACCTTGCATAGTTAAAATTTCAATTATATTATGTAGTTTGGAAACCCCGTCATGCACAGATCCACGAAGGGACATTCAGGAGCACATTCTGGCCTACAGTGAAAGAGGAGATATCTTTAGATAAAAACTGGAGAGAAGCTTTTTGAGAAACTACTTTGTGATGTATGCATTATACTCAGGGAGTTATACCTCTTTTCTCACAAGGCAGTGTTTGAACACTGTTCCTGTGAAACCAAAAATGTGATATTTCATAACGCATTCAGGACTATGGCAAATAGTGAAATATGCTGAAATAAAATCGAGGAATATGCGTTCCAAGAATCTGCTCTCTGATAGGTGCACTCACTTCACAGAGATAATGCTTACTCTATGTTGCCCAGGTTCGAAACTCTGTCTTTGAAGTATCTGTGAAGGGATATTTAGTGACACCCGTAGGCTTGTGGTGAGCGAGGAAATGTCTTCCGATGAAACCTGCAGAGAAACGTTGTGAGCAACTGCTTTGTGATGTGTGTTTTAGTCTCATAGAGTTAAACAATTCTTTGGATTGAGCAGCTTGAAATCACTGTTTTTGTGGAATCTGAGGAAGGACATTTGGGAACGATCTTTAGAATATGGAGAAAGAAATATCCTCAGGTAAAATCCCGAAGGATGTTTTCTGTGAAACTCCTCTGTGTCGTCTTAATTCCTCTCACTCAATTAAGCCTCTCTTTTCACTGAGCAGTTTTCTAACCCTGTGTTAGTTTATCGTGTGATGGGATATTCGGGAGCACTTGGAGGCTAACGGTGAAAAAGGAAATATGTTGAGATCTAAACTGGAGAGAAGCTTTCGGAGGAACTGCTTTGTGACGCATGCATTCCAGTCACATTGTGATACCTGTCTTATCATACAGCATTGGGGAAACCCATTTGGAGATACAGATACCAAGTAATATTCGGGAGCATGTTGATTCCGAAGTTGAAAAGAGAAATAGCCTCAGACAAAAACTGGAAGGATGCATTCTAGGAAACTACTCTGTGATATGTGTAATCATCTCACATAAATAAAGCTTATTTGCATTACGCAGCTTGGAAATTCTCATGGATGAATCCACAAAGGGACCTTTGGGAACACATTCAGGCCTATGGTGAAAAAGGAAATATCATCAGATAAAAACTGGAAAGAAGCTTTCTGTGAATCTGCTTTTGGCCATGATTATTCATCTCACATAGATGAAACTTTCTTTACATTATGCACCTTGGAAACACCCTCGTGGATGGATCTGCAAAGGGATATTTGGGATCACATTGGGCCTATGGTGAAATAGGAAATATAGTCAGATAAAAACTGGAGAGAAGCTTTCTGTGAAACTGCTTGGTGATGTGAGCATTTTAATCATGGAATTTTCACTTACTTCTCATAAGTCACAGCTTAAACACTGTTCCTGTAAAATCAAAACAGTTATATTCAGAGAAAATTGAAGTCTATGGCAAAAAGTGTTATGTCGTCTCATAAAAAAACAGAAAGAAGTACTCGAAGACACTGTTTTCTGTCATGTGCATTCCTTTCACAGGGTTAAAGCTTGCTCTACATTTCCCAGTTTGAAACTCGGTATTTGAGGGTTCTGCAAAGAGATAGTAAGTGGCGACCGGAGGCCTGTGTGAGGCAAGGAAATATCTTCCATCAAAAATCAGAGAGAAGCTTTCTGCGCAACGCTTTTTTGATGTTTGATTCATCACATAGTGTTAAATCATCCTTTGGATTGAGCAGTTTGAAATCACTGTTTCTGTGGGATCTGAGAAAGGACATTTTGAAACGCTCTTTAGTATATCCTGAAAAAGAAATAACCTCAGAGAGAAACCAGAAGGAAACATTCTGTGAAACTGCTCTGTTTCACAAGAGTTCCACTCACACAGTTAAGGTTCTCTTTTCATTGAGCTGTATCATAACACTGTTTTTCTTTAGTCTGTGAAGGGATACTCTGGAGGGCTTTGAGGCTTACTGTGAGTAATGAAACTTCTTCAGATAGAAACTGGAGAGAAGCTTTCTGAGGAGCTGCTTTGTGACATGTGCACTCCAATGACAGAAATATACCTTTCTTCTCCTAGAGGATTCCAAAATTTCTTTTGGAGAAAAAGCTACCAAGAGATATTTGGGAGTACAGCGGCAACTCTGGTGAAAAAGGAAATATCCTGAGAGAAAAACTGGAAAGAATATTTATGTGAAACTACTTTGTTTTAGATATATTTTTTCATCTCGCATACTAAAAAGGTTAATTATATTACGCAGTTTGGGAACTCCGTCATGCACAGATTCGTGAAGGGATATTCGGGAGCGCATTCAGGCCTATGGTGAAAGAGGAGATACCTTCAGATAAAAACAGGATAGAAGCTTTTTGAGAAATTACTTTGTGATGTATGCATTCCATTCAGGGAGTTATACGTCTTTTCTCACAAGGCAGTGTTTGAACACTCTTCTTGTGAAACCGAAAAAGTGATATTTCGGAATGCCTTGAGGACTATGACAAGTAGTTAAATGTACTGAAATAAAATCGAGGAAGACGCGTTCCAAGAATCTGCTCTCTGATATGTGCATTCACTTCTCAGAGTTATTGCTTACTCTATGTTGCCCAGTTTCGATACTCTGTCTTTGAAGAATCTGTGAAGGGATATATAATGACGCCCGGAGGCTTGTGGTGAGTGAGGAAAGGAGTTCCGATGAAACCTGCAGAGAAACGTTCTGAGCAACTGATTTGTGATATGTGTATTCACTTCATAGAGCTAAACCATTCTTTAGATTTAGCAGCTTGAAATCACTGTATTTGTGGAATCTGAGGAAGTACATTTGGGGACGATCCTTAGAATATGGAGAAAGAAATATACTCACGTAAAACCCAGAAGGAAGCTTTCTGTGAAACTGCTCTGTATCATCTTAATTCCTCTCACTCAGATAAGCCTCTCCTTTCACTGAGCAGTTTTCTAGCCCTGTGTATGTTTAGCATGTGATGGGATATTCGTGAGCACTTTGAGGCTAACAGTGAAAAAGGAAATATGCTCAGACCGAAAATGCAGAGAATCTTTCTAAGGAACTGCTTTGTAATGTGTGCATTTGAGTCACAGTGTTATACCTCTCTTCTCATACAGCGTCAGGGAAACCCTTTTGGAGAAATAGGTACCAAGTGATATTCAGGAGCATGTTGATGCCGGTGGTGAAAAGGTAAATAGCTTCAGACAAAAACTGGAAAGAAGCTTTCTAGGAAAATACGCTGTGATATGTGTAATCATCCAACATAGATAAAGCTTTCTTTACATTACACAGCTTGGAAACTGTCTTGTATGGATCCTCAAATGAACCTTCAGAAGCACAGTCAGGACAATGTTGAAAAAATATATATCTTCAGATAAATACTGGAAAGAAGCATTCTGTGAATCTGCTTTTTGCTATGTTTATTCATCTCACATAGATGAAGCTTTCTTTACATTATGCAGTTTGGAAACTCCCTCGGGAGGGATCCACGAAGGGATATTTGGCATCATATTCAGGACTGTGGTGAAATAGGAAATACAGTCAGATAAAAACTGGAGAGAAACTTTCTGAGAAACTGCTTGGTGATGTGTGCCTTCCACTCAGGGAGACATAACTTTCTTCTCATAAAGAACAGTTTGAACACATTTCTTGTAAAACTGTAAGAGTGATATTTGGAGCACATTGAAGACTATGGCAAAAAGTGAAATGTCGTCCAATAAAGAACAGAAGGAAGCACTGGAAGAAACTGCCCTCTGACATGTCCATTCTTTTCACAGGGTTAAAGCTTACTCTACATTTTCCAGTTTGAAGGTTGGTCTTTGAGGGTTCTGCGAAGGGATAATAAGTGGCGACCAGAAACCTGTGTGATTCAAGGAAATGTCTTCCATCAAAAATCGGAGAGAAGATTTCTGCAAAACTCTTTTGTGATGTTTGTATTCATTTCATAGAGTTACATCATTCTTTGGATTGAGCAGCTTGAAATCACTGTTTCTGTGGAATCTGAGAGAGGACATTTGTAAACGCTCTTCAGAATATCCTGAAAAAAAATAACCTCACAGAGAAAACAGAAGGAAGCTTTCTGCGAAACTGCTCTGTGTCATGGGAATTCCGCTCACACAGTTAAGCTTTTCTTTCCATTGAGCTGTATCATAACACTGTTTATGTTTGAGCTGCAAAGGGATACTCTGAAGGGCTTTGAGGCTTATGGTGAGAAAGGAAACATCTTCAGTTAGAAACTGGAGAGACGTTTTCTGAGGAGCTGCTTTGTGACGTGTGCATTCCACTCACAGAAATATACCTTTCTTCTCCTAGAGGACTCCGGAATCCCTTTTGGAGAAAAGCTACCAAGAGATATTCGGGAGTATAGCAACAACTATGCTGAAAATCGAAATATCCTCAGACAAAACTTGGAAAGAAGATTTCCGTGAAACTGCTTTGTGTTACGTATATTTATTCATCTCGCATAGTTAAAACTTTATTTATATTAAGCAGTTTGGAAACTCCATCATGCACAGATCCGTGAAGGGACATTCAGGAACACATTCAGGCCTACAGAGAAAGAGGAGGTATCTTCAGATTGCAACTGGATGGAAGCTTTCTGATAAACTACATTGTGATGTATGCATTCCACTCCGGGAGTTATACCTCTTTTCTGACAAGGCAGTGTTTGAACACTGTTCCTGTGAAACTGAAAATGTGATATTATGGAACGCATTGAGTACTATGGCAAGTAGTGAAATATACTGAAATAAAATCGAGGAAGAGGTGTTCCAAGAATCTGTGTCTGATATGTGCATTCACTTCACAGAGTTAATGCTTACTCTATCTTGCCCAGTTTTGAAACTCTGTCTTTGAGGAATCTTTGAAGGAACATTTAGTGACGCCTGGAAGCTTGTTATGAGCGAGGAATCATCTTCCGATGAAATCTGCAGAGAAACGTTCTGAGCAATTGCTTTGCGATGTGTGTGTTCGTCTCCTAGAATTAAACCATTCTTTGGTTTGAGCAGCCTGAAATCACTGTTTTTGTGGAATCTGAGGAAGGACATTTGGGAACAATCTTTAGATTATGGAAAAAGAAATATCCTCAGGTAAAATACAGAAGGAAGCTTTCTGTGAAACTGCTCTGTGTTGTCTTAATTCCTCTCATTCAGGTAAGCCTCTCTTTTCATTTAGCAGTTTTCTAGCCCTGGGTATGTTTAGCGTGTGATGGGATATTCGGGAGCACTTTGAGACTAATGGTGAAAAAGCAAATATGTTCAGACCGAATCTGGAGAGAAGCTTTCTGAGGAACTGCTTTGTGAAGTGTGCATTCCAGTGACTGTGTTATACCTCTCTTCTCATACAGCGTTTGTTAAACCCTTTTGGAGAAACAGGTACCAAGTGAAATTCGGGAGCATGTTGATGCTGAAGGTGAAAAGGGAAATAGCCTCAGACAAAAAATGGAAAGACGCTTTATAGGAAACAACTCTGTGATATGTGAAACAATCTCACATAGTAAAGCTTTCTTTACATTACGCACCTTGGAAACTGTCATGGACGGATCCATGAAGGGATCATTGGGAGCACATTCAGGACTATGGTGAAAAAGGAAATATCTTCAGATAAACCTGGAAAGAAGCTTACTGTGAATATGTTTTTTGCTATGTTTATTCATCTCACAGAGATGAAGCTTTCTTTACATTACGCAGCTTGAAAACTCCCTCATGTATGGATCCGTGAAAGGATATTTGGGATCACATTCGGGCCTAAGGTGAAATACAAAATATAGTGAGATAAAAACTGGAGAGAAGCTTTCTGAGAAACTGCTTCATGATGTGAGCATTCCACTCAGGGAGTTGAAACTTTCTTCTCATAAGGCAAAGTTTGAACACTGTTTCTTTAAAACCAAAACATTGATATTCAGAGCATATTGAACACTATGGCAAAAAGTGAAATGTCGTCCAATAAAAAACAGAAAACAGCACTCGAAGAAACTGCTCTCTGACATGTCCATTCTTTTCACAGGGTTAAAGCTTCCTCTACATTTCCCAGTTTGAAAGTCCGTCTTTGAGGGTTCTGTGAAGAGATACTAAGTGGCAACCGGAGGCCCGTGTCGAGCAAGGGAATTTCTTACATCGAAAATTGGAGAGAAGATTTCTACACAAGTATTTTGTGATGTTTGTTTTCATCTCATAAAGATAATCATTCTTTGGAATGGGGAGTTTCAAATCACTATTTCTGTGGAATCTGAGAAAGGACATTTGGAAACGCTCTTTATAATATCCTGAAAAAGAAATAACCTCAGATTTAAACCAGAAGGAAGCTTTCTGTGAAACTGCTCTGTGTCAGGTGAATTCTGCTCACACAGTTAAGCTACTCTTTTCGTTGAGAAGTATTATAACACTGTTTTTCTTTAGTCTGTGAAGGGATATTCAGGAGCGCTTTGAGGCTTACGGTGAGAAAGGAAACGTCTTCAGATAGAAACTGGAGAGAAGCATTCTGAGGAGCTGCTTTGTGATGTGTGCATTCCACTCTCGGAAATATACCTTTCCTCTCCTAGAGGATTCCAGAATCCCTTTTTGGGGAAAGAATTACCAAAAGACATTCGGGAGTGTATGGAGGGCTATGGTGAAAAAGGAAATATCTCAGACAAAAAGTGGAAAGAAGATTTCTCTGAAACTGCTTTGTGTTAGGTATATTTATTCATTTTGCATTGATAAAATTTTTCTTATATTATGCTGTTTGGAAACTCAGTCATGCATGGATCAGTGAATGGACATTCAGGAACACATTCAGGCCTACGGTGAAAGAGGAGATATCTTCAGATGAAAACGGGATAGAAGTTTTCTGAGAAACTACTTCTGATGTATACATTCCACTCAGAGAGATATATCTCTTTTCTCACACATCAGTGTTTAAAACACTGTTCCTGTGTAACCGAAAAGGTGATATTTCCTAGAACACTGAGGACTATGGCAAATAGTGAAATATACTGCAATAAAATCAAGAAATAAGCGTTCCAAAAATCTGTTCTCTTAAATGTGCATTCACTTCACAGAAATTATTGTTACTCTATGTGGCCCAGTTTCGAAACTCTGTCTGTGAAGGGATATTTAGTGACGCCCAGAGGCTTGTGGTGAGCAAGGAAACATCTTCCGGTGAAACCTGCAGAGTAACCTTCTGAGCAACTGCTTGGTGATGTGTGTATTTGTATCATAGAGATAAACCGTTCTTTGGATTGAGCAGATTGAAATCGCTGTTTTTGTGGAATCTGAGGAAGGACATTTGGGAACAGTCCTTAGAACATGGAGAAAGAAATATCCTCAGGTAAAATCCAGAAGGAAGCTTTCTGTGAAACTACTCTGTGTCATCTTAATTCCTCTCACTTAGTTAAACCTCTCCTAATGTTGAGCAGTTTTATAACACTCTGCATTTTTAGTGTGTGATGGGACATTCGGGAGCACTTTGAGCTTATGGTGAAGAAGAAAATATGTTCAGACCGAAACTGGAGAGAAGCTTTCCGAGGAACTGCTTTGTGACGTGTGCATTCCACTCACACTGTTATACCTCTCTTCTAATACAGCGTCACAGAAACCCTTTTGGCGAAACAGGTACCAAGTGATATTCTGGAGCATGTTCACGCCGATGATGAAAAGGGAAATAGCCTAAGACAAAACCTGGAAAGAAACTTTCTAGGAAACTACTCTGTGATATGTGTAATCATCTCACAGAGATAAAGGATTCCTTACATTACACAGCTTGAAAACTGTCATGGACGGATCCACGAAGGGACTTTTGGGAGCACACTGAGGACTATGGTGAAAAAGGAAATATCTTCAGATAAAAACTGGAAATAAGCTTTCTGTGAATCTGCTTTTTTCTATGTTTATTCTTCTCACATAGCTGCAGCTTTCTTTACATTATGTAGCTTGGAAACTCCCTCGTGGATGGATCCATGATGGGATATTTGGGATCACATTCAGGCCTAAGGTTAAATCGGAAATACAGTCTGATAAATACTGGAGAGAATTTTTCTGAGAAACTAGTTGGTGATGTGTGCATTCCAGTCAGGGGGTATTAATGTTCTTCTCATAAGGCACAGTTTGAACACTGTTCCTGTAAAATCCAAAGAGTGATATTCGGAGCACTTTGAAGACTATGGCAAAAAGTGAAATGTCGTCCAATAAAAAACAGAAAGAAGCACTCGAAGAAACTGCTCTCTGACATGCCCATTCTTTTGACAGGGTTAAATCTTACTCTTCATTTCCCAGTTTGAAAGTCGGCCTCTGAGGGTTCTGTGAAGGGATAGGAAGTGGCAACCAGAGGCCTATGTCGAGCAAGGAAATGTCTCCCATCGAATGTTGGAGAGAAGCTTTCTGTGCAACTCTTTTGTGATGTTTGTATTCATCTCAAAGAGTTACATCATTCTTTGGATTGAGCAGTTTGGAATCAATGTTTCTATGGATTCTGATAAAGGACATTTGGAGGTGCTCTTTAGAATACCCTGAAAAAGAAATAACCTCAGAGAGAAACCAGAAGTAAGCTTTCTGTGAACCTGCTCTGTGTCACGTGAATTCAGCTCACACAATTAAGCTTCTCTTTTCATTGAGCAGTATCATAACACTGTTTTTGTTTAGACTGTGAAGGGATATTCAGGAACGATTTGAGCATTATGGTGAGAAAGGAAACGTCTTCAGATAGAAACTGGAGAGAAGCTTTCTGAGGAGCTGCTTTGTGACGTGTGCATTCCACTCACTGAAATATACCTTTCTTCTCCTAGAGGATTCCAGAATCCCTTTTGTTGAAAAAGCTACCAAGAGACATTCAGGAGTAGAGGGACGGCTATGGTAAAAAAGGAAATATCCTCAGACAAAAACTGGAAAGAAGATTTCAATGAAACTCCTTCGAGTTAGATATATCTATTCATCTCACATAGTTCAAACCTTTCCTCTATTGAGCAGTTTGGAAACTCCGTCATACATGGATCCACGAAGGGACATTCGGGAGCACATACAGTCCTACATTGAAAGATTAGATATCTTCAGATAAAAACTGGATAGAATCTTCATGAAAAACTAATTTGTGATGTATGCATTCAACTCAGGGAGTTATACCTTTTTCTCACAAGGCAGCATTTGAACACTGTTCTTGTGAAACTAAACAACTGATATTTCGTAGCGCGTTGAGGAGTATGGTGAATAGTGAAATATACTGAAATAAAATCTAGGAAGAAGCGTTCCAAGAATCTGCTCTCTGATATGTGCATTCACTTCACAGAGTTATGCTTACTCTATGTTAATGAGTAGGCTTAGTTAACACTTACTCTATGATGCCTAGTTTTGAAACTCTGTCTTTGACGAATCTGTGAAAGGATAGTTAGTGATGGCCAGAGGCTTGTGATGAGCAAGGAAATGTCTTCCGATGAAAGCTGCAGATAAACTTTCTGAGCAACTGATTGGCGATGTGTGTATTCCTCTCATAGAGTTAAACCATTCCTTGGATTGAGCAGCTTGAAATCACTGTTTCTGTGGAATCTGAGGAAGGACATTTGGGAACAATCCTTCGAATAAGGAGAAAGAAATATCGTCAGGTAAAATCCAGAAGGAAGCTTTTTGTGAAACTGCTCTGTGTCATCTGAATTCCTCTCACTCAGTCAAGCATCACTTTTCATTCAGCAGTTTTCTAACCCTGTGTATGGTTACCTTGTTTTGGGATATTCGGAAGCACTTTGAGGCTTATGGTGAAAAAGGAAATATGTTCATTCCTTAACTGGAGAGAAGCTCTCCAAGGAACTGCTTTGTGACTTGTGCATTCAACTCACAGTGTTGTAGCTCTCTTCTCATACGGCGTTGGGGATACACTTTTGGACAAACAGGTAGCAAGCGATATTCGGGAGCATATTGATGCCAATGGTGAAAAGACAGATAGACTCAGACAAAAACTGGAAAGAAGCTTTCTAGGAAACTACTCTGTGATATGTGTAATCATCACACATAGAAAAGCTTTCTTTACACTACACAGCTTGGAAACTGTCATGGACGGATCCAGAAAAGGACCTTCCAGAACACATTGAGGACTATGGTGAAAAAGGAAATATCTTCAGATAAAACTGGAAAGAAACTTTCTGTGATTCTCCTTTTTGCTGTGATTATTGATCTCTCATAGAGGAAGCTTTCTTTACATCATGCAGCTTGGAAACTGCCTCGTGGATGGATCTGGGAAGGGATATTTGGGATCACATTAGGGCCTATGGTGAAATAGAAAATATAGTCAGATAAAAACTGCAGAGAAGCTTTCTGAGAAACTGCTTGGTGATGAGTGCATTCCACTCAGGGAGTTATAACTTTCCTCTCATAAGGCACAGTTTGAACACTGTTCCTCTAAAACCAAAAGAGTGATATTCAGAGCACATTGAAGACTATGGCAAAAAAGTGAAACGTCATCCAATAAAAACAGAAAGAAGCACCCGATGAAACTGCTCTCTGACCTGTCCATTCTTTTCAGAGGGTTAAACTATACTCTATATTTCCCAGTTTGAATGTTAGTCTTTGAGGATTCTGCGAAGGGATAGTAAGTGGCAACCGGAGGCCTGTGTCAAGCAAGGAAATGTATTCCATCGAAAATTGGACAGAAGTTTCTGCGAAACTCTTTTGTGATGTTTGTGTTTGTCTCAAAGAGTTAAATCATTCTGTGTATTGAGCAGTTTGAAATCACTGTTTCTGTGGAATCTGAGAAAGGACATTTGGAGACGTTCTTTAGAATACCCTGAAAAAGGAATAACCTCAGAGAGAAACCAGAAGGAAGTTTTCTGTGAACCTGCTCTGCATCACGTGAATTCTGCTCATACAGTTAAGCTCCTCTTTTCATTGAGCAGTTTCATAACACTGTTTTTGTTTAGACTGTGAAGGAATATTTAGGAGCAAATTGAGCTTTACGATGAGAAAGGAAACGTCTTCAGATAGTAACTGGAGAGAAGCTTTCTGAGGAGCTGCTTTGTGACGTGTGCATTCCACTCAGAAAAATATACCTTTCTTCTCCTAGAGGATTCCGAATCCCTTTTGGAGAAAAAGCTACCAAGAGACATTCGGGAGTGTAGTAATGGCTATGGTGAAAAAGGAAATATCCTCAGACAAAAACTGGAAAGAAGATTTCAGTAGAACTGCATCGTGTTAGATATATTTATTCATCTCGCATAGTTAAATCCTTTCCTATATTGAGCAGTTTGGAAACTTTGTCATGCATGTATCCACGAAGAAACATTGTGAGCATATTCAGGCCTTCAGTGAAAGAGGAGATATCATCAGATAAAAACTAGAAAGAAGCTTTCTGAGAAACTACTTGTGATATATGCATTCGAATCAGTGAGTTATAGCTCTTTTCTCACAAGGCAGAATTTCAACACTGTTCCTATGAAACCGAAAAAGTGATATTTCGGAGCACACTGAGGACTATGGTGAATAGTGAAATATACTGAAATATAATCGAGGAAGAAGCGTTCCAAGAATCTGCTCTCTGATATGTGCATTCACTTCACAGAATTTATGCTTACTCTATGTTGCCCAGTTTCCAAATTCTGTCTTTGAAGAATCTGTGAAGGGATATTTAGCTAAGCCCGGAGGCTTGTGGTGAGCAAGGAAATATCTTTCGATGAAACGTGCAGAGTAACTTTCTGAGCAACTGCTTTGCGATGTGTGTATTTGTCTCATAGATTTAAACCATTGTTTTGATTGAGCAGATTGAAATCACTGTTTTTGTGGAATCTGAGGAAGGACATTTGGGAATGATCCTTAGAACATGGAGAAATAAATATACTCAGGTAAAATCCAGAAGGAAGCTTTCTGTGAATGTACTCTGTGTCGTCTTATTTCCTCTAGCTTAGGTAAGCCTCTCCTTATGTTGAGTAGTTTCATAACCCTGTGTATGTTTAGCGTGTGATGGGACATTCGGGAGATCTTTGAGGCTTACGGTGAAAAAGGAAATATATTCAGACCGAAACTGGAAAGAAGCTTTCCGAGGAATGGCTTTGTGATGTGTGCATTCCACTCACAGAAATATACCTTTCTTCTCCTAGAGGATTCTGGAGTCCCTTTTTGAGGAAAAGCTACCAAGAGGCATTTGGGAGTACGGGGACAGCTATGGTGAAAAAGGAAATATCCTCAGACAAAACTGGAGAGAAGATTTCTGTGAAACTGCTTCATGTTAGATATATATATTCATCTCGCATAGTTCAAACCTGTCTTGTATTATGCAGTTTGGAAACTCCGTCATGCACGAATCTGCGAAGGGACATTCAGGAGCACATTCAGGCCTACGGTGAAAGAGGAGATATCTTCGGAGAAAAACTGGATAGAAGCTTTTTGAGAAACTGCTTGTGTTCTATGCACTCCACTCAGAGAGTTATACCTCTTTTCACACAAGCAGTGTTTAAACACTGTTCCTGTGTAACCGAAAATGGGATATTTCAGAGCACACTGAGGACTATGGCAAATAGTGAAATATACTGTAATAAAATCAAGAAAGAAGCGTTCCAAGAATCTGCACTCTAATATGTGCATTCACTTGCCAGAATTTATACTTACTCTATGTTGCCCAGTTTCGAAACTCTGTCTTTGAAGAATCTGTGAAGTGATATTTAGTGACGCCCAGAGGCTTGTGGTGAGCAAGGAAACCTAATCCGATGAAACCTGCAGAGTAACTTTCTGAGCAAATGCTTTGTGATGTGTGTTTTCGTCTCATACATTTAAACCATTCTTTGGATTGAGCAGATTGAAATCACTGTTTTTGTGGAATCTGAGGAAGGACACTTGGAAACGACCCTTAGAACATGGAGAAAGAAATATCCTTAGGTATAACCCAGAAGGAAGCTTTCTGTGAAACTACTCTGTGTCATCTTAATTCCTGTCACTCAGTTAAGCCTCTCCTTACATTGAGTAGTATTATAACCCTGTGTATGTTAGCGTGTGATGGGACATTCGGGAGCATTTTAAGGCTTACCATGAAAAAGGAAATATGTTCAGGCAGAAACTGGAGAGAAGCTTTCAGAGGAACTGCTTTGTGACGTGTGCATTCCACTCACAGTGTTATACCTCTCTTCTCATACAGCGTCAGGGAAACCCTTTTGTAGAAACAGGTACCAAGTGATATTCGGGAGCATGTTGATGCCGATGATGAAAAGGGAAATAGCCTCAGAAAAAAACTGGAAAGAAACTTTCTAGGAAACTACTCTGTGATATGTGCAATCATCTCGCAGAGATAAAGGTTTCCTAACATTACACAGCTTGAAATCTGTCATGGACACATCCACAAACGGACTTTCAGGAGTACACTCAGGACTATGGTGAAAAAGGAAATATCTTCAGATAAAAACTGGAAAGAAGCTTTCTGTGAACCTGCTTTTTTCTATGTTTATTCTTCTCACATAGATGAAGTTTTCTTTACATTATGCAGCTTGGAAACTCCCTCTTGGATGGAACCACGAAAGAATATTTGGAATTACAATCGGACCTATGGTCAAATAGGAAATATAGTCAGATAAAAATTGGAGGGAATGTTTCTGAGAAACTGCTTGGTGTTGTGTGAATTCCGCTCAGGGAGTTTTAATGTTCTTCTCTTAATGCACAGTTTGAACACTGTTCCTGTAAAACCAAAAGAGTGATATTCGGAACACATTGAAGACAATGGCAAAAAGTGAAATGTCGTCCAATATAAAACAGAAAGAAGCACTCGAAGAAACTGCTCTCTGACATGCCCATTCTTTTCACAGGGTTAAAACTTACTCTAAATTTCCCAGTTTTTAAAGGCGGACTCTGAGGGTTCTGCGAAGGGATAGTAAGTGGTAACCGGAGGCCTGTGTCAAGCAAGGAAATGTCTCCCATCGAAAATTGGAGAAAAGCCTTCTGTACAACACTTTTGTGATGTTTGTGTTCATCTCATAGAGTTAAATCATTCTTTGGATTGAGCAGTTTGAAATCACTCTTTCTGTGGAATCTGAGAAAGGACATTTGGAGAGGCTCTTTAGAATATCCCGAAAAAGACATAACCTCAGAGAGAAACCAGAAGGAAGCCTTCTGTGATCCTACTCTGTGTCACGTGAATACGCTAATACAGTTAAGCTTCTCGTTTCATTGAGCAGTATCATAACACTGTTTTTATTTAGACTGTGAACGGATATTCAGGAGCGATTTGAGGGTTATGGTGAGAAAGGAAAGTCTTCAGAAAGAAACTGGAGAGAAGCTTTCTGAGGAGCTGCTTTGTGACTTGTGCATTCCACTCACAGAAACATACCTTTTTCCTCCTAGAGTATTCCAGAATCCCTTTTGGAGTAAAAGCTACCAGGAGACATTTGGGAGTATAGGGACAGCTATGGTGAAAAAGGAAATATCTGCAGACAAAACTGGAAAGAAAATTTCTGTGAAACTGCTTCGTGTTAGATATATTCATTCATGTCGCATAGTTAAAACCTTTCCTCTATTAAGCAGTTTGGAAACTCCGTCATGCACAAATCTGTGAAGAGACGTTCAAGAGCACATTCAGGTCTATGGTGAGAGAGGATTTATCTTCAGATAAAAATTGGATAAAAGCGTTTTGGCAAACTGCTTGTGATGTAAGCATTCCACTCAGGGAGTTATACCTCTTTTCTCACAAGGCAATGATTAAACACTGTTCCTATGCAACAAAAACAGTGATATTTCTGAGCACCCTGAGGACTGTGGCAAATAGGGAAATATACTGAAATAAAATCGAGAAGGAAGGGTTCCAAGAATCTGCTCTCTCATATGTGCATTCACTTCACAGAATTTATGCTTACTCTATGTTGCCCAGTTTCGAAATTCTGCCTTTGAAGAATTTGTGAAGTGATATTTAGTGACGCCCAGAGGCTTGTTGTGAGCAAGGAAATATGTACTGATGAATCCTGCAGAGTAAGTTTCTGAGTAACTGCTTTGAGATATGTGTATTCGTCTCATAGATTCAAACCGTTCTTTGGATTGAACAGATTGAAATCACTGTTTTTGTGGAATCTGAGGAAGGACATTTGGAAAAGATCCTTAGAACTTGGAGAAAGAAATATCCTCAGGTAAAATCCAGAAGGAAGCTTTCTGTGAAACTGCACTGTGTCATCTTAATTCCTCTCACTTAGTTAAGCCTCTCCTGACACTGAGTAGTTTTATAACCCTGTGTATGTTTAGTGTCTGATGGGACATTCGGGAGCACTTTGAGCACCCTCGTGGATGGATCCAAGAAGGGATATTTGGGAGCACATCCGGGCCTATGATCAAATAGGAAATATAGTCAGATAAAAACTGGAGAGAAGCTTTCTGAGAAACTCCTTGGTGATCTGTGCATTCCACTCAGGGAGTTTTTATGTTCTTCTCATAAGGCACAGTTTGAACACTGTTCCTGTAAAACCAAAAGAATGATATTCAGAGCAGATTGAAGACTATGGCCAAAAGTGAAATGTCGTCCAACAAAAAACAGAAAGAAACACTTGAAGAGAGTGCTCTCTGACATGCCCATTCTTTTGACAGGGTTAAAGCTTACTCTACATTTCCCAGTTTGAAAGTCGGCCTCTGAGGGTTCTGCGAAGGGATAGTAAATGGCAACCAGACGCCTCTGTCGAGCAAGGAAAAGTCTCCCATCGAAAATTGGAGAAAAGTTTTCTGTGCAACACTTTTGCGATGTTTGTTTTTATCTCAAAGAGTTAAATTCATTGTTTGGATTGAGCAGTTTGAAACCACTGTTTCTCTGGAATCTGAGAAAGGACATTTGGAAATGCTCTTTTGAATATCCTGAAAAAGATATAATCTCAGAAAGAAACCAGAAGAAAGATTTCTATGCACCTGCACTGTGTCACGTGAATTCTGCACACAGTGTTCAGATTCTCTATTCATTGAGCAGTATCATAACACTGTTTTTGTTTAGACTGCGAAGGGATGTTCAGGAGCGATTTGATGGTTACGGTGAGAAAGGAAACGTCTTCAGATAGAAACTGGAGAGAAGCTTTTTGAGGAGCTGCTTTGTGACATGTGCATTCCACTCACAGAAATATACCTTTCTTCTCCTAGATGATTCCGGAATACCTTTTGGAGAAAAAGCTACCAAAAGACATTCAGAAGTATAGGGATGGCTATGGTGAAAAAGAAAATATCCTCAGACAAAACTGGAAAGAAGATTTCTGTGATACTGCTTCATGTTAGATATATCTATTCTTCTCGCGTAGTTCCAACCTTATTTATATTAAGCAGTTTGGAAATTCCGTCATGCACCAATCTGCGAAGGGACATTCGGGAGCACTTTTAGTCCTTGGGTGAAAGAGGAGATATCTTCAGACAAAAACTGGAAACAAGCTTTCTGAAAAACTACTTGTGATGTATGCATTCCGCTCAGGGAGTTATACCTCTTTTCTCACAAGGCAGTGTTTAAACACTGTTCCTGTGTAACCAAAAAAGTGATATATCAGAGTGCACTGAGGACTATGACAAATAGTGAAATATACTGAAATAAAATCGAGAAAGAAGCATTCCAAGAATCTCCTCTCTGATATATGCATTCACTTGACAGAATTTATGCTTACTCTATGTTGCCCAGTTTTGAAATTCTGTCTCTGAAGAATCAGTGAAGGGATATTTAGTGACACCCGGAATCTTGTGGTGAGCAAGGAAACATCTTCTGATGAAATGTGCAGAGTAACTTTCTGAGGAACTGCTTTGTGATGTGTGTATTCATCTCATAGATTTAAACTGTTTTTCTGATTAACAGATTGAAATCACTGTTTTTCTGGAATCTGAGGAAGGACACTTGTGAACATCCTTAGAACACGGAGAAAGAAATATCCTCAGGTAAAATCCAGAAGGAAGCTGTCTGTGAAACTACTCTGTTTCATCTTAATTTCTCACACTTAGTTAAGTCTCTACATAAGTTAAGCAGTTTTAAAACCCTGTGTATGTTTAGCGTGTGATGGGACATTCGGGAGCACTTTGAGGCTTACGGTGAGAAAGGAAATATGATCAGACCAAAACTGGAGAGAAGCTTTCGGAAGAACTCTTTGTGACGTGTGCATTCCACTCAGAGTGTTTTACATCTCCTCTCATACAGTCTCGGGGAAACCCTTTTGGAGAATCAGGTGCCAAGTGATATTCGGGAGCATGTTGATGCCGATGATGAAAACGGAAATAGCCTCAGACAAAACCTGGAAGGATGTCTTCCAAGAAACTACTCTGTGATATGTGTAATCATCTCACAGATATAAAGGATTCCTTACATTACACAGCTTGAAAACTGTCATGGACGGATCCATGAAGGGACTTTTGGGAGAACATTAACGACTATGGTGAAAAAGGAAATATCTTCAGATAAAAACTGGAAAGAAGCTTTCTGTGAATCTGCTTTTTTCCATGTTTATTCTTCTTACATAGATGAAGCTTTCTTTACATTTCACAGCTTGAAAACTCCCTTGTGGATGGACACACGAAGGGATATTTGGGATCACATTTGGGCCTATGGTCAAATAAGAAATATAGTCAGATAAAAACTGGAGAGAAGCTTTCTGAGAAACTGCTTGGTGATCTGTGCATTCCACTCAGGGAGTTTTAATGTTCTTCTCATAAGGCACAGTTTGAACACTGTTCCCAAAAATGTGATGTTCAGAGTACATTGAAAACTATGGCAAAAAGTGAAATGTCGTCCAATAAAAAAAAGAAAGAAGCACTCGAAGAATCTGCTCTCTGACATGTCCCTTCTTTTCACAGGGTTAAATCTTACTCTACATTTCCCAGTTTGAAAGTTGGTCTGTGAGGGTTCTGCAAAGGGATAGTAAGTGACGACCAGAGGGCTGTGTGAGGCAAGGAAATGTCTTCCATCGAAAATGGGAGAAAAGCTTTCTGTGAAACTCTTTTGTGATGTTTGTATTCATCTCATAGCATTAAATCATTTTTGGATTGAGCAGTTTGAAATCACTGTTTCTGTGGAATCTGAGAAAGGACATTTGGAATCGCTCCTTAGAATATCCTAAAAAAGAAATAACCTCAGAGAGAAACCAGAAGGAAGCTTTCTGTGAAACTGCTGTGTCATGTGAATTCCGCTCACACAGCTAAGCTTCTCTTTTCATTGAGCTCTATAATAACACTGTTTTTGTTTAGTCTGTGAAGAGATGCTCTGGAGGGCTTTGAGGCTTAGGGTGAGAAAGGAAACATCTTCAGATAGAAACTGCAGAGAAACTTTCTGAGGAGCTACTTTGTGACATGTGCATTCCACTCACTGAAATATACCTTTCTTCTTTTAGAGGATTCCGGAATCCCTTTTAGAGAAAAAGCTACCAGGAGGTATTTGGTAGTATAGGGACAGCTATGGTGAAAAAGGAAATATCCTTAGACGAAACTGGAAAGAAGATTTCTGTGAAACTGCTTTGTGTTAGTTATATTTATTCGTCTTGCATAGTTAAAAGTCTTCTTATATTATGCTGTTTGGAAACTCAGCCATGCATGGATCAGTGAAGGGACATTCGGGAGCACATTCAGGCTTACAGTGAAAGAGGAGGTATCTTCAGAGAACAACTTGATAGAAGTTTTCTGAGAAACTACTTTGTGGTGTATGCATTCCACTAAGGGAGTTACACCTCTTTTCTCACAAGGCAGTGTTTGAAACCTGTTCCTGTGAAAACGGAAATGCGATAATTCAGAATGCATTGAGGACTATGACAAATAGTGAAATATACTGAAATAAAATTGAGGAAGAATCGTTCCAAGAATCTGCTCTCTGATATGTGCATTCAATTCACAGAGTTAATGCTGACCCTATGTTGCCCAGTTTCGAAACTCTGTCTTTGAATAATCTGTGAAGGGATATTTAGCGACGCCCGGAGGCTTGTGGTGAGGGAGGAAACGTCTTCTGATGAAACCTGCAGAGAAAAGTTCTGAGCAACTGCTTTGCGATGTGTGCATTCGTCTCATAGAGTTAAATCAATCTTTGGATTAAGCAGCTTGAAATCACTGTTTTTGTGGAATCTGAGGAAGGACATTTGGGAACGATCCTTAGAATAAGGAGAAGAAATATCCTAGGTATACTCCAGAAGGAAATGTTCTGTGAAACTGCTCTGTGTTGTCTTAATTCCTCTCACTCAGATAAGCCTCCCTTTTCAGGGTTTCAAGCCCTGTGTATGTTTATCGTGTGTTGGGATATTCGGGAGCACTTTGAGGCTAAAGGTGAAAAAGTAAATATGTTCAGACTGAAACTGGAGAGAACCTTGCCGAGAAACTAGTTTGTGACGTGTGCATTGCAGTCACAGTGTTATACCTCTCTTCTCATCCACCATCGGGGAAACCCTTTTGGAGGAAGAGATACCAAGTGATATTTGAGATCAGGTTGATGCCGATGGTGAAAAGGGAAATAGCCTCAGACAAAAACTGGAAAGAAGCATTCTAGGATACTACTCTGTGATATATGTAATCATCTCACATAGATAAAGCTTTCTTTACATTATACAGCTTGGAAACTGTCATGGACAGATCCACGAAGAGACCTTCGGAAGCACATTCTGCACTATGCTGAAAAAGGAAATATCTTCAGATAAAAATTGGAAAGAAGCTTTGTGTGAATGTGCTTTTTGCTATGTTCATTCATCTCACATAGATGAAGCTTTCTTTACATTACACAGCTTGGAAACTCCCTCGTAGTTGCATCAGCAAAGGGACATTTGGGATCACTTTTGGGTCTATGGTGTATTAGGAAATATAGTAAAATAAAAACTGGAGAGAAGCTTTCTGAGAAACTGCTTGGTGATGTGTGCATTCCACTCAGGGAGTTTTAACTTTCTTCTCATAAGGCACAGTTTGAAAACTGTTCCTGTAAAACCAAAAGAGTGACATTCGGAGCACTTTGAAGACTATGGCAAGAATTGAAATGTCGTCCATTAAAAAACAGAAAGAAGCACTCGAAGAAACTGCTCTCTGACATGTCCATTCTTTTCACAGGGTTAAATCTCACTCTACATTTCCCAGTTTGAAGGTCGGTCTCACAGAGCTCTTCAAAGGGATAGTAAGTGGTGACCGGAGTCCTCTGTGAGGCAAAAAAAAATATCTTCCATTGAAAATAGGAGAGGAGCTATCTCCGCAACTCTTTTGTGATGTTTGTAGTCATCTCATAGAGTTAAATCATTCTTTGGATTGATGAGTTTGAAATCACTGCTTCTGTGCAATCTGAGAAAGGAGACGTGGAAATGCTCTTTAGAATATCCTGAAAAAAAATAGTAACCTCAGAGAGAAACCAGAAGAACCTTTATGTGAAACTGCTCTGTGTCACATGAATTCCAATCACACAGTTAAGCTTCTCTTTTCATTGAGCTGCATCATGAGACTCTTTTTTTTTTAGTCTGCTAAGGGATATTCTGGAGGGCTTTGAGGCTAACGGTGTGAAAGGAAACATGTTCAGATAGAAACTGGAGAGAAGCTCTCTGAGGAGCTGCTTTGTGACGTGAACTTTCCACTCACAGAAATATACTTTTCTTCTCCTACAGGATTCCGGAATCCCTTTTGGAAAAAAAAGCTACCAAGGGATATTCAGGACTATAGCGACAACTATGGTGAAAAAGGAAATATCTTCACACAAACCTGGAAAGAAGATTTATGTGAAACTGCTTTGTATTAGATATATTTATTCATCTCGCATAGTTAAAACTTTAATTATATTATGCAGTTTGGAAACTCCATCATGCACAGATCTGGGAAGAGACGTTCAGGAGCACATTCAGGCCTACGGTGAAAGAGGAGGTATCGTCAGATAAAAACCGGATAGAGGCTTTCTCAGAAACTACTTTGGAATGTATGCATCCCACTCAGGGAGTTATACCTCTTTTCTCATAAGGCAGTGTTTGAACACTGTTCCTGTGAAACCGAAAAAGTGATATTTCGGAACGCACTGAGGAATATGGTGAATAGTGATATATACTGAAATAAAATCGAGGAAGAAGCATTCCAAGAATCTGCACTCTGATATGTGCATTCACTTCACAGAGTTAATGCTTAGTCTATGTTGCCCAGTTTCGAAACTCTGTCTTTGAAGAATCTGGGAAGGGATATTTAGTGTCGCCCGGAGGCTTGTGGTGAGTGAGGAAACGCTTTGCGATGAAACACACAGAGAAACGTTCTGAGCAACTGCTTTGAAATGTGTGTATTCGTCTCAAGAAGTTAAATCATTCTTTGGATTGAGCAGCTTGAAATCACTGTTCATGTGGAATCTGAGGAAGGACATCCTTAGAATATGGAGAAAGAAATATCCTCAGGTAAAATCCACAAGGAAGCTTTCCGTGAAACTGCTCTGTGTCGTCTTAAGTCCTCTCATTCAGATAAGCCCCTCTTTCCATTGAGCAGTTTTCTAGGCCTGTGTATGTTTAGAATGTGATGGGACATTTGAGAGCACTTTGAGGCTAACGGTGAAAAAGGAAATATATTCAGTGAGGAACTGCTTTGCGACGTGTGCATTCCAATCACAGTGTTATACCTCTCTTCTCATACAATGTAGGGAAAACCCTTTTGGAGAAAGAGGTACCAAGTGACATTCAGGAGCATGTTGATGCCGATGGTGAAAAGGGAAATCGCCTCAGACAAAGACTGGAAAGAAGCTTTCTAGGAAACTACACTGTGATATGTGTAATCATCCGACATAGATAAAACTTTCTTTACATTACGCAGTTGGAAACTGTCATGGATGGATAAACGAAGGGACCTTCCGGAGCACATTCCAGACTATGGTGAAAACGGAAATATCTTCAGATAAAAACTGGTAAGAAGCTTTCTGTGAATCTGCTTTTTGCTATATTTATTCAACTCACATAAATGAAGCTTACTTTATGTTACGCAGCTTGGAAATTCCCTCGTGGATGGATTTACGAAGGGATAGTTGAGATCACATTTGGACCTATCTTGAAATAGGAAATATAGTCATATAAAAATTGGAAAGTATCATTCTGAGAAACTTGTTGGTGATGTGTGCATTCCACTCAGGGAGTTATAAGTTTCTTTTCCTAAGGCACACTTTGAACACTCTTTTTGTAAAACCAAAAGAGTGATATTCAGAGCACATTGAAGATTATGGCAAAAAGTGAAATGTCATCCAAATAAAACAGAAAGAAGCACTCGAAGAAAGTGCTCTCTCTCATTTCCATTCTTTTGCAATGGGTAAAGCATTCTCTACATTTCCCAGTTTGAAAGTCAGTCTTTGAGGTTTCTGCGAAGTGATAGTAAGTGGCAACCGGAGGCCTGTGTCAAGCAAGGAAATGTCTTCCATCGAAAATTGGAGCGAAGCTTTCTACACAACTCTTTTGGGACGTTTGTATTCATCTCATAGAGATAAATCAATCTTTGGACTGAGCAGTTTGAAATCACTGTTTCTGTGGACTCTGAGAAAGAACATTAGGAAATGCTCCTTAGAATATCCTGAAAAACAAATAACCTCAGATAGAAACCAGAAGAAAGCTTTCTGTGAAATTGAAAGCTCTCTGTCACGTGAATTCTGCTCACACATTTAAACTTCTCTTTCCATTGAGCTGTATCATAACACTGTTTTTCATTAGTCTGAGAAGGGATAATCAGGAGTGCATTGAGGCTTACGGTGAGAAAGGAAACGTCTTCAGATAGAAACTGGAGAGAAGCTTTCTGAGGAGCTACTTTGTGATGTGTGCATTCCACAAACAGAAATATACCTTCCTTCTCCTATAGGATTCCGGAATCCCTGTTGGAGAAAGAGCTACCAAGAGACCTTCGGAAGTACAGGGAGGGCTATGGTGAAAAATAAATATCCTGAGACAAAAACTTGAAAGAAGGTTTCTGTGAAGCTGCTTTGTGTTAGATATATTTATTAATCTCGGATAGTTAAAACTTTTATTACACAGTTTGTAAACTCCGTCATGCAAGTATCTGCAAAGGGAAATTCGCGAGCACATTCAGCCCTAAGGTGAAAGAGGAGATATCTTCATATAAAAATGGATAGAAGCTTTCTGAGAAACTACTTTGTGATGTATGCATTCTACTCAGGGAGTTATACTTCTTTTCTCACAAGGCAGCGTTTGAACACTCTTCCTGTGAAACCGAAAAAGTGATATTTCGGAGCGCATTGAGGAATATGGTGAATAGTGAAATATACTGAAATTCAATCGAGGAGGAAGCGTTCCAGGAATCTGCTCTCTGATATGTGCATTCACTTCACAGTATTAATGTTGCCCAGTTTCGCAACTCTGTCTTCAAAGAATCAGTGAAGGAATATTTAGTGATGCCCAGACACTTCTGGTGAACAAGGAAACGTCTTTCGATGAATCCTGCAGAGAAACTTTCTGAGCAACTGCTTTGCGATGTGTGTATTCGTCTCCTATACTTAAACCATTC
Source organism: Piliocolobus tephrosceles (assembly GCF_002776525.5). NCBI lineage: Eukaryota > Metazoa > Chordata > Mammalia > Primates > Cercopithecidae > Piliocolobus > Piliocolobus tephrosceles. Next base: position 126,866,224 of record NC_045435.1, on the reverse strand, counting down.
TTTGGATTGAGCAGCTTGAAATCACTTTTTTTGTGTAATCTGAAGAAGGACATTCGGGAATGATCCTTAGATTTTGGAGAAAGAAATATTCTCAGGAAAAATCCATTAGGAAGTTTTCTGTGAAACTGCTCTGTGTCGTCTTAATTCCCCTCACTCAGTTAAGCCTCTTTTTTCATTGAGCAGTTTTCTAACCCTGTGTATGTTTAGCGTGTGATGGGATATTCGGGAGCACTTTGAGGCTGATGGTGAAAAAGGAAATATGTTCAGACCGAAACTGGAGAAAAGTTTTTGGAGGAACTGCTTTGTGACGTGTGCATTCGGGTACCCTGTTATACCTCTCTTCTCATACAGTGTCAGGGAAACCCTTTTGGACAAACAGGTAGCAACTGATGTTCGGGAGCATGTTGATGCCGAAGGTGAAAAGGGAAATAGCCTCAGACAAAAATTGGAAGGATGCTTTCTAGGAAACTACTCTTGATATGTGTAATCATCTCACATACATAAAGCTTTCTTTACAGTACGCACCTTGGAAATTCTCATGGACGGATCCACGAAGGGACTATCGGGAGCACATTGAGGACTATGGTGTAAAAGGAAATATCTTCAGATAAAAACTGGAAAGAAGCTTTCTGTGAATCTGCTTTTTGCTATGTTTATTCATCTCAGATAGATGAAGCTTTCTTTACATTACGCAGCTTGGAAACTCCCTCGTGGATGTGTACACGAAGGGATATTTGGGATCACATTGGGCCTATGGTGAAATAGGAAATATAGTCAGACAAAACCTGGAGAGAATCTTTCTGTGAAACTGCTGGAGATGTGAGCATTTTAATCAGGAAGTTCTTTCTTCTCATAAGGCACAGTTTAAGCACTCTTCCTGTAACACCAAAACAGTGGTATTCAGAGCGCATTGAAGACTATGGCAAAAATGAAATGTCGATTAATGCAAAACAGAAAGAAGTACTCGACGAAACTGCTCTCTGATATGTCCATTCTTTTCACAGGGTTAAAGCTTGCTGTACATTTCCCAGTATGAAAGTCGGTCTTTGAGGCTTCTGCAAAGGGATAGTAAGTGGTGACCAGAGGCCTGTGTGAGGCAAGGAAATGTCTTCCATCGAAAATCGGAGAGAAGCTTTCTGCACAAGGCTTTTCTGATGTTTGTATTCGTCTCATAGAGTTAAATCATTCTTTGGATTGAGCAGCTTGAAATCACTGTTTTTGTGGAATCTGAGAAAGGACATTTGGAAACGCTTTTTAGAACATCCGGAAAAAGAAATAACCTCAGAGAGAAAGCAGAAGGAAGCTTTCTGTGAAACTGTCCTGTGTCAAGTGAATTCTGCTCACACAGTTAATCTTATCTTTTCATTGAACTGTATCATAATACTGTTTTTGTTTAGTCTGTGAAGGGATACTCGGGAGGGCTTTGAGGCTTATGGTGAGAAAGGAAACTTCTTTAGATAGAAACTGGAGAGAAACTTTCCGAGGAGCTGCTTGGTGACGTGTGCATTCCACTCACAGAAATATACCTACCTTCTCCTACAGGATTCCGGAATCCCTTTGGAGAAAAAGCTACCAAGAGATATTCGAGAGTATAGTGACAACTATGGTGAAAAAGGAAATATCCTCAGACAAAAACTGGAAAGAAGATTTCTGTGAAACTGTTTTTTGTAAGGTATATTTATTCATCTCGCATAGTTAAAACTTTAATTATATTAGGCAGTTTGGAAACCCCATCATTCACAGATCCGTGAAGGGACTTTCGGCAGCACCTTCAGGCCTATGTTGAAAGAGGAGATATCTTCAGATAAAAACTGGATAGAAGCTTTTGGAGACTATTTTGTGATGTATGCATTCCACTCAGGGAGTTATACCTCATTTCTCACAAGGCAGTGTTTCAACACTGTTCCTCTGTGAAAGCAAATAAGTGATATTTCGGAATGCATTGAGGACTATGGTGAAGAGTGAAATATACTTAAATAAAAATGAGGAAGAATCGTTCCAAGAATATGCTCTCTTTTATGTTCATTCACTTCACAGAGTTAATGCTAACCCTATGTTGCCCAGTTTCGAAATTCTGTCTTTGAATTATCTGTGAAGGGATATTTAGTGTCTCCCGGAGGCTTGTGGTGAGGGAGGTAACGTCTTCCGATGAAACCTGCAGAGAAACAATCTGAGGAACTTCTTTGTGATATGTGCATTCGTCTCATAGATTTAAACCCTTCTTTGGATTGAACTGCTTGAAATCACTGTTTTTGTGGAATCTGAGGAAGGACATTTGGGAACGAACTTTAGAATATGGAGAAGGAAATATCCTCAGGTAAAACCCAGAAGGAAGCGTTCTGTGAAACTGCTCTGTGTTGTCTTAATTCCTCTCACTCAGATAAGCCTCTCTTTTCATTGAGCAGTTTTCTAGCCCTGTGTAGGTTTACCGTGTGATGGGATATTCGGGAGCACTTTGAGGCTAACGGTGAAAAAGCAAATATGTTCAGACCGAAACTGGAGAGAAGCTTTCCGAGGAACTGCTTTGTGACGTTTGCATTCCAGTCACCGTGTTATACCTCTCTTCTCATACATCATTGGGGAAACCCTTTTGGAGAAACAGGTACCAAGTGATATTCGGGTGCATGTTGATGCCGATGGTGAAAAGGGAAATAGCCTCAGACAAAAACTGGACAGAAGCTTTCTAGGAAACTACACTGTGATATGTGTAATCATCCGACATAGATAAAGCTTTCTTCACATTACACAGCTTGGAAACTTCCTTGGGTATGGATCCGTGATGAGAAATTTGGGATCACATTCGGGCCCATGGTGAAAGAGAAAATATATTCATATAAAAATTGGAGAGAAGCTTTCTGAGAAACTGTTTGGTGTTCATTCCATTCATGGAGTTAGAACTTTCTTCTCATAAGGCACAATTAGAACACTGTTCCTGTAAAACCAAATGAGTGATATTCGGAGCACATTAAACACCAGGGCAAAAAGTGAAATGTCATCCAATAGAAAACAGAAAGAAGCCTTCAAAGAAACTGCTCTCTGACATGCCCAATCTTTTCACAGGGTTAAAGCTTACTCTACATTTCCAATTTGAAAGTCCATCTTTGAGAGTTCAACGAAAGGATAGTAAATGGCAACCGGAGACCTGTGTGAGGCAAGGAAATGTCTTCCATCGAAAATTGGAGAGAAGCTTTCTGCACAATTCTTTTGTGATGTTTGTATTCATCTCATTGCATTAAATCATTCTTCGGATTGAGCAGTTTGAAATCACTGTTTCTGTGGAATCTGAGAAAGGGCATTTGGAAACGCCCTTTAGAATATCCTGAAAAAGAAATAACCTCAGAGAGAAACCAGAAGGAGGCTTTCTGTGAAACTGCTCAGTGTCACGTGAATTCCGCTCACACTGTTAAGCTTCTCTTTTCATTGAGGTGTATCATAACACTGTTTTGGCTTAGTCTGTGAAGGGATATTCTGGAGGGCTTTGAGGCTTACGGTGAGAAAGGAAACTTCTTCAGATAGAAACTGGAGAGAAGTTTCTGAGGAGCTGCTTTGTGACGTGTGCATTCCACTCACAGAAATATATCTTTTTTCTTAGGTAAAATCCAGAAAGAAGCTTTCTGTGAAACTGCTCTCTGTCGTCTTAATTTCTCTCATTCAGATAAGCCTCTCTTTTAATTGAGCACTTTTCTACCCCTGTGTATGCTTAGCGTGTGATGGGATATTGGGGAGTACTTTAAGGCTAATGGTGAAAAAGGAAATATGTTCAGACTGAAACTGTAGAGAAGCTCTCTGAGGAACTGCTTTGTGAAGTGTGCATTCCAGTCACAGTGTTATACCTCTCTTCTCATACAACGTCAGGGAAATCCTTTTGGAGAAACCACTACCAAGTGATATTCGGGAGCATGTTCATGCCGATGGTGAAAAGGGAAATAGCCTCAGACAAAAACTGGAAAGAAGCTTTCAAGGAAACTACTCTGTGATATGTGTAATCATCTCACAGATAAAGCCTTCTTTACATTACACTGCTTGGAAAATGTCATGGACAGATCCACGAAGGGACCTTCGAGAGCACATTCTGGACTATGTTGAAAAGGAAATATCTTCAGATAAAAACTGGAAAGAAGCTTTCTGTGAATCTGCTTCTTGCTATTTTTATTCATCTCACATAGATGAAGCTTTCTTTCCATTACACAGCTTGGAAAGTCCTTCTTGTATGGATCGGTAAAGGGACATTTGGGATCACATTTGGGCCTAAGGTGATGTAGGAAATATAGGCAGATAAAAACTGGAGAGAATCTTTCTCAGAAACTGCTTCATGATGTGAGCATTCCACTCAGGGTTTTATGACTTTCTTCTAATAAGGCAGAGCAAGAACACTGTTCCTGTAAAACCAAAAGAGTGATATTCGAAGGACATTGAAGACTCTAGCAAAAAATGAAATATCATCCAGTAAAAAACATAAAGAAGCACTCAAAGAAACTGCTCTTTGGCATGTCCATTCTTTTCACAGGGTTAAAACTTACACTACACTTCCCAGTTTGAAAATCGGTCTCTGAGGATTCTGCAAAGGGATAGAAAGTGGCGACCGGAGGCCTGTGTGAGGAAAGGAAATGTGATCCATTGAAAATCAGAGCCAAGCTTTCTGCGCAACACTTTTGTGATGTTTGTATTCACCTCATAGAGTTAAATCATTCTTTCGATTGAGAGTTTGAAATCACTGTTTCTGTGGAATCTGAGAAAGGACATTTGGAAACGCTCTTTGGAATATCCTGAAAAAGAAATAACCTCAGATGGTAAGCAGAAGGAAGTTTTATGTGAAACTGCTCTTTTTCACGTGAATTCTCCTCACACAGATAACTTCTCCTTTCATTGAGCTGTACCATAACACTGTTTTTGTTTAGTCTGTGAAGGGATATTCTGGAGGGCTTTGAGACTTACAGTGAGAAAGAAAACGTCCCTAGATAGAAACTGGACAGAAATTTTCTGAGGAGCTGCTTTGTGACGTGTGCATTCCACTCACAGAAATATACCTTTCTTCCCCTGGAGGATTCTGGAATTACTTTTGGAGAAAAAGCTACCAAGAGATATTTGGGAGTATAGGTATGACTCTGGTGAAAAAGGAAATGTCCTCAGACAAAAACTGGAAAGAAGATTTCTGTGAAACTGTTTGGTGTTAGATATATTTATTCATCTCGCATAGTTAAAACTTTAATTATACTATGCAGTTTGGGAACTCTGTCATACACACATCCGCGAAGGGACATTCAGGAGCACATTCAGGCCTATTCAGGCCTACAGTGAAAGAGGAGATATCTTCAGATAAAAACTTAACAGAAGCTTTCTGAGAAACTACTTTGTGACATATGTATTCAACTCAGGGAGTTATACCTCTTTTCTCACAACCAGTGTTTGAACACTGTTCCTGTGAAAATGAAAAAGTGGTATTTCGGAGTGCATTGAGGACTATGGCAAATAGTGAAATATACTGAAATAAAATCCAGAAAGAAGCGTTCCAAGAACTGCTCTCTGATATGTGCATTCACTTCACAGAGTTAATGCTTACTCTATGTTGCCCAGTTTGGAAACTCTGTCTTTGAAGAATCTGTGATGGGATATTTAGTGATGCCCAGAGGCTTGTGGAGGGGAAGGAAACATCTTCTGATGAAACCTGTGGAGAAACTTTCTGAGGAACTGCTTTGTGATGTGTGTATTCGACCCATTGAGTTAAACCTTTCTTTGGATTCTGCAGGTTGAAATCACGGTTTTTGTGGAATCTGAGGAAGGACATTTGGGAACGATCCTTAGAATATGGAGAAAGAAATATCCTGAGGTAAAATCCAGAAGGAAGTTTCTGTGAAACTGCTCTGTGTCGTTTAATTCATCTCCCTCAGTTAACCCTCTCTTTTCAACGAGCAGTTTTCTAACCCTGTGTAGGTTTCACGTGTGATGGGATATTTGGGAGCACTTTGAGGCTTACGGTGTAAAAGGAAATATGTTCAGACCGAAACTGGAGAGAAGCTTTCTGAGGAACTGCTTTGTGACGTGTGCCTTCCACTCACAGTGCTATACCTCTCTTCCCATACAGCGTCAGGGAAACCTTTTCGGAGAAAGTTGCCAAGTGATATTCAGGAGCATGTTGATGCTGATGGTGAAAAAAGAAATAAAAACTGGATAAAAACTGGAAAGAAGCTTTCTAGAAAACTACTCTGTGATATGTGTAATCATCTCACATAGATAAAGGTTTCTTTACATTGCACAGCTTGGAAACTGTCATGGACGAATCCCCGAAGGGACTTTCAGGAGCACATTCAGGACTATGATGAAAAAGGAAATATCTTCAGATAAAAGCTTGAAAGAAGACTTCTGTGAATCTGCTTTTTGCTATGTTTATTCATCTCACTTAGATGAAGAATACTTTGCATTACAGAGCTTGGAAACTCCCTTGTGGATGGATCCTTGAAGGTATATTTGGGATCACATTCAGACCTATGGTGAAAGAGGAAATATAGTTAGATAAAAAGTGGAGAGAAGCTTTCTGAGAAACTGCTTGTTGATGTGCGCATTCCACTCAAAGTGTTATAACTTTCTTCTCATAAGGCACAGTTTGAACACTGTTGCTGTAAAACAAAAATAGGGGTATTCAGAACACATTGAAGACTATGGCATAAAGAGAAATGTCGTCCAATAAAAAAAAAAAAAAAAAAAAGAAGCTGTCGAAGAAACTGTTCTCTGATACATCCATTCTTTTCACAGGGTTAAAGCTTACTCTATATTTCCCAGTTTGAAAGTCTATCTTTGAGGGTTCTGCGAAGGGATAGTAAGGGGCAACCGAAGGTCTGTGTCCAAAAAGGAAATGTCTTTCCTCGAAAATTGGAGAGAAGACTTCTGTGCAACTCTATTGTGATGTTTGTATTCATCTCATAGAGTTAAATCATTCTTTGGATTGACCAGTTTGAAATCACTGTTACTGTGGAATCTGAGAAAGGACATTTGGAAATGCTCTTTAGAATATCCTGAAAAAGAAATAACCTCAGAGAGAAACCAGAAGGAAACTTTCTGTGAAACTGCTCTTTGTCACGCAAATTCCTCTTACACAGATAAACTTCTCTTTTCATTGATTAGTATCATAACACTGTTTATGCTTAGTCTGCAAAGGGATATTCAACAACGCTTTGAGGCTCACGGTGAGAAAGGATACGTCTTCAGATAGAAACTGGAGAGTAGCTTTCTGAGGAGCTGCTTTGTGACGTCTGAATTCCAGACACAGAAATATATCTGTGTGCCGGACAATCGGTGCTGGTCAGCTGCTGCAGCCCAACCAGCGAGAGCTGAAGCAGGGCGAGGCATTGCCTCACCTGGGAAGCGTGAGGGGGAAGGGAGTCCCTTTTCCTAGCCAGGGGAACTGAGACACACAACACCTGGAAAATCGGGTAACTCCCACCCCAATACTGCGCAGTAACACCGGCACACCGGACATTATATCCCACACCTGGCCGGGAGGGTCCCACGCCCACGGAGCCTCCCTCCTTGCTAACACAGCAGTCTGTGGCAATCTAACCGCAAGGCAGCAGCGAAGCTGGGGGAGGGGCGCCCGCCATTGCTGAGGCTTAAGTAGGTAAATAAAGCCGCTGGAAAGCTCGAACTGGGTGGAGCTCACAGCAGCTCAAGGAAACCTGCCTGTCTCTGTAGACTCCGCCTCTGGGGACAGGGCTCAGCTAAAGCAGCAGAGGCCTATCCAGACGCCAACGACTCTGTCTGACAGCTTTGAAGAGAGCAGTGGATCTCCCAACACGGAGGTTGAGATCTGAGAAGGGGCAGTCTGCCTGCTCAAGTGGGTCACTGACCCCTGAGTAGCCTAACTGGGAGACATCACCCACTAGGGGCAGTCTGACACCCCACACCTCACAGGGTGGAGTACACCCCTGAGAGGAAGCTTCCAAAGCAAGAATCAGACAGGTGCACTCGCTGTTCAGCAATATTCTATCTTCTGCAACCTCTGCTGCTGATACCCAAGCAAACAGGGTCTGGAGTGGACCTCAAGCAATCTCCAACAGACCTATAGCTGAGGGTCCTGACTGTCAGAAGGAAAACTATCAAACAGGAAGGACACCTATATCAAAACCCCATCAGTACGTCACCATCATCAAAGACCAGAGACAGATAAAACCACAAAGATGGGGAAAAAGCAGGGCAGAAAAGCTGGAAATTCAAAAACTAAGAGCGCATCTCCTCCTGCAAAGGAGCACAGCCCATTGCCAGCAATGGATCAAAGCTGGTCAGAGAATGATTTTGATGAGATGAGAGAAGAAGGCTTCAGTCCATCAAACCTCTCAGAGCTAAAGGAGGAAATACGTACCCAGCGCAAAGAAACTAAAAATCTTGAAAAAAGAGTGGAAGAATTGACAGCTAGACTAATTAATGCAGAGAAGGTCATAAACGAAATGACAGAGATGAAAACCATGACACGAGAAATACACAACAAATGCACAAGCTTCAGTAACCAACTCGATCAACTGGAAGAAAGAGTATCAGCGATGGAGGATCAAATGAATGAAATGAAGCGAGAAGAGAAACCAAAAGAAAAAAGAAGAAAAAGAAATGAACAAAGCCTGCAAGAAGTATGGGATTTTGTAAAAAGACCAAATCTACGTCTGATTGGGGTGCCTGAAAGTGAGGGGGAAAATGGAACCAAATTGGAAAACACTCTACAGGATATCATCCAGGAGAACTTCCCCAACCTAGTAGGGCAGGCCAACATTCAAATTCAGGAAATACAGAGAATGCCACAAAGATACTCCTCCAGAAGAGCAACTCCGAGACACATAATCTCCAGATTCACCAAAGATGAATTGAGGGAAAAAATCTTAAGGGCAGCCAGAGAGAAAGGTCGGGTTACCCACAAAGGGAAGCCCATCAGACTGACAGCAGATCTCTCGGCAGAAACTCTACAAGCCAGAAGAGAGTGGGGGCCAATATTCAACGTTCTTAAAGAAAATAATTTTAAACTCAGAATTTCATATCCAGCTAAGTTTCATAAGTGAAGGAGAAATAAAATTCTTTACAGATAAGCAAATGCTTAGAGATTTTGTCACCACCAGGCCTGCCTTACAAGAGACCCTGAAGGAAGTCCTAAACATGGAAAGGAACAACTGGTACTAGTCATTGCAAAATCATGCCAAAATGTAAAGACCATCGAGCCTAGGAAGAAACTGCATCAACGAATGAGCAAAATAACCAGTTAATATCATAATGGCAGGATCAAGTTCACACATAACAATATTAACCTTAAATGTAAATGGGCTAAATGCTCCAATTAAAAGACACAGACTGGTAAACTGAATAAAGACTCAAGACCCATCAGTCTGCTGTATTCAGGAGACCCATCTCACATGCAGAGACATACATAGGCTCAAAATAAAGGGATGGAGGAAGATCTACCAAGTAAATAGAGAACAAAAAAAAGCAGGGGTTGCAATCCTAGTCTCTGATAAAACAGACATTAAACCATCAAAGATCAAAAGAGACAAAGAAGACCATTACATAATGGTAAAGGGATCAATTCAACAGGAAGAGCTAACTATCCTAAATATATATACACCCAATACAGGAGCACCCAGTTTCATAAAGCAAGTCCTTAGAGACTTACAAAGAGACTTAGACTCCCATACAATAATAATGGGAGACTTCAACACTCCACTGTCAACATTAGACAGATCAACGAGACAGAAAGTTAACAAGGATATCCAGGAATTGAACTCATCTCTGCACCAAGCGGACCTAATAGACATCTATAGAACTCTCCACCCCAAGTCAACAGAATATACATTCTTCTCAGTACCACATCGCACTTATTCCAAAATTGACCACATAGTTGGAAGTAAAGCACTCCTCAGCAAATGTAAAAGAACAGAAATTATAACAAACTGTCTCTCAGACCACAGTGCAATCAAACTAGAACTCAGGAATAAGAAACTCAATCAAAACCGCTCAACTACATGGAAACTGAACAACCTGCTCCTGAATGACTACTGGGTACATAACTAAATGAAAGCAGAAATAAAGATGTTCTTTGAATCCAATGAGAACAAAGATACAACATACCAGAATCTCTGGGACACATTTAAAGCAGTGTGTAGAGGGAAATTTATAGCACTAAATGCCCACAAGAGAAAGCAGGAAAGATCTAAAATTGACACTCTAACATCACAATTAAAAGAACTAGAGTGGCAAGAGCAAACACATTCAAAAGCTAGCAGAAGGCAAGAAATAACTAAGATCAGAGCAGAACTGAAGGAGATAGAGACACAAAAAACCCTCCAAAAAATCAATGAATCCAGGAGTTGGTTTTTTGAAAAGATCATCAAAATTGACAGACCGCTAGCAAGACTAATAGAGAAAAAAAGAGAGAGGAATCAAATAGAGGCATTAAAACATGATAAAGGGGATATCACCACCGACCCCATAGAAATACAAACCACCATCAGAGAATACTATAAACACCTCTATGCAAATCAACTAGAAAATCTAGAAGAAATGGATAATTTCCTGGACACTTACACTCTTCCAAGACGAAACCAGGAAGAAGTTGAATCCCTGAATAGACCAATAGCAGGCTCTGAAATTGAGGCAACAATTAATAGCCTACCCACCAAAAAAAGCCCAGGACCAGATGGATTCACAGCTGAATTCTACCAGAGGTACAAGGAGGAGCTGGTACCATTCCTTCTGAAACTATTCCAATCAATAGAAAAAGAGGGAATCCTCCCTAACTCATTTTATGAGGCCAACACCATCCTGATACCAAAGCCTGGCAGAGACACAACAAAAAAAGAGAATTTTAGACCAATATCCCTGATGAACATCGATGCAAAAATCCTCAATAAAATACTGGCAAACCGGATTCAGCAGCACATCAAAAAGCTTATCCACCATGATCAAGTGGGCTTCATCCCTGGGATGCAAGGCTGGTTCAACATTCGCAAATCAATCAACGTAATCCAGCATATCAACAGAACCAAAGACAAGAACCACATGATTATCTCAATAGATGCAGAAAAGGCTTTTGACAAAATTCAACAGCCCTTCATGCTAAAAACGCTCAACAAATTCGGTATTGATGGAACGTACCTCAAAATAATAAGAGCTATTTATGACAAACCCACAGCTAATATCATACTGAATGGGCAAAAACTGGAAAAGTTCCCTTTGAAAACTGGCACAAGACAGGGATGCCCTCTCTCACCACTCCTATTCAACATAGTGTTGGAAGTTCTGGCTAGGGCAATCAGGCAAGAGAAAGAAATCAAGGGTATTCAGTTAGGAAAAGAGGAAGTCAAATTGTCCCTGTTTGCAGATGACATGATTGTGTATTTAGAAAACCCCATCGTCTCAGCCCAAAATCTTCTTAAGCTGATAAGCAACTTCAGCAAAGTCTCAGGATACAAAATTAATGTGCAAAAATCACAAGCATTCTTATACACCAGTAACAGACAAGCAGAGAGCCAAATCAGGAATGAACTTCCATTCACAATTGCTTCAAAGAGAATAAAATACCTAGGAATCCAACTTACAAGGGATGTAAAGGACCTCTTCAAGGAGAACTACAAACCACTGCTCAGTGAAATCAAAGAGGACACAAACAAATGGAAGAACATACCATGCTCATGGATAGGCAGAATCAATATTGTGAAAATGGCCATACTGCCCAAGGTAATTTATAGATTCAATGCCATCCCCATCAAGCTACCAATGAGTTTCTTCACCGAATTGGAAAAAACTGCTTTAAAGTTCATATGGAACCAAAAAAGAGCCCGTATTGCCAAGACAATCCTAAGTCAAAAGGACAAAGCCGGAGGCGTCACGCTACCTGACTTCAAACTATACTACAAGGCTACAGTAACCAAAACAGCATGGTACTGGTACCAAAACAGAGATATAGACCAATGGAACAGAACGGAGCCTTCAGAAATAATGCCACACATCTACAACCATCTGATATTTGACAAACCTGAGAAAAACAAGAAATGGGGAAAGGATTCCCTATTTAATAAATGGTGCTGGGAAAATTGGCTAGCCATAAGTAGAAAGCTGAAACTGGATCCTTTCCTTACTCCTTATACGAAGATTAATTCAAGATGGATTAGAGACTTAAATGTTAGACCTAATACCATAAAAACCCTAGAAGAAAATCTAGGTAGTACCATTCAGGACATAGGCATGGGCAAGGACTTCATGTCTAAAACACCAAAAGCAACGGCAGCAAAAGCCAAAATTGACAAATGGGATCTCATTAAACTAAAGAGCTTCTGCACAGCAAAAGAAACTACCATCAGAGTGAACAGGCAACCTACAGAATGGGAGAAAATTTTTGCAATCTACTCATCTGACAAAGGGCTCATTTCCAGAATCTACAAAGAACTCAAACAAATATACAAGAAAAAAACAAACAACCCCATCCAAAAGTGGGGAAAGGATATGAACAGACATTTCTCAAAAGAAGACATTCATACAGCCAACAGACACATGAAAAAATGCTCATCATCACTGGCCATCAGAGAAATGCAAATCAAAACCACAATGAGATACCATCTCACACCAGTTAGA
>NC_045435.1:126848655-126853524 GCF_002776525.5 Piliocolobus tephrosceles | reverse complement strand
AGGTGTTGGAGAGGATGTGGAGAAATAGGAACACTTTTACACTGTTGGTGGGATTGTAAACTAGTTCAACCATTATGGAAAAGAGTATGGCAATTCCTCAAGGATCTAGAACTAGATGTACCATATGACCCAGCCATCCCACTACTGGGTATATACCCAAAGGATTATAAATTATGCTACTACAAAGACACATGCACACGTATGTTTATTGCGGCACTATTCACAACAGCAAAGACTTGGAATCAACCCAAATGTCCATCAGTGACAGACTGGATTAAGAAAATGTGGCACATATATACCATGGAATACTATGCAGCCATAAAAAAGGATGAGTTTGCGTCCTTTGTAGGGACATGGATGCAGCTGGAAACCATCATTCTTAGCAAACTATCACAAGAAGAGAAAACCAAACACCGCATGTTCTCACTCATAGGTGGGAACTGAACAATGAGCTCACTTGGACTCGGAAAGGGGAACATCACACACTGGGGCCTATCATGGGGAGGGGGAGGGGGGAGGGATTGCATTGGGGAGTTATACCTGATATAAATGATGAATTGATGGGTGCTGACGAGTTGATGGGTGCAGCACACCAACATGGCACATGTATACATATGTAACAAACCTGTACGTTATGCACATGTACCCTAGAACTTAAAGTATAATAATAATAAAAAAAATGAAATATATCTTTTTACTCAAAGACGATTCCTGAATCCCTTTTGGAGAAAAATGTACCAAGAGACATTCGGGAGTATAAGAATGGCTATGGTGAAAAAGGAAATACTCTCAGACAAAACCTGGAAATAGATTTTTGTGTAACTACTTTGTGTTAGATATATTTATTCATCTCGCATAGTTATAACTTTCTTTATATTACACAGTTTGTAATCTCCATCATACACGGATCCACGAAGGGATATTCGGGAGCACATTCAGGCCTATGGTGAAAGAGGAGATATCTTCAGATAAAAACTGAATGGAAGCTTTCTGAGAAACTACTTTATGATGTATGCATTCCACTCAGGGAGTTATAGCTCTTTTCTCACAAGGCAGTTTTTGAACACTGTTCCTATGAAAACGAAAATGTGATATTTCAGGGTTCATTGAGGACTATGGTGAATAGTGAAATATACTGAAATGAAATCGAGTAAGAAGCGTTTCAAGAATCTGCTCTCTGAAATGTACATTCACTTCACAGCGCTAATGCTGACTCCATGTTGCCCAGTTTCGAAAATCTGTCTTTGAACAATCTGTGAAGGGATATTTAGTGATGCCCGGAGGGTTGTGTTGAGCAAGGAAATATCTTCTGATGAAACCTGCAGAGAAACTTTCTGAGCAACTGCTTTGTGATGTGTATATTCGTCTCATAGAGTTATACCTTCTTTGGTTTGAGCAGCTTGAAATCACTGTTTTTGTGGAATCTGAGGAAGAACATTTGGGAACGATAATTAGAATATGGAGAAAGAAATATTTTCATGTAAAACCCAGATGGAAGCTTTCTTTGAAAGTGCTCTGTGTCATCTTAATTCTTTTCCCTCAATTATGTGTCCCTTTTCATTCAGCAGTTTTCTAATCCTGTGTATGTTTAGCGTGTGATGGGATATTCGTGATCACTTTGTGGCTTATAGTGAAAAAGGAAATATGTTCAGACTGAAACTGAAGGGAAGCATTCCGAGGAGCTGCTTTGTGACGTGTGCATTACACTCACACTGTTATACTTCTCTGCTCATACAGCGTCGGGGATACCCTTTTGCAGAAACAGGTACCAGGTGATATTCAGGAGCATGTTGATGCCGATGGTGAAAAGGGACAGAGCCTCGACAAAAACTGGAAAGAAGCTTTCTAGGAAACTACTCTGTGATATGTGTAATGATCTCAAATAGATAAAGCCTTCTTTACATTACGCGGCTTGGAACTGTCATGGTCGGATCCACTAACTGACCTTCGGGAGCACAATCAGGACTATGGTGAAAAAGGAAATATTTTCAGATAAAAACTGGAAAGAAGCTTTCTGTTAATCTGTTTTTTCCTATGTTTATTCATCTCACATAGATGAAGCTTTCTTTACATTACGGAGCTTGGAAACTCCCTTGTGGATGGATCCGCGAAGGGATATTTGGGATCATATTTGGGCCTATGGTGAAAGAGGAAAAGTGGTCAGATGAAAAATGGAGAGAACATTTCTGAAAAATTGCTTGGTGATGTGAGCATTCCACTCAGGGAGTTATAATTTTCATCTCATAGAGCATAGTTTGAACATTGTTTCTGTAAACCTAAAAGAGTGATATTCGGAACACATTGAAGACTATGGCATAAAGTGTAATGTCGTCCAATAAAAAACAGAAGGAAGCACTCAAAGAAACTGCTCTGTGACATGTCCATTCTGTTCACAGGGTTAAAGCTGACAATACATTTCCCACTTTGAAAGTCAGTCCTTGAGGGTTCTGCAAAGGGATAGTAATTGGTAAACGGAGGCCTGTGTCGAGCAAGAAAATGTCTTCCATCGAAAAGTGGAGAGAAGCTTTCTGCGCAACTATTTTGTGATGTTTTTATTCATCTCATAGAGTTAAATCATTCTCTGGATTGAGCAGTTTGAAATCACTGTTTCTCTGGAATCACAGAAAGGACATTTGGAAATGCTCTTTTGAATATCCTGAAAAAGAAATAACTGCAGAGAGAAAACAGAAGGAAGCTTTCTGTGATACTGCTCTCCGTCATGTGAATTCCGCTCACACAGTTAAGATTCTCTTTTCATTGAGCAGTATCATAATACTGTTTTTGTTTAGTCTGAGAAGGGATATTCAGGAGTGCTTTCAGACTCGTGGTGAGAAAGGAAACGCCTTCAGATGGAAACTGGAGAGAAGCGATCTGAGGAGCTGCTTTTTGACGTGTGCATTCCACTGAAAGAAATATCCCTTTCTTCTCCAAAAGGATTCCAGAATCCCTTTTGGAGAAAAAGCTACCAAGAGACATTCGGGAGTATAGGGACGGTTCTGGTGAATAAGGAAATATCCTCAGACAAAAACTCATGGAGTTAACACATTCTTTGGATTGAGCAGCTTGAAATCACTGCTTTCGTGGCATCTGAGGAAGGACATTGGGGAACGACCCTTAAAATACCGAAAAGGAAATATCCTCAAGTAAAATCCAAAAGGAAGCTTCCTGTGAAACTACTCTGTGTCGTCTTAATTCCTCTCACTCAGTTAAGCCTCTCTTTTCATTGATCAGTTTTCTCATCCTGTGCATGTTTAGCATGTGATGGGATATTCGGAAGCAGTTTGAGGCTTACAGTGAAAAAGGAAATATGTTCAGACTGAAACTGAAGAGAAGCTTTCCAAGGAACCACTTTATGACGTGTGCATTCCACTCACAGTGTTATGCCTGTCTTCTCATACAGCATCGGGGAAACCCTTTTTTAGAGACAGGTACCAAGTGATATTCTGGAGCATATTGATGTTGATGATGAAAAGGGAAGTAGCCTCAGAAAAAACTGGAAAGAAGCTTTCTAGGAAACTATTCTGTGACATGTGTAATCACCTCACACAGATTAAGTTTTGTTTACATTACGCAGCTTGGAAACTCTCATGGACAGATCCACGAAGGGACCATCAGAAGGACATTCAGGACTATTGTGAAAAAGGAAATATCTTCAGATAAACACTCGAAAGAAGCTTTCTGTGAATCTGCATTTTCCTATATTCATTCAACTCACATATTGGAAGCTTTCATTACATTACGTGGTTTGGAAGTCCCTCGAGGATGGATCCGTGAAGGGATAGTAGAGATCACATTCGGGCCTATGGTGAAACTGCATTGTGACCTGTGAATACACCGCAAAGAGTTACAATTTCCTTTTCATTGATACGTTTGCTAACACTCTTTTCTAGAAATCTGCACTGGGATATTTCTTAGTGCAATGAAGCTGATGGAGACAAAGGAAATTTCCTCAAATAAAAACTAGAAAGCAGCTTTCTGAGAAACTTCTTTGTGAAATGTGAATTCATCTCACCAAGTTACAACTTTGTCTTCACGAAGCAGTTTGCTAACACTGTTGTTGTGGAATCAGCAAAGTGATATTTGGGAGCCCATTGAGGTCCATGGTGAAAACGGAAGTATTCTCAAATAAAAACTAGAAAAAATTTTTCTGAGAAATTGCTTTCTGATGTGTGAGTTAATCACAAAAATATTCACCGTTCTCTTTTTGCAGCAGGTTGCTAACACTCTTCTTTTGGAATGTGCAAAGTGATATTTTGGAGCTCATTGAGTGCTATGGTGAAAAAGGAAATATCCTCAGATAAAAACTGGAAAGAAGCCTTCTGAGAAACTGCATTGCGACATGTGGGTGCAACTCACAGACTTACACTTTCCTTTTCATTGATCCATTTGCTGACACTTTTGTCTTGAAATCTGCATTGGGATATTTCTTAACAAAATGAAGCTGACTGCAACAAAGAAAATTTCCTCAAATAAAAACTAGAAAGTAGCTTTCCGAGAAACTTCTGTGTGACCTGGGAATTCATCTCACCAAGTTACAACTTTGTCTTCACAAAGCAGTTCGCTAACACTATTGTGGTGGAATCTGTAAAGTGATATTTGGGAGTGCACTGAGTCCCATGGTGAAAACGGAAATAGCCTCAGGTGAAAACTAGAAAAAGTTTTCTGAGAAATTGCCTTCTGATATGTGAATTCATCACACAGAGTTTCACGTTTCTCTTCTTGTAGCTGTGTGCTAACACTGTTTTTGTGGATTCTGTAAAGTGATATTTGGGAGCTCATTGAGGGCTATGGTGAAAAAGGAAATATCCTCGGAGAAAAACTAGAATGAAGCTTTCTGAGAAACTGCTTTGTGATGTGTGAATTCATTTC
>NC_045435.1:126847168-126848645 GCF_002776525.5 Piliocolobus tephrosceles | reverse complement strand
AAGAAAGAAGCTTTCAGAGAAACTGGTCTGTGATGTGTGAATTCAACAAACTGAGTTACTCCTGTGTTTCATGGAGCCGTTGGCTAGCCCTGTTTTTGTGAAATCTGAGAACTGATATTTCAGATCCCTTTGAAGACTATAGGGCCAAAGGAAATATCCTCCGTTAAAAATGAGAAAGAGGCCTTCTGAGAAACTTCAACGTGATCTGTGAATTCATCTCACACAGTTACACCTTTCTCCTCATGAAGCTATTCGCCGAGACTGTTCTCGTGGAATTTGCTAAGTGATATTTGGGAGCCCAGTGTGGGTTATGGTGAAAAAGGAAATCTCCTCAGATAAAAACTGGAAGGAAGCATTCAGCGAAACTGCATTGTGACCTGTGAATACAACTCACACAGTTACACTTTCCTTTTCATTGATCCGTTTGCTAAAAATCTTTTGTTGAAATCTGCATTGGGATATTTCTTCGTGCAGTGAAGCTGATGGTGACACAGTAAATATCCTCAGATTAAAAACTAGAAAATCGCTTTCTGAGAAACTTCTTTGAGACATGTGAATTCATCTCACTGATTTACAACTTTGTCTTCACCAAGCAGTTTGCTAACACTGTTGTCGTTGGAATCTTCAAAGTGATATTTGGGAGCTCCTTGAGGGCAATTGTGAAAAAGGAAATATACTCAGATTAAAACTGGAAATAAGCGTTCTGTGAAACTGCATTATGATGTGTGAATGCAACTCACAGAGTTCCACTTTTCTCTTCAGAGATCAGTTTGCTAACACAGTTTTCTTGAAATCTGCAATTGGATACTCTGAGCGCAATGAGGCTTCTGGTGACAAAGGAAATAACCTCAGACAAAAACTACAAAGAAGCTTTCTTAGGAACTTCTTTGTGATGTGTCAATTCATCTCATAGAGTTACACTTACATTTCATGGAGCAGTCGATAAACGCAGTCTTTGAGGAACCTGAGAAGTGTTACCTTGAATCGCATTGAGACTTCATAGTCTTAATGAAGCAGTTTGCTAACAGTGTTTTTGCAGAATCTGCAAAGTGATATTTGGGACCGCATTGAGGCCTGTGGTGAAAAAAGAAATATCCTAGATAATAACAAGAAAGAAGTTTTCTCAGAAGTTGCTCTCTGATGTGTGAATTCATAACACAGAGATTCACTTTTCCCTTCCTGCATCAGGTTCCTAACACTGTTATCGTGGATTCTGCCAAGTGATATTTGAGAGCTCATTGAAGGCTATGGTGAAAAAGGAAATATCCTCAGATAAAAACTGGAAAGAAGCGTTCTGAGAAACTGCCTTGTGACATGTGGATGCAACTAACAGAGTTACATTTTACTTTTCATTATCTGTTGCTAAGACTCTTTTCTTGCAATCTGCATTGGGATATCTCTTAGCGCAATGAAGCTGACGGTGAGAAAGAAAATATCCTCAGAGAAAAACTAGAAAGTAGCTTTCTGAGAAACTTCT
>NC_045435.1:126835078-126847158 GCF_002776525.5 Piliocolobus tephrosceles | reverse complement strand
CTTTGTGACATGTGAATTCATGTCACCGAGTTACAACTTTTCTTCATGAAGCAGTTTGCTAACACTGTAGTCGTGGAATCTGCAAAGTGATACTTGGGAGCTCATTGAGGGCTGTGGTGAAAAAGGAAATATCCTCAAATAAAAACTGGAAAGAAGCGTTCTGAGAAACTGCATTGTGACATGTGGATGTAACTCACAGAGTTACACTTTCCTTTTATTATCCGTTGCTAAGACTCTTTTCTTGCAATCTGCATTCGGATATCTCTTAGTGAAATGAAGGTGACGGTGAGAAAGGAAATATCCTCAGAGAAAAACTAGAAAGTAGCTTTCTGAGAAACTTCTTTGTGACATGTGAATTCATGTCACCGAGTTACAACTTTGTCTTCACGAAGCAATTTGCTAACACTGTAGTCGTGGAATCTGCAAAGTGATATTTGGGAGCTCATAGAGGGCTACGGTGAAAAAGGAAATATCCTCTGAGAAAAACCGGAATGAAGTTTTCTGAGAAACGGCTTTGTGATGTGTGAATTCATTTCAAAGTGTTACACCACTGTTTCACGGAGGAGTCTACTAGCACTGACTTTGTGGAAGCTCAGAAGTGATGTCTTGGATATCGTTGAATCCCATGGTGAATAATGAAATATATTCAGAGAAATCTGCAGAGAAGCCTTCTCAGAAACTTCTCTGTTTGGGGTTCATTCAGCTCAGAGGGTTAGATGACTGTTTTCATCCAGGAGCTTGTTAACAGTGTTTTCCCAGAAACAAAAATAAGACACGAAATGCTGCTCTGAGACCACAAATAACCTCAGGTTAAATAAGAAAGCAGCTTTCTGAGTAACTGCTCTGTGATGTGTGAATTCAATGCACTGAGTTACTCCTGTGTTTCCTGGAGCCGTTGGCTAGCCCTGTTTTTGTGGAATCTGAGAACTGATATTTTGGATCCCTTTGAAGACTATAGGGCCAAAAGAAATATTATTAAAAATGAGAAAGAAGCTTTTGGAGAAACTTCAGTGTGATCTCTGAATTCATCTCACAGAGTTACACCTTTCGCCTCATGAAGCCGTTCGCTGAGTCTGTTCTTGTGGAATTTGCAAAGTGATATTTGGGAGCCCAGTGAAGGTTATTGTGAAAAACAAAATCACCTCAGATAAAAACTGGAAGAAGCGTTCTCAGAAACTGCATTGTGACCTGTGAATACAACTCACAGAATTACACTTTCCTATTCATTTATCCATTTGTTAACACTCTTTTCTTGAAATCTGCATTGGGATATTTCTTAGCGCAATGAAACAGATGGAGACAAAGGAAATATCCTCAAATAAAAACTAAAAAGTCCCTACCTGAGAAACTTCTTTGTGATATGTGAATTCATCTCACTGAGTTACAACTTTGTCTTCACTAAGCAGTTTGCTTACAGTGTTGTCGTGGAATCTCCAAAGTGATTTTTGGGAACACATGGAGGCCCGTGGTGAAAACGGAAATATCCTCAGATAAAATCTAGAAAGAAGCTTTCTGAAAAATTGCATTGTGGTTTGTGAATTCATCACAATGACATGTACCTTTCCCTCCTTGTAGCAGTTTGCTAACAGTGTTTTCGTGGAATCTGCAAAGTGATATTTCACAGCACATTGAGGCCTATGGTGAAAACGGAAATCCTCAGATAAAAACTAGAGAGAAGCTTTCTCAGAAGTTGCTTTCTGGTGTGTGAATTGATAACACAGAGATTCATTTTTCTCTTCTTGCAGCAGGTTCCTAACACTGTTGTCTTGGATTCTGCCAAGTGATATTTGGGAGCTCGTTGAGGGCTATGGTGAAAAAGGAAATATCCTCAGATAAAAACTGGAAAGAAGCGTTGTGAGAAACTGCATCGTGACATGTGGATGCAACTCACAGAGTTACACGTTCCCTTTCATTGATCCCTTTGCTAAGACTCTTTTCTTGAAATCTGCTTTGGGATATTTCTTAGTGCAATGAAGCTGACGGTGACAAAGGAAATATGCTCAGAGAAAAACTAGAAAGTAGCTTTCTGAGAAACTTCTTTGTGACACGTGAATTCATCTCATCGAGTTACAACTTTGTCTTCACGAAACAGTTTGCTAACACTGTTGTCGTGGATTCTGCAAAGTGATTATTTGGGAGCTCATTGAGGTCTATGGTGAAAAAGGAAATATCCTGAGATTAAAACTGGAAAGAAGCGTTCTGAGAAACTGCATTATGATATGTGAATACCACTCACAGATTTATACTTTTACCTTCAGAGATCAGTTTGCTAACACAGCTTTCTTGAAATCTGTAATTGGATACTTCTGATCGCAATGAGGCTTACGCTGACAAAGGAAATCCTCAGACAAAAACTAGAAAGAAGCTTTCTGAGAAACTTCTTTGTGATGTGTCAATTCATCTCACAGAGATATGCTTACGTTTGATGGAGCAGTTGATTAACACTGTCTTTGAGGAACCCGAGAAGTGCTACCTTGGATTGCATTGAGGCCTATGCTGTTATAGGAAATATCCACAATTAAAAACATGAAAGAAGCTTTGTGACAAACTTTTTTGTGATATGTGAATTCATCTCACAGAGTAACAACTTGGTCTTCATGAAGCAGTTTGCTAACAGTTTTTACGTGCAATCTGCAAAGTGATATTTGGGAGGGCATTGAGGCCTATGGTGAAAACGGAAATATCCTCAGATATTAACTAGAAAGTAGCTTTCTCAGAAGTTGCTTTCTGATGTGTGAATTCATAACAGAGAGATTCACTTTTGTCTTCTTGCAGCAGGTTCCTAACACCATTGTCGTGGATTCTGCCAAGTGATATTTGGGAGCTCATTGAGGCCTGTTGTGAAAAAGGAAATATCCTCAGATAAAAACTGGAAAGAAGCGTTCTCAAAACCTGCCTTTGACATGTGGATGCAACTCACAGAGTTACACTTTCCTTTTCATTGATCCGTTGCTAAGACTCTTTTCTTGAAATCCGCATTGGGATATCTCTTAGCAAAATGAAGCTGACAGTGAGAAAGGAAATATCCTCAAAGAAAAACTAGAAAGTAGCTTTCTGAGAAACTTCTTTGTGATATGTGAATTTGTCTCACCGAGTTACAACTTTGTCTCCATGAAGCAGTTTGCTAACACTGTTGTCATGGAATCTGCAAAGTGATATTTGGGAGCTCATTGAGGGCTATGGTGAAGAAGGAAATATCCTCTGAGAAAAACCGGAATGAAGCTTTCTGAGAAACTGCATTGTGACGTGTGAATCCATTTCAAAGTGTTACACCACTGTTTCACAGAGGAGTCTGCTAGCACTGACTTTGTGGAAGCTCAGAAGTGATGTCTTGGATATCGTTGAATCCCGTGCTGAATAATGTAATATCTTTAGACAAATCTACAGAGAAGCCTTCTCAGAAACTTCTTTGTTCTGGGTGAATTCACATCAGAGGGTTGGATGATTGTTTTCATTCAGGAGCTTGGTAACAGTGTTTTCACAGAAACTGCAGTAAGACACATGGCAGCGATCCGAGACAACAAATAACCTCAGCTCAAAGAAGAAAGAAGCTTTCTGAGAAACTGCTCTGTGATGTGTGAATTCAACTCACTGAGTTACTCCTGTGTTTCATGGAGCTGTTGGCTAGCGCTGTTTTTTGTGGAATCTGAGAACAGATGTTTCGGATTCCTTTGAAGACTATAGGGCCAAATTTAATAGCTTCCATTAAAAATGAGAAAGAAGCTTTCTGAGAAACTTCAATGTTTTCTGTGAATTCATCTCAGAGAGTTACACCTTTCTTCTCATGAAGCCGTTCATTAAGACTGTTCTCGTGGAATTTGCTAAGTGATATTTGGGAACCCAGAGAGGGTTACGGTGGAAAAGAAAATCACCTCAGATTACAATTGGAAGGATTCATTCTGAGAAACCGCATTGTGACTTTTGAATACAACTCACAAAGTTACACATTCCTTATCAATGATCCATTTGCTAACACTCTTTTCTTGAAATCTACATTGGGTTATTTCTTAGTGCAATAAAGCTGACAGAGACAAAGGAAATATCCTCAAATAAAAACTAGGAAGTCGCTTTCTGCAAAACTAATTTGTGATATATGAATTCATCTCACCGAGTTACAACTTTGTCTTCACAAAGCTCTTTGCTAACACTGTTGTCGTGGAATCTGCAAAGTGATATTTGGGAGTGCATGGAGGCCCATAGTGAAAACGGATATATCCTCAGATAAAATCTAGAAAGAAGCTTTCTGAGAAATTGCTTTGTGGTTTGTGAATTCATCACAAAGACATTCACCTTTCCCTTCTTTTAGCAGTTTGCTAACAGTGTTTTCGTGGAATCTGCAAAGTGATATTTGGTGAAAAAGGAAATTCCTCAGATTAAAACTGGAAATAACTGTTCTGAGATACTGCTTTGTGATGTGTGAGTGCAACTCACAGAGTTACACTTTTCTCTTCAGAGATCAGTTTGCTAACACAGTTTTCCTGAAATCTGCAATGGGATACTTCTTAGCGCAATGAAGCATACGGTGACAAAGGAAATATCCTCAGATGAAAACTAGAAAGAAGCTTTCTTAGAAACTTCTTGGTGATGCGTGAATTCATGTCACAAAGTTACACTTATGTTTCATGGAGCAGTCCATTAACACTGTCTTTGAGGAACCTGAGAAGGGCTACTTTGGATGGCATTGAGGCCTACGCTGATAAAGGAAATATTATCAGTTAAAAACGTCAAAGAAGCTTTCTGTGAAACTTCTTTGTGATATGTGAATTCATCTCACAGAGTTACAACTTATTCCACAGGAAGCAGTTTGCTAACACTCTTTTCGAGGAATCCGCAAAGTGATATTTGGGAGCCCATTGGGGCCCATGGTGAAAAAGAAAATATCCTCTGATAAAAACTAAAGAAAAGCTTTCTGAGAGATGGCTTTCTGATGTGTGACTTCGTCACACAGAGTTCCATCCTTCCCTTCTTGGAACAGTTTGCTAACATTCTTGTCGTGGATTCTGCAAAGTGATATTTGGGAGCTCATTGAGGGCTATGATTAAAAAGGAAATATCCTCAGATAAAAACTGGAAAGAAGCTTTCTGGGAAATGCATTGTGATGTGTGAATGCAACTCACAGAGTTACACGTATCTCTTCAGTGATCAGTTTACTAACTCAGTTTCCTTGAAATCTGCAATTGGATACTTCTTAGCGCAATGAAGCTTATGGTTACAAAGGAAATATCCTCAGATGAAAACTAGAAAGAAGCATTCTTAGAAACTTCTTGGTGATGAGTGAATTCATCTCACAGAGTTATACTTATGTTTCATGGAGCATTCCATTAACACTGTCTTTGAGGAACCTGAGAAGGGCTACTTGGATCGCATTGAGGCCTACAGTGATAAAGGAAATATCATCAGTTAAAAAGGTGAAAGAAGCTTTTTGTGAAACTTCCTTGTGATCTGTGAATTCATCTCACTGAGTTACAACTTATTCCTCAGGAAGCAGTTTGCTAACACTAATTTCGTGGAATCTGCAAACTGATATCTGGGAACACTTTGGGGCCCAGGGTGAAAAAGGGAATATCCTCAGATAATAACTAGAGAGATGCTTTCTGAGAGATTTCTTTCTGTTGTGTGAATTCATCAAACAGAGTTCCACACTTCCCTTCTTGGAACAGTTTGCTAACACTTTTGTCGTGGATTCTGCAAAGTGATATTTGGGAGCTCAGAAACTGCTCTGTGTCACTTGAATTCTCTTCACACAGTTAAGCTACTCTGTTCATTGGGCAGTATTATAACACTGTTTTTGTTTAGTCTGCAATGGGATATTCACGAGCACTTTGAGGCTTACAGTCAGAAAGGAAACTTCTTCAGATAGAAACTGGAGAGAAGCTTTCTGAGCAGCTGCTGTGTAACGTGTGCATTCCACTCACAGAAATATACCTTTCTTCACCTAGAGGATTCCGGAATCCCTTTTGGAGAAAAGTCTACCAACAGATATTCGGGAGTATAGCAATGAGTATGGTGAAAAAGGTAATATCCTCAGATAAAAACTGGAAAGTAGATTTCTGTGAACCTGCTTTGTGTTAGACATATTTACTTGTCTCGCATAGTTAAAACTTTAATTATATTACACAGTGTGGAAACCGTCATGCACAGATCCGCGAAGGGACATTCGGGAGCACATTCAGGCCTATGGTGAAAGAGGAGATATCTTTAGATAAAAACTGGATAGAAGCTTTCTGAGAAACTGCTTTGTGATATATACATTCCACTCAGGGAGGTATACCTCTTTTCTCACAAGGCAGTGTTTGAACACTGTTCCTATGAAACTGAAAAAGTGATATTTTGGAACACCTTGAGGACTACGGCGTGTAGTGAAATATAGTGAAATAAAATTGAGGAAGAAGCATTCCAAGAATCTGTTCTCTGATCCATGCATTCACTTCACAGAGTTAATGCTTACTGAATGTTGCCCCGTTTCGAAACACTGTCTTGGAAGAATCTGTTAAGCGGTATTTAGTGACGCCCAGAGACTGGTCGTGAGCGAGGAAACGTCTTCCGATGAAACCTGCAGTGAAACGTTCTGAGCAACTGCTTTGCGATGTGTGTATTTGTCTCATAGAGTTAAGTCATTCTTTGGATTGAGCAGCTTAAAATCACTGTTTTTGTGAAATCTGAAGAAGGACATTTGGGAAAGATCCTTTGAATATAGAGAAAGAAATATCCTCAGGTAAAATACAGAAGGAAGCTTTCTGCGAAACTGCTCTGTGTCATATTAATTCCTCTCACACAGATAAGCCTCTCTTTTCACTGAGCAGTTTTCTAGCCCTGTGTGTGTTTAGCGTCTGATGGGATATTTGGTAGCACTTTGAGGTTAAGGGTGAAAAACTAAATATGTTCACACTGAAACTGGAGAAAAGCTTTCCGAGGAACTGGTTTGTGACATGTGCATTCCAGTCACAGTGTTATACCTCTCTTCTCATACAGCATCGGGGAAACTCTTTTTGAGAAACAGGTAGCAAGCGATATTCAGGAGCATGTTGATGCCAATGGTGAAAAAGAAATAGCCTCAGACAAAAACTGGAAAGAAGCTTTTTAGGAAACTACTCTGTGATATGTGTAATCATCTCACATCGCTAAAGCTTGGAAACTGTCATGGACAGTTTATCTGTCATGCACAGATAAAGCTTGGAAACTGTCATGGACTGATCCACGAAGGGACCTTCAAGAGCACCTTCTGGACTATGGTGAAAAAGGTAATATCTTCAGATAAATACAGGAAAGAAGCCTTTGGTGAATCCGCTTTTTGCTATGTTTATTCTTCTCATATAGATGAAGCTTTCTTTATATTATGCAGCTGGGAAACTCCCTCTTGGATGGACTCACGAAGGCATATGTGGGATCACATTCGTTCCTATGGTGAAATAGGAAATATAGTCAATTAAAAACTGGACAGAAGCTTTCTGAGAAACTGACTGGTGATGTGTGCATTCCACTCAGGGAGGTATAACTTCCTTCTCATAAGGCACAGTTTGAACACTGTTCCTGGAGTTCTTCTGGAACTCACTGTTCCAGAAGAGTTATATTTGGAACATATTGAAGAATATGGCAAAAAGTGAAATGGCGTCCAATAAAAAACAGAAAGCAGCACTCGAAGAAACCGCTCTCTGACATGTCCATTCTTTTCACAGGGTCAAAGCTTACTCTACATTTCCCAATTTGAAAGTCGGTCTTTGAGGGTTCTCCGAAGGGATACTAAGTGGCAACCTGAGGCCTGTGTGAGGCAAGGAAACGGCTTTCATCGAAAATAGGAGAGAAGCATTCTGTGCAACTCTTTCCTGATGTTTGTAGTCATCTCATAGAGCTAAATCTTTCTTTGGATTGAGCAGTTTGAAATCACTGTTGCTGTGGAATCTGAGAAAGGACATTTGAAAAACACGAGGAAGCTTTCAGTGAAACTACTCTGTGACACGTGAATTCCACTCACAAAGTTAACCTTCTCTTTTCTTTTCTTTATTATTATTATTATTATTATTATTATTATACTTTAAGTTCTAGGGTACATGTGCATAACATGCAGGTTTGTTACATATGTATATCTGTGCCATGTTGGTGTGCTGCACCCATCAACTTGTCAGCACCCATCAATTCATCATTTATATCATGCATAACTCCCCAATGCAATCCCTCCCACCTCCCCCTCCCCATGATAGGCCCCAGTGTGTGATGTTCCCCTTCCCGAGTCCAAGTGAGCTCATTGTTCAGTTCACACCTATGAGTGAGAATATGCGCTGTTTGGTTTTCTCTTCTTGTGATAGTTTGCTAAGAATGATGGTTTCCAGCTGCATCCATGTCCCTACAAAGGATGCAAACTCATCCTTTTTTATGGCTGCATAGTATTCCATGGTGTATATGTGCCACATTTTCTTAATCCAGTCTGTCACTGATGGACATTTGGGTTGATTCCAAGTCTTTGCTATTGTGAATAGTGCCGCAATAAACATACATGTGCTTGTGTCTTTGTAGTAGAATAATTTATAATCCTTTGGGTATATACCCAGTAGTGGGATGGCTGGGTCATATGATACATCTAGTTCTAGATCCTTGAGGAATTGCCATACGGTTTTCCATAATGGTTGAACTAGTTTACAATCCCACCAACAGTGTAAAAGTGTTCCTATTTCTCCACATCCTCTCCAACACCTGTGGTATCCTGATTTTTTAATGATTGCCATTCTAACTGGTGTGAGATGGTATCTCATTGTGGTTTTGATTTGCATTTGTCTGATGGCCAGTGATGATGAGCATTTTTTCATGTGTCTGTTGGCTGTATGAATGTCTTCTTTTGAGAAATGTCTGTTCATATCCTTTCCCCACTTTTGGATGGGGTTGTTTGTTTTTTTCTTGTATATTTGTTTGAGTTCTTTGTAGATTCTGGAAATGAGCCCTTTGTCAGATGAGTAGATTGCAAAAATTTTCTCCCATTCTGTAGGTTGCCTGTTCACTCTGATGGTAGTTTATTTTTTTTTTTTTGCTGTGCAGAAGCTCTTTAGTTTAACTAGATCCCATTTGTCAATTTTGGCTTTTGCTGCCGTTGCTTTGGGTGTTTTAGACATGAAGTCCTTGCCCATGCCTATGTCCTGAATGGTACTACCTAGATTTTCTTCTAGGGTTTTTATGGTATTAGGCCTAACATTTAAGTCGCTAATCCATCTTGAATTAATCTTCGTATAAGGAGTAAGGAAAGGATCCAATTTCAGCTTTCTACTTATGGCTAGCCAATGTTTCCAGCACCATTTATTAAATAGGGAATCCTTTCCCCATTTCTTGTTTTTGTCAGGTTTGTCAAAGATCAGATGGTTGTAGATGTGTGGCATTATTTCTGAAGGCTGCGTTCTGTTCCATTGGTCTATATCTCTGTTTTGGTACCAGTACCATGCTGTTTTGGTTACTGTAGCCTTGTAGTATAGTTTGAAGTCAGGTAGCGTGACGCCTCCGGCTTTGTCCTTTTGACTTAGGATTGTCATGGCAATGTGGGCTCTTTTTTGGTTCCATAGGAACTTTAAAGCATTTTTTTCCAATTCGGTGAAGAAACTCATTGGTAGCTTGATGGGGATGGCATTGAATCTATAAATAACCTTGGGCAGTATGGCCATTTTCACGATATTGATTCTTCCTATCCATGAGCATGGTATGTTCTTCCATTTGTTTGTGTCCTCTTTGATTTCACTGAGCAGTGGTTTGTAGTTCTCCTTGAAGAGGTCGTTTACATCCCTTGTAAGTTGGATTCCTAGGTATTTTATTCTCTTTGAAGCAATTGTGAATGGAAGTTCATTCCTGATTTGGCTCTCTGCTTGTCTGTTACTGGTGTATAAGAATGCTTGTGATTTTTGCACATTAATTTTGTATCCTGAGACTTTGCTGAAGTTGCTTATCAGCTTAAGAAGATTTTGGGCTGAGACGATGGGGTTTTCTAAATACACAATCATGTCATCTGCAAACAGGGACAATTTGACTTCTTCTTTTCCTAACTGAATACCCTTGATTTCTTTCTCTTGCCTGATTGCCCTAGCCAGAACTTCCAACACTATGTTGAATAGGAGTGGTGAGAGAGGGCATCCCTGTCTTGTGCCAGTTTTCAAAGGGAACTTTTCCAGTTTTTGCCCATTCAGTATGATATTAGCTGTGGGTTTGTCATAAATAGCTCTTATTATTTTGAGGTACGTTCCATCAATACCGAATTTGTTGAGCGTTTTTAGCATGAAGGGCTGTTGAATTTTGTCAAAAGCCTTTTCTGCATCTATTGAGATAATCATGTGGTTCTTGTCTTTGGTTCTGTTGATATGCTGGATTACGTTGATTGATTTGCGAATGTTGAACCAGCCTTGCATCCCAGGGATGAAGCCCACTTGATCATGGTGGATAAGCTTTTTGATGTGCTGCTGAATCCGGTTTGCCAGTATTTTATTGAGGATTTTTGCATCGATGTTCATCAGGGATATTGGTCTAAAATTCTCTTTTTTTGTTGTGTCTCTGCCAGGCTTTGGTATCAGGATGGTGTTGGCCTCATAAAATGAGTTAGGGAGGATTCCCTCTTTTTCTATTGATTGGAATAGTTTCAGAAGGAATGGTACCAGCTCCTCCTTGTACCTCTGGTAGAATTCAGCTGTGAATCCATCTGGTCCTGGGCTTTTTTTGGTGGGTAGGCTATTAATTGTTGCCTCAATTTCAGAGCCTGCTATTGGTCTATTCAGGGATTCAACTTCTTCCTGGTTTCGTCTTGGAAGAGTGTAAGTGTCCAGGAAATTATCCATTTCTTCTAGATTTTCTAGTTGATTTGCATAGAGGTGTTTATAGTATTCTCTGATGGTGGTTTGTATTTCTATGGGGTCGGTGGTGATATCCCCTTTATCATGTTTTAATGCCTCTATTTGATTCCTCTCTCTTTTTTTCTCTATTAGTCTTGCTAGCGGTCTGTCAATTTTGATGATCTTTTCAAAAAACCAACTCCTGGATTCATTGATTTTTTGGAGGGTTTTTTGTGTCTCTATCTCCTTCAGTTCTGCTCTGATCTTAGTTATTTCTTGCCTTCTGCTAGCTTTTGAATGTGTTTGCTCTTGCCACTCTAGTTCTTTTAATTGTGATGTTAGAGTGTCAATTTTAGATCTTTCCTGCTTTCTCTTGTGGGCATTTAGTGCTATAAATTTCCCTCTACACACTGCTTTAAATGTGTCCCAGAGATTCTGGTATGTTGTATCTTTGTTCTCATTGGATTCAAAGAACATCTTTATTTCTGCTTTCATTTAGTTATGTACCCAGTAGTCATTCAGGAGCAGGTTGTTCAGTTTCCATGTAGTTGAGCGGTTTTGATTGAGTTTCTTATTCCTGAGTTCTAGTTTGATTGCACTGTGGTCTGAGAGACAGTTTGTTATAATTTCTGTTCTTTTACATTTGCTGAGGAGTGCTTTACTTCCAACTATGTGGTCAATTTTGGAATAAGTGCGATGTGGTACTGAGAAGAATGTATATTCTGTTGACTTGGGGTGGAGAGTTCTATAGATGTCTATTAGGTCCGCTTGGTGCAGAGATGAGTTCAATTCCTGGATATCCTTGTTAACTTTCTGTCTCGTTGATCTGTCTAATGTTGACAGTGGAGTGTTGAAGTCTCCCATTATTATTGTATGGGAGTCTAAGTCTCTTTGTAAGTCTCTAAGGACTTGCTTTATGAAACTGGGTGCTCCTGTATTGGGTGTATATATATTTAGGATAGTTAGCTCTTCCTGTTGAATTGATCCCTTTACCATTATGTAATGGTCTTCTTTGTCTCTTTTGATCTTTGATGGTTTAATGTCTGTTTTATCAGAGACTAGGATTGCAACCCCTGCTTTTTTTTGTTCTCTATTTACTTGGTAGATCTTCCTCCATCCCTTTATTTTGAGCCTATGTATGTCTCTGCATGTGAGATGGGTCTCCTGAATACAGCAGACTGATGGGTCTTGAGTCTTTATTCAGTTTACCAGTCTGTGTCTTTTAATTGGAGCATTTAGCCCATTTACATTTAAGGTTAATATTGTTATGTGTGAACTTGATCCTGC
>NC_045435.1:126785316-126830078 GCF_002776525.5 Piliocolobus tephrosceles | reverse complement strand
GAGTCGGTTGCTGAAGCTTGTGCATTTGTCACATATTTCTCTTGTCATGGTTTTCATCTCTGTCATTTCGTTTATGACCTTCTCTGCATTAATTAATCTAGCTGTCAAATTCTCTTTTCATTGAGCTGTATCATAACACTGTTTTTGTTTAGTCTATGAAGGGATATTCTGGAGGGCTTTGAGGCTTACGGTGAGAAAGGAATCGTCTTCAGATAGAAACTGGAGAGAAGCTTTCTGAGCAGCTGCTTTGTGATGTGTGCACTCCACTCACAGAAATATACCTTTCCACTGCTAGAGGATTCCGGAATCCCTTTTGCATAAAAAGCTATGAAGAGATATTCGCAATTATAGTGATGACTATGGTGAAAAAGGAAATATCTTCAGACAAAAACTGGAAAACAGATTTCTGTGAAACTGCTTTTTGTTAGATATATGTATTTGTTTCACACAGTTAAAATGTTAATTATATTACGCAGTTTGGAAACTCCGTCGTGCACAGATTCATGAAGGGACATTCGGGAGCACATTTAGACCTACTGTGAAAGAGGAGATATCTTCAGATGAAAACTGGATAGAATGTTTCTTAGAAACTACTTTGTGATGTATGCATTCCACTCAGGGAGTTATAACTCTTTTCTCACAAGGCTGTGTTTGAACACTGTTCCTGTGAAACCGAAAAAGTGATATTTCAGAATGCATTGAGGACTATGGCGAATAGTGAAATATGCTGAAATAAAATTGAGGAAGAAGCATTTCAAGAATCTGCTCTCTGATAAGTGCATTCACTTCACAGAGTTAATGCTTACTATAAGTAGCACAGTTTCAAAACTCTGTCTTTGAAGAATCTGTGAAGGGATATTTAGTGACACCCGGGGGCTGGTGGTGAGTGAGGAAACGTTTTCCGATGAAACCTGCAGAGAATTGTTCTGAGCAACTGCTTTGCAATGTGTGTATTAGTCTCCTAGAGTTAAACTGTTCTCTGGATTGAGCAGCTTGAAATCACTGTTTTTGTGGAATCTGAGGAAGGACATTTGGGAATGATCCTTAGAATATGGGGAAAGAAATATCCTCAAGTAAAATCCAGAAGGAAGCTTTCTGCGAAACTGCTCTCTGTCGGCTTAATTCCTCTTGCTCAGTTAAGCCTCCCTTTTTATTGAGCAGTTTTCTAACCCTGTGTATGTTTAGCATGTGATGGGATATTCAGGAGCACTTTGAGGCTTACGGTGAAAAAGGAAATATGTTCGGACCGAAACTGGAGAGAAACTTTCTGAGGAACTGCTTTGTGACGTGGGCATTCCACTCACAGTGTTATACCTGTCTTCACATACAGCGTCGGGGAAACCCTTTTTGGAGAAACAGGTACCGAGTGATATTCTGGAGCATTGTGATGCAGTTGGTGAAAAGGGAACTAGCCTGATACAAAACCTGGAAAGACGCTTTCTAGGAAACTACTCTGTGATATGTGAAATCATCTCACATAGATAAAGCTTTCTTTACATTACGCAGCTTGGAAACTGTCATGAACCGATCCACGAAGGGACCTTCGGGAGCCCATTCCGGACTATGGTGGAAAAGGAAATATCTTCAGATAAAAACTGGAAATAAGCTTTCTGAGAATCTGCTTTTTAATATGTTTATTCAGCTCACATAGATGAAGCTTTCTTTTCATTACGCAGCTTGAAAACACCCTCATGAATGGATCTGCGAAGGGATATTTGGGATCACATTAAGGCCTATGGTGAAAGAGGAAATATAGTCAAATAAAAACTGGAGAGAAGCTTTCTGAAAAACTGCTTGGAGATGTATGCATTCCACTCAGGGAGTTGTAACTTTCTTCTCATAAGGCACAGTGTGAACACTGTTCCTGTGAAACTAAAAGACTGATATTCGGAGCACACTGAAGATTATGGCAAAAAGTGAAATGTCGTCCAATAAAAAACAGAAAGAAGCACTCGAAGAAAGTGCTCTCCAACATGTCCATTCTTTTCACTGTGTTAAAGTTACTGTACGTTTCCCCGTTTGAAAGTCAGTCTTTGAGGGTTCTGCGAAGGGATTGTCAGTGCTAACCGGAGGATGAGTGAGGCAACGTAATGTCTTCCATCGAATATTGGAGAGAAGCTTTCTGGGCAACTCTTTTGTGATGTTTGTATTCATCTCATAGAGTTAAATCATTCCCTGGATTGAGCAGTTTGAAATCACTGCTTCTGTGGAATCTGAGAAAGGACATTTGGAAATGCTTTTTAGAATATACTGAAAAAGGAATAACCTCAGAGAGAAACCAGAAGGAATCTTTCTTTGAAACTCATCTGTGTCACGTGAATTCTGCTCACACAGTTAAGCCTCTCTTTTTATTGATCAGTATCATAACACTGTTTTTGTTTAGTCTTCGAAGGGATATTCTGGAGCTTTTTGAGTCTTAAGATGAGAAAGGAAACATCTTTAGACAGAAACTGGAGAGCAGCATTCTCTGGAGCTGCCTTGTGACATGTGCATTCCACTCACAGAAATATACCCTTCTTATCATAGAAGATCCCATTATTCCTTTTGGAGAAAAAGCTACCAAGAGACATTCGGGAGTATAGGGACAGATATGGTGAAAAAGGAAATATCCTCAGACAAAAACTGGAAAAAAGATTCCTCTGAAACTGCTTTGTGTTAGATATACTTATTCATCTTGCATAGTTAAAACTTTTCTTATATTACGCAGTTTGGAAACTCTGTCATGAACGGATCCATGAAGGGACATTTGGGAGCACATTCAGGCCTACGGTGAAAAAGGAGATATCTTCAGATAAAAACTGCATAGAAGCTTTCTGAGAAACTCCTTTTGGTGTATGCATTCCACTCAGGGACTTATACCTCTTTTCTCACAAGGCAGTGTTAGAACACTGTTCCAGAGACAGAAAAAGTGATATTTTGGGGTACATTGATTACTATGGCGAATAGTGAAATATACGGTAATAAAATCGAGGAAGAAGCATTTCAAGAATCTGCTCTCTGATATGTGCATTCACTTCACAAACTTAATGCTTACTCGATGTTGCCAAGTTTCGAAACTCTGTCTTTGAAGAATCTGTGAAGGGATATTTAGTGATGCCCGGAGGCTTGTGATAAATAAGGAAACGTCTTCTGATGAATCCTGCAGAGAAACTTTCTGAGCAACTGCTTTGCAATGTATCTATTCGTCTCCTAGAGTTAAACCATTCTTTGGTTTGAGCAGCTTGAAATCACTGTTTTTGTGGAATCTGAGGAAGGACATTTGGTAATGATCCTTAGAATATGGAGAAAGAAATATCCTCAGGTAAAATCCAGAAGGAAGTTTTCTGTGAAACCGCTCTGTGTCATCTTAATTTCTCTCACCAAGATAAGCCTCTCTTTTCATAGAGCAGTTTTCTAGCCCTGTGAATGTTTAGCATGTGATGGGATATTTGGGGTACTTTGAGGCTAACGGTGGACAAGGAAATATGTTCAGAGCGAAACTGGAGAGAAGCTTTCCGAGGAAATGCTTCATCATGTGTGCATTCCAGTCACCCTGTTATACCTCTCTTCTCATACAGAGTCGGGGAAACCCATTTGGAGAAACAGGTACCAGGAGATATTCGGGAGCATGTTGATGCTGATGGTGAAAAGGGAGATAGTCTCAGACAAAAACTGGAAAGAAACTTTTTTAGGAAACTACTCTGTGATATGAGTAATCATCTCACATAGAGAGAGCTTGCTTTACATTACGCAGCTTGGAAACTGTCATGGACGGATCCACGAAGGGACCCTCTGGGGCACAATCTGGACTATGGTGAAAAAGAAAATATCTTCAGATAAAAACTGGAAAGAAGCTTTCTGTGAATCTGATTTTTGCTATGTTTATTCATCTCACACAGATGAAGCTTTCTTTACATTATGCAGCTTGGAATATCTCTCGTGGATAGATCTGCAAAGGAATATTTGGGATCACATTCAGGCCTATGGTGAAAGAGGAAATATAGTCAGATAAAAACTGGTGAGAAACTTTCTGAAAAACTGCTTGGTGATGTGTGCATTCCACTCACGGAGTTGTAACTTTCTTCTCATAAGGCACAGTGTGAACATGTTCCTGTGAAACCAAAAGACTGATATTCGGATCACATTGAAGACTATGGCAAAAAGTGAAATGTCGTCCAATAAAAAACAGAAAGAAGCACTCTGAGAAACTGCTCTCTGACATGTCCATTCTTTTCACAGGGTTAAAACTTACTCAATATTTGCCACTTTGAAAGTCGGTCTTTGAGGGTTCTGCGAAGGGATAGTAAGTGGCGACCAGAGGCCTATGTGAGTCAAGGAAATGTCTTCCCTTGCAAATCAGAGAGATGCTTTCCGGCCACCTATTTTGTGATATTTGTATTCATCTCAATCGTTAAATCATTCTTTGGATTGAGCATTTTGAAATCACTATTTCTGTGGAATCTGAGAAAGGACATTTGGAAACTCTCTTTAGAATATCATGAAAAAGGAATAATCTCAGAGAGAAACCAGAAGGAAGCTTTCTGTGAAACTGCTCTGTGTCACGTGAATTTCACTCACACAGTTAGGCTTCTCTTTTCATTGAGCTGTATCATAACACTGTTTTTTTTGGTCTGCAAAGGGATACTCAGGAGGGCTTTGAGGCTTATGGTGAGAAAGGAAACGTCTTCAGATAGAAACTGGAGAGAAGCTTTCTGATGAGCTGCCCTGTGACGTGTGCATTCCACTCACAGAGATATACCTTTCTTCTCCTAGAGGATTCCAGAAGCCCTTTTGGAAAAAAAGATACTAAGAGATACTCGGGAGAATAGCAATGACCATGGTGAAAATGGAAATGACCTCAGACAAAAATTGGAAAGAAGATATCTGTGAAACTGCTTTGTGTGACATGTATTTATTTGTCTCCCATAGTTAAAACATTAACTATATTATGCAGTTTGGAAACTCCATCATGCACAGATCCGTGAAGCTACATTCGGGAGCAGTTCAGGCCTACGGTGAAGGAGATATTTTCAGATAAAAACTGAATAGAAGCATTCTGAGAAACTACTTTGCAATGTGTGCATTCCACTCAGGGAGTTTTACCTCTTTTCTCACAAGGCAGTGTTTGCACACTGTTCCTGTGAAACTGAAAAAGTGATATTTTGGAACGCATTGAGGACTAAGACGAATAGTGAAATATACTGAAATAAAATCGAGGAAGCAGCGTTCCAAGAATCTGTTCTCTGATATGCTCATTCACTTCAGAGGAGTAATGCTTACTCTATGTTGCCCAGTTTTGAAACTCTGTCTTTGAAAAATCAGTGAAGGGATATTTAGTGACGCCCAGAGGCTTGTGGTGAGTGAGGAAACGTGTTCCGATGAAATCTGCAGAGAAACGTTCTGAGCAACTGCTTTGTGATGTGTGTATTCATCTCCTAGAGTTAAACCATTCTTTGGTTTGAGCAGCTTGAAATCACTGTTTTTGTGGAATCTGAGAAAGGACATTTGGGAACCATCCTTAGAATATGGAGAATGAAATATCCTCAGGTAAAATCCAGAAGGAAGCTTTCTGTGAAACTGCTCTGTGTTGTCTTAATTCCTCAAGCTTATTTAAGCCTCTCATTTCATTGGGCAGTTTTCTCCCCCTCTGTATGTTTTTCGTGTGATGGGATATTCGGGAACACATTGAGGCTTACGATGAAAAAGGAAATATGTTCAGACCGAAACTGTAGAGAAACTTTCCGAGGAACTGCTATGTGATGTGTGCATTCCAGTCACAGTGTTATACCTCTCTTCTCATACAGCGTCAGGGAAACCCTTTTGGAGAAACAGTTACCAGGTGATATTCGAGAGCATGTAGATGCCGATGGTGGAGAGGGAAATACCCTCAGTCAAAAACTGGAAAAAAGCTTTCAAGGAAACTACTCTGTGATATGTGTAATCATCTCACATACATAAATCTTTCTTTGCATTATGCAGTTTGGAAACTGTCATGGACGGATCCAGGAAGGGATCTTCGGGAGCCCATTCTGGACTATGGTGAGAAAGGAAATATCTTCAGATAAAAATTTGGAAGAAGCTTTCTGAGAATCTGCTGTTTGCTATGTTTATTCATATCAGATAGATGAAGGTTTCTTTACATTATGCAGCTTGGAAACTCCCTCGTGGATGGATCCTAGAAGGGATATTTGGGATCGCATTCTGGCCTATGGTGAAATAGCAAATATAGTCAGATAAAAACTTCAGAGAAATTTTCTGAGAAACAGCTTGGTGATGTGAGCATTACACTCAGGGAGTTATAGCTTTCTTCTCATAAGACACAGTTTGAGTACGGTTATTGTAAAACCAAAAGAGTGATATTCGGAGCACATTGAAGACTATGGCAAAAAGTGAAATGTCATCCAATAAAAAAAAAAAA
This sequence comes from Piliocolobus tephrosceles, assembly GCF_002776525.5. Classification (NCBI taxonomy): domain Eukaryota; kingdom Metazoa; phylum Chordata; class Mammalia; order Primates; family Cercopithecidae; genus Piliocolobus; species Piliocolobus tephrosceles. The sequence goes on along the minus strand of NC_045435.1, from coordinate 126,823,681 downwards.
GAAACACTCGAAGAGACTGCTCTCCGACATTCCCATTCTTTTCACAGGGTTAAAGCTTACTCTACATTTCCCAGTTTGATAGTCGGTCTTTGAGGGTTCTGCGAAGGGATAGTAAGTGGCGACCGGAGGCCTGTGTGAGGTAAGGAAATGTCTTCCATGGAAAATCGGAGAGAAGCTTTCTGCGCAAATTTTTGTGATGTTTGAGTTGATCTAATAGAGTTAAATCATTCTTTGAATTGAACAGTTTGAAATCACTGTTTCTGTGTAATCTGAGAAAGGACATTTGATAACGCTCTTTAGAATACCCTGAAAAAGAAATAACCTCAGACAGAAACCAGAAGGAAGCTTTATGTGAAACTGCTCTGTGTCACGTGAATTCCGCTCACACAGTTAAGCTTCTCTTTTCATTGAGCTGTATCATAACACTGTTTTTGTTTAGACTGCAAAGTGATATTCTGGAAGGATTTGAGGCTTATGGTGAGAAAGGAAACGTCTTCAGATAGAGACTGGAGAGAAGCTTTCTGAGGAGCTGCTTTGTGACGTGTGCATCCCACTCAAAGAAACATACCTTTCAAAAAAAAAAGAAACATACCTTTCTTCTCCTAGAGTATTACCCGTATTACGGAATCTCTCTTGGAGAAAGAGCTACGAAACAGATATTTGGGAGTCTCGGGAAGGCTATGGTGAAAAAGGAAATATCCTCAGACAAAACTGGAAAGAAGATTTCTGTGTAACTGCTTTGTGTTAGATATATTTATTTGTCTCGCATAGTTAAAACTTTAATTATATTACACAGTTTCGGAACTCCGTCATGCACATACCTACGAAGGGATGTTCAGGAGCACATTCAGGCCTATGGTGAAAGAGGAGATATCTTCAGATAAAAACTGGAGTGAAGCTTTCTGAGAAACTACTTTGTCATGTATGTATTCCACTCAGGGAGTTATACCTCTTTTCTCACAAGGCAGTGGTTGAGCATTGTTCCTGTGAAACCGAAAAAGTGATATTTCAGAACACATTGAAGACTATGGCGGATAATGAAATATACTGAAATAAAATCGAGTAAGAAGCATTCCAAGAACCTGCTCTCTGATATGAGCATTCACTTCACAGAGTTATTGCTTACTCTATGTTGCCCAGTTTCGAAGCTCTTTCTATGAAGTATCTGTGAAGGGATATTTAGTGATGCCCGCAGGCTTGTTGTGAGTGAAGAAACGTCTTCCAATGAAACCCGCAGAGAAACATTCTGAGCAACTACTTTGCCATGTGTGTATTCGTCTCCTAGAGTTTGGTTTGAGGAGCTTGAAATCACTGTTTTTGTGGAATCTGAGGAAACACATTTGGGAACGATCCTTAGAATATGGGAAAGAAGTATACTCAGGTAAAATTCAGAAGGAAGCTTTCTGTGAAACTGTTCTGTGTCGTATTAATTCCTCTCACTCAGTTAAGCCACGCTTTTCATTGTGCAGTTTTCTTGCCCTGTGTATGTTTAGAGTGTGATGGGGTATTCGGGAACATTTTGATGCTTATGGTGAAAAACGAAATATGATCTGACCGAAACTGGGGAGAAGCTTTCTGAGGAACTGCTTTGTGACGTGTGCATTTCAATCACAGTGTTATACCTCTCTTCTCATATAGCATCGGGAAAACCCTTTTGGAGAAACAGCTACCAAGTTATATTCGGGAGCATGTTGATGCCAATGGTGAAAACAGAGATAGCCTCAGACAAAAACTGGAATGAAGCTTTCTATCAAACTACTCTGTGATATGCGTAGTCGTCTCACATAGATAAAGCTTTCTTTACATTACACAGCTTGGAAACTCTCATGGACGAATCCACGAAGGGACCTTCACAAGCACATTCAGGACTATGGTGAAAAAGGAAATATCTTCAGATAAAAAATAGAAAGAAGCTTTCTGTTAATCTGCTTTTTTCTATGTTTATTCATCTCACATAGATGAAGCTTTCTTTATATTATGCAGCTTGGAAACTCCCTCGTGGTTGGATCCGTGAAGGGAAATTTGGGATCACATTCGGGCGTATGGTGAAATAGGAAATATTGTCAGATAAAAACTGGAGAGAAGCTTTCTGAGAAACTGCTTTGTGATGTGTTAATTCCACTCAGGTAGTTATAACTTTCTTCTCATAAGGTAGTTTCAACGCTGTTCCTGTAAAACCAAAAGAGTGATATTCTGACCACATTGAAGACTATGGCAAAAAGTGAAATGTCGTCCAATAAAACACAGAGAGAAGCACTCGAAGAAACTGCTCTCTGACATGTCCATTCTTTTCACAGGATGAATGCTTACTCTATGTTTCCCAGTTTGAAAGTCGGTCTTTGAGGATTGTGCAAAGGGATAGTAAGTGGCGACTGGAGGCCTTTGTGAAGCATGGAAATTTCTTCCATCGAAAATCAGAAAGAAGCTTTCTGCCCACCTCTTTTGTGATGTTTGTATTGAACTCAAAGAGTTAAAACATTCTTTGGATTGAGCAGTTTGAAACCACTGTTTCTGTGGAATCTGAGAAAGGACATTGGGAAACACCCTTTAGAATATACTGAAAAAGAAATAACCTCAGAGAGAAAGCAGCAGGAAGCTTTCTGTGAAACTGCTCTGTGTCACGTGAATACTGTTCATGCAATTAAGCTTCTCTTTCCATAGAACAGTATCATAAAACTGTTTTTATTTAGTCTGCAAAGGAATATTCAGGAGTCATTTCAGACATATGGTGAGATAGGAATCATCTTCAGATAGACACTAGAGAGAAGCTTTCTGAAGAGCTGCTTTGTAACGTCTGCATTCCACTCACAGAAATATACCTTTCTACTCCTAGAGGATTCCGGAAACCATTTTGGAGAAAATGGTACCGAGAGATATTTGGGAGTATAGCAATGACTATGGTGAAGAAGGAAATATCCTGAGACAAAAACTGGAAGGAAGATTTCTGTGAAACCACTTAGTGTTAGATATATTCATTCGTCTTGCATAGTTAAAACTCTAATTATATTACGCAGTTTGGAAACTCTGTCATGCACAGATCTGCGAAGGCACATTTCGGAGCACATTCAGGCCTACGATGAAAGAGGAGATATCTTCAGATAAAAACTGGATGAAAGATTTCAGAGAAACTAGTTTATGATGTTTGCATTCCACTCAGGGAGTTATACCTCTTACCTCACAAATCAGAGTTTGAACACTGTTCCTGTGAAACCGAAAAAGAGATATTTCGGAACGCAGTGAGGACTATGGCGAATGGTGAAATATACTGAAATACAATCGAGGAAGAAGCGTTCCAAGAATCTGCTCTCTGATATGTGTATTCATTTCTCAGAGTTATTGCTTACTCTATGTTGCCCAGTTTCGAAACTCTGTCTTTGAAGAATCTGTGAAGGGAAATATAATGATGCCCGGAGGCTTGTGGTGAGTGAGGAAAGGAGTTCTGATGAAACCTGCAGAGAAACGTTCTGAGCAACTGCTTTGGGATGTGTGTATTCGTCTCATAGAGTTAAACCATTCTTTGGATGGAGCAGCTTGAAATCATTGTTTTTGTGGAATCTGAGGAAGGACATTTGGGAACAATCCTTAGAATACGGAGAAAGAAATATCCTCAGGTAAAATCCAGAAGGAAGCTTTCTGTGAAACTTCTCTGTGTCATCTTAATTCCTCTCACTCAGGTAAGCCTCTCTTTTCATTGAGCAGTTTTCTAGACCTGTGTATCTTTAGCGTGTGCTGGGATATTCGGAAACACTGATGCTAACGGTGAGAAAGGAAATATGATCAGACCGAACTGGAGAGAATGTTTCCAAAGAACTGCTTTGTGACGTGTGCATTCCAATCACGGTGTTACCCCTCTCTTCTCATACAGCGTCGGGGAAACCATTTTGGAAAACAGGCACCAAGTGATATTTGGGAGCATGTTGATGCTGATGGTGAAAAGGGAAATAGCCTCAGACAAAAACTGGAAAGAAGCTGTCTAGGAAACTACTCTGTGATATGTGTAATCATGTCACATGTATAAAGCTTTCTTTACATTACGCAGCTTGGAAACTGTCATAGACGGATCCACGAAGGGACCTTCGGGAGCACATTCTAGACTATGGTGAGAAAGGAAAAATGTGCATAAAACCTGGAAAGAAGCTTTCTGTGAATCTGCTTTTTGCTATGTTTATTCATCTCACATAGATGAAACTTTGTTTACATTATGCAGCTGGGAAACTCCCTCATGGATGGATCCTCCAAGGGATATTTGGGATGACATTCGTGCCTATGGTGAAATAGGAAATATAGTCAGATGAAAACTGGAGAAAATCTTTCTGGGAGACTGCTTGGTGATGTATGCGTTCCACTCAGGGATTTATAACATTCTTCTCATAAGGTACCGTTTGAACACTGTTCCTGTAAAACCAAAAGAGTGATATTCAGAGCACATTGAAGTCTATGGCAAAAAGTGAAATGTAATCAAATAAAATAGAGAAAGAAGCACTTGAAGAAACTGCTCCCTGACATGTCAATTCTTTTCACAGGGTTTAAGCTAGCTCTGCATTTCCCATTTTGAAAGTCGGTCTTTGAGGGTTCTGTGAAGGGATAATAAGTGGTGAACAGAGGCCTGTGTGAGGCAAGGAAATGTCTTAAATCAAAATCGGAGAGAGGCTTCCTGCGCAACTCTTTTGACATGTTTGTATTCATCTCATAGAGTTCAATCATTGTTTGGATTGAGCATTTAGAAATCACTGTTTCTGTGGAATCTGAGAAAGGACATTTGGAAACACTCTTTAGAATACCCTGAAAAAGAAATAACCTCAAAGAGAAAGCAGAAGGAAGCTTTCTCTGAAACTGCTCAGTGTCACGTGAATTCTGCTCACACAGTTAAGCTTCTCTTTTCATTGACCTGTATCATATCAGTGTTTTTGTTTTGCCTGTGAAGGGATATTCAGGAGCGCTTTGAGGCTTATGGTTAGATAGGAAACGACTTCAGAGATAAAGTGGAGAGAAAATGTCTGAGGAGTTTTTTTGTGACGTGTACATTCCACTCACAGAAATACATCTTTCTTCTCCTAGAGGATTCCGGAATCCCTTTTGGAGAAAAAGCTACCAAGAGATATTTGGGAGTATATCGACGCCTATGGTGAAAATTGAAATATCCTCAGAGAAAAACTGGAAAGAAGATTTCTGTAAAACTGCTTTGTGTTAGATATGTTTATTCATCTCAAATAGTAAAAACTTTAATTATATTACGCAGTTTGGAAACTCTGTCAGGCACAGATCTGTGAAGGGACATTCGGGAGCACATTCAGGCCTACGATCAAAAAGGATATATCTTCTTATAAAAACTGGATAGAAGTCTTATGAGAAACTACTTTGTGATGGATGCATTCCACTGAGGGAGTTATACCTCTTTTCTCACAAGGCAGTGCTTGAACACTGTTCCTGTGAAACTGAAAAAGTGATATTTCGGAACGCATTGAGGACTATGGCAAATAGTGAAATATACTGTAATAAAATCGAGGAAGATGCGTTCCAGGGATCTGCTCTCTGGTATGTTCATTCACTTCACGGAGTTAATGCTTACTCTACATTGCCCAGTTTCGAAGCTCTGTCTTTGAGGAATCTGTGAAGGGATATTTATTGACACCCGGAGGCTTGTGGTGAGCGAGGAATCGTCTTCCCATGAAACCTGCAGAGAATCTTTCCGAGTAACTGTTTTCGATGTGTGTATTTGTCTAAAGGAGTTAAACCATTTTTTGAATTGAGACACTTGAAGTCACTGTTTTTGTGGAATCCGCGACAGGACATTTGTGAACGATCCTTAGAATATGGAGAAGGAAATATCCTCAGGTAAAATCCAGAAGGAAGCTTTCTGTGAAACTGCTCTGTGTCGTCTTAATTCCTCTCAGTCAGTTCAGCCTCTCTTTCCATTGATCAGTTTTGTAACCCTGTGTATGTTTAGCATGTGATGGCGTATTCAGCAGCACTTTGAAGCTTACGGTGAAATAGGAAATATGTTCAGAACGAAACTGGAGGGAAGCTTTCCGAGGAACTGCTTTGTGACAGGTGCATTTCCCTCACAGTGTTATACCTCCCTTTTTATACAGCATCAGTGAAACCCTTTAGGACAAACAGGTACCAAGTGATATTCGAGAGCATGTAGATGCCGATGGTGAAAAGGGAAATAACCTTAAACAAAATGGGAAAGAAGCTTTGGAGGAAACTACTCTGTGATATGTGTATTCACCTCACATAGATAAAGGTTTCTTTACATTACGTAGCTTGGAAACTGTCATGGACGGATCCACGAAGGCACCATCGACAGCACATTCAGGACTATGGTGAAAATGGAAATATCTTCAGAAAAAAACGGAAAGAAGCTTTCTGTACATCTGCTTTTTGCTATGTTTAATCATTTCACATAGCTGAAGCTTTCTTTACATTAAACAACTTGGAAACTCCCTCGAGGATGGAACCACGATGGGATATTTGGGATCACATTCAGGCCTACGGTGAAATAGAAAATATAGTCAGATAAAAAATGGAGAGAAATTTTCTGAGAAACTGCTTGGTGATGTGTGCATTCCACTCAGGCAGCTATAACTTTCTTCTCATAAAGCACAGTTTGAACTCTGTTCCTGTAAAACCAAAAGAGTGATATTCGGAGCACATTGAACACTATGTGGAAAAGTCAAATGTCGCCCAATAAAAAACAGAAAAAAACACTCCAAGAAGCTGCTCACTGACATATGCTATCTTTTCACAGGGTTAAAACTTCTTCTACATTCCCCAGTTTGAAAGTCGGTCTTAGAGGTTCCTGCGAAGGGATAGTAAGTGGGAACTGGAATCCTGGGTCAAGCAAGGAAATGTGTTCCATTGAAAATCGCAGAGAATCTTTCTGTGCAACTCTTTTGTGATATTTGTATTCATCTCATTGCTGTATAAGATTCTTTGGATTGAGCAGTTTGAAATCACTGTTTCTGTGGAATCTGAGAAAGACATCTGGAAACGCTCTTTAGAATATTCTGAAAAAGGAGTAATCTCGGAGAAAACCAGAAGGAAGCTTTCTGTGAAGCTGCTCTGTGTCATGTGAATTCTGCTCACACAGTTAAGCTTCACTATTCACAGAGCAGTATCATTTACTGCTGTTTAGTCTGCAAAGGGATATTCTGTTTTTGTTTAGTCTGCAAAGGGATATTCTGGAACCCTTTGAGGCTTACGGTGGGAAAGAAAAAGTCTTTAAATAGAAACCGGAGAGAAGATTTTTGGGGAGTTACTTTATGACATGTGCGTTCCATTCACAGAAATATACCTTTCTTCTCATATAAGATTCCGGAATCCCTTTTGGAGAAAAAGGTACCAAGAGACATTCGGGAGTATAGGGTAGGCTATTGTGACAAATGAAATATCCTCAGAGAAAGACTGGAAAGAAGATTTCTTTGAAACTGCTTTGTGTTAGATATATTTTTTCATCTTGCATAGTTAAAACTTTTCTTATATTATGCAGTTTGGAAACTCCGTCATGCCCAGTTCTGCGAAGGGACATTCGGGAGCACACACATTCAGGCCTACGGTGAAAGAGGAGATATCTTCTAAAATAAAATCAAAGAAGAAAGAGCAGTACATCACAAAGTAACTTCTCAGAAAGCTTCTATCCAGTTTTTATTTGAAGATATCTTCTCTTTCACTGTACATCTCATAAACACACATCGGTCTTTGAGGTGTCTGTGAAGGGAGAGTAAGTGGGAACCGGGGGCCTGTGACGAGCAAGGAAATGTCCTTCCATTGAAAATTGGAGAGAAGCTTTCTTGTATTCATCTCATGGAGTTACATCTTTCTTTGGACTGGCAGTTTCAAATCACTCTTTTTTGGACTCTGAGAAATGACATTTGGAAATCCTCCTTAGAATATCCTGAAAAAGAAATAACCTCAGAAAGAAACTAGAGGGAATTTTTCTGTGAAACTGCTCTGTGTCTCGTGAATTCTGCTCACACAATTAAGCTTCTCTTTTAATTGAGATGTATGATAACACTGTTTATGTTTAGTCTGTGAAGGGATATTCAGGAGCGCTTTTAGACTTACGGTGAGAGGAAACATCTTCAGGTAGAAACTGGAGAGAAGCTTTCTGAGAAGCTGCTTTGTGACGTGTGCATTTCACTCACAGAAATATACCTTTCTTCTCCTAGAGGATTCCGGAATACCATTTGCAGAAAAAGCTACCAAGAGATATTCGGGAGTATAGCGATGACTATGGTGAAAAAGGAAATATTTTCAGAAAAAAACTGGAAAGAAGATTTCTGTGAAACTGCTTTGTGTTAGAAATATTTATTCATCTCACGTAGTTAAAACTTTAATTGTATTACACAGTTGGGAAACTCCCTCATGCACAGATTCATGAAGGGACATTAGGGAGCACATTCAGGCCTATGGTGAAAGAGGAGAAATCTTCAGATAAAAACTGGATAGAAGCTTTCTGAGAAGCTACTTTTGTGATGTATGCATTCCACTCAGGGAGTTATACCTGTTTTCTAACAAGGCAGTGTTTGAACCCTGTTCCTTTGAAACCAAAAATATGATATTTTGGAACGCATTGGGGACTATGGCGAATAGTGAAATATACTGAAATAATATCGAGGAAGAAGCATTCCAAGAATCTGCTCTCTGATAAGTGAATTCACTTCCCAAAGTTAATGCTTACTCTATTTTGCCCAGTTTCGAAACTTTGTCTTTTTAGAATCTGTGAAGGGATATTTAGTGACACCCGGAGGCTTGTGGTGAGGGAGGAAATGCCTTCCGATGAAACCTGCAGAGAAACGTTCTGAGCAACTGCTTTGTGATGTGTGTATTCGTCTCATAGATTTAAATCATTCTTTGTATTGAGCACGTTGAAATCACTTTCTGGCTGCTGAAGAAGGACATTTGGGAACGATCCTTAGAATACGGAGAAAGAAATATCCTTAGGTAAAATCCAGAAGGAAGCTTTCTGTGAAACTTCTCTGTGTCATCTTATTTTCTCTCACTCAGGTAAGCCTCTGTTTTCATTAAGCAGGTTTTTAGACCTGTGTATGTTTAGCGTGTGCTGGGATATTTGGGAGCACTTTGAGGCTAACGGTGAAAAAGGAAATATGATCAGAGAGAAACTGGAGAGAAGCTTTCCAAGGAACTGCTTTGCAATGTGTGCATTCCAATCACCGTGTTATACTTCTCTTCTCATACAGCGTCGGGGAAACCCTTTTGGAAAAACAGGTACCAAGTGATATTCGGGAGCATGTTGATGCCGATGGTGAAAAGGCAAATAGCCTCAGACAAAAACTGGAAAGATGCTGTCTAGGAAACTACTCTGTGATATGTGTAATCATGTCACATATATAAAGCTTTCTTTACATTACACAGCTTGGAAACTGTCATGGACGGATCTACGACGCGACCTTTGGGAGCACATTCTGGACTATGGTGAGAAAGGAAATATGTTCATAAAAACTGGAAAGAAGCTTTCTGTGAATCTGCTTTTTGAATGTTTATTTATCTCAAATAGATGAAGCTTTGTTTACGTTACACAGCTGGGAAACTCCCTCATGGCTCAATCCTCCAAGGGATATTTGGGATGACATTCGTGCCTATGGTGAAATAGGAAATATAGTCAGATAAAAACTGGAGAGAATCTTTCTGAGAAACTGTTTGGTGATGTGCACATTCCACTCAGGGATTTATAACTTTCTTCTCATAAGGCACCGTTTGACCACTGTTCCTGTAAAACCAAAAGAATGATATACGGGGCACTTTGAAGTCTACAGCAAAAAGTTAAATGCCGTCCAATAAAATACAGAAAGAAGCACTCGAAGGAACTGCTCTCTGACATGTCAATTCTTTTCACAGTGTTTAAGCTTACTCTGCATTTCCCAGTTTGAAAGTCGGTCTTTGAGGGTTCTGCGAAGGGATAATAAGTGGCAAACAGAGGCCTGTGTGAGGCAAGGAAATGTCTTAAATCCAAAATCGGAGAGAATCATTCTACACAACTCTTTTGTAATGTTTGCATTCATCTCATAGAGTTAAATCATTGTTTGGATTGAGCAGTTTGAAATCACTGTTTCTTTCGAATGTGAGAAAGGAGATTTGGAAATCCTCCTTAGAATATCCTGAAAAAGAAATAACCTCAGAAAGAAGCTAGAAGGAAACTTTCTGTGAAACTGCTCTGTGTCACGTGAATTCTGCTCACAAAGTTGAGCTTCTCTTTTCACTGAGCTGTATCATAACAACGTTTTTGTTTAGTCTGTGAAGGGATATTCAGGAGCGTTTTGAGGCTGATGGTGAGAAAGGAAACATATTTAGATAGAAACTGGATAGAAGCTTTCTGAGGAACTGCTTTGTGACGTGTCTATTCCACTCACTGAAATATACATTTATTCTCTTAGAGGATTCCTTGATCCCTTTTGGAGGAAAAGCTACCAAGAGATATTCAGTAGTATAGCGATGACTATGGTGAAAAAGGAAGTATCCTCAGACAAAAACTGGAAAGAAGATTTCTGTGAAACTGCTTTCTGTTAGATATATTTATTCATATCGCATAGTTAATAATTGTATTGTATTACGCAGTTTGGAAACTGTCATGTACAGACCCGTGAAGGGACATTCGGGATCACATTCAGGCCTATGGTGAAAGAGGAGATATCTTCAGATAAAAACTTGATAGAAGCTTTCTGAGAAACTACTTTGTGATGTATGCATTCCATTCAGGGAGTTATACTTCTTTTCTCACAACTCAGTGTTTGAAATCTGTTCCTCTGAAACCGAAAAAATGATTTTTCAGAAAGCATTGAGGACTATGGCGAATAGTGAAATATACTGAAATAAAATCGAGGAAGAAGTGTTCCAAGAATATGCTCTCTGATATGTGCATTCAATTCACAGATTTAATGCTTACTCTATGTTTCCCAGTTTTGAAACTCTGTTTTTGAAGAATCTTTGAAGGGATATTAAGTGATGGCCAGAGGCTCACAGTGAGTGAGGAAACATCTTCTGATGAAACCTGCAGAGGAACGTTCTGAGCAAGTGCTTTGCGATGTGTGTATTCGTCTCCAGGAGTTAAACCATTCTTTGGATTGAGCAGCTTGAAATCACTGGTTTTGTGGAATCTGAGGAAGGACATTTGGGAACAATCCTTAGAATATGGAGAAAGAAATATCCTGAGGTAAAATTGAGAAGGAATCTTTCTGTGAAACTACACTGTGTCATCTTAGTTTCTCTCACTCAGATAAGCTTCTCTTTTAAATGATAAGTGTTCTAGCCCTGTACATCTTTAGCGTGTGATGGGATATTCGGGAGCATTTTGAGGCTTATGGTGAAAAAGGAAATATGATCAGACCTAAACTGGAGAGAAGCTTTCCGAGGAACTGCTTTGTGACTTGTGCATTCCAGTCACAGTGTTATACCTCTCTTCTCATACAACGTCGGGGAAACCATTTGGGAGAAACAGGTACGAAGTGATATTCGGGAGCATTCTGATATTCATGGTGAAAAGGTAAATACCCACACACAAAAACTGGAAAGAAGCTTTCTAGGGAACTACTCTGTGATATGTGTAATTATCTCACATAGATAAATCTTTCTTTATATTATGCAACTTGGAAACGGTCATGGAGGGATCCACGAAGTTTCTTCTCATAAAGCACAGTTTGAACACTGTTCCTGTAAAACCAATAGAGTGATATTCGGAGCGCATTGAAGACTATGGCAAAAACTGAAATGTCGTCCATTAAAAAAAGGAAAGAATCACTCAAAGAAACTGCTCTGACATGTCCATTCTTTTCACAGGGTTGAAGCTTACTCTACATTTCCCAGTTTGAAAGTCATTCTTTGAGGTTTGTGCGAAGGGATAGTAAGTGGCTACCAGAGGCCTGTGTGAGGCTAGGAAATATCTTCCATTCAAAATCGGAGAGAAGCTTTCTGTGCAACACTTTTGTGATGTTTGTAATCATCCCTTAGTGGTAAATCATTTTTTGGATTGAGCAGTTTGAAATTACTGTTTCTGTATAATCTGAGAAAGGACACTTGGAAACGCTTTTTAGAATATCTGGAGAATGAAATAACCTCCGAGAGAAACCAAAAGGAAGCTTTCTGTGAAACTGCTCTGTGTCACGTGAGTTTTGCTCACACAGGCAATCTTCTCTTTTCATTGAGCTGTATCATAACACCGTTTTTTGTTTAGTCAGCGAAGGGATATTCTGGAGGGCTTTGAGGCTTACGGTGAGAAAGCAAACGTCTTCAGATAGAAACTGAAGAGAAGCTTTCTGAGGAGCTGCTTTGTTATGTGTGCATTCCGCTCAGAGAAATATAGCTTTCTTCTCCTAGAGGATGCCGGAATCCCTTTCAGAGAAAAAGCTACCAAGAGATATTCCAGAGTCGACGAAGGTGAAAAAGGAAATATCCTCACACAAAAACTGGAAAGGAGATTTCTGTGAAACTGCTTTGTGTTAGATATATTTATTCGTCTCGCATAGTTAAAACTTTAATTATATTACGCAGTTTGGAAACTCCATCAGGCACAGATCTGCAAAGGGACATTCGGGAGCACATTGAGCCATACGGTGAAAGAGGAGATATCTTCAGATAAAAACTGGATAGAAGCTTTCTGAGAAACAACATTGATATGTATGCATTCCACTCAGGGAGTTATACCTCTTTTCTCACAAGGCAGTGTTTCAACACTGTTCCTGTGAAACTGAAAAAGTGATACTTCAGAACGCATTGAGGACTATGGCGAATAGTGAAATATACTGAAAAAAAATCGAGGAAGAAGCCTTCCAAGAATCTGCTCTCTGATATGTGAATTCACTTCACAGAGTTAATGCTTACTCTATGTTGCCCAGTTTCGAAACTCCGTGTTTGAAAAATCTGAGAAGGGATATTTTTTGACGCCCGGATGCTTTTGGTGAGCGAGGAAATGCATTCCATGAAAACATGCAGAGTAACGTTCTGAGCAACTGCTTTGCGATGTTTGTATTCGTCTCATTGAGTTAAACCATTATTTGGATCAAGCAGTTTGAAATCACTGTTTTTGTGGAATCTGAGGAAGGACATTTGGGAACGATCCATAGAATATGGAGAACGAAACATCCTCAGTTAAAATCCACAAGGAAGCTTTCTGTGAAACTGCTCTGTGTTGTCTTAATTCCTCTCACTCAGATAAGCCTCTCTTTTCATTGAGCAGTTTTCCAGCCTTGTGTATGTTTAGCGTGTGATGGGATATTTGGGGGCACTTTGAGGCTAATGGTGTAAAAGGAAATATGTTCAGACCAAAACTGGAGGGAAGCTTTCCGAGGAACTGCTTTGTGACGTGTGTATTCCACTCACAGTGTTATACTTCTCTTCTCATACAGCGTCGGGGAAACTCTTTTGGAGAAACAGGTTCCAAGTGATATTCGTGAGCATGTTGGTGCTGATGGTGAAAAGGGAAATAGCCTCAGACAAAAAATGGAAAGAAGCTTTCTAGGAAACTACTCTGTGATATGTCTAATCACCTCCCATAGATAAAGCTTTCTTTACTTTATGCAGCTTGGAAACTGTCATGGACGGATCCATGAAGGGAACTTCAGGAGCACATCTGGACTATGGTGAAAAAGGAAATATCTTCAGATAAAAACTGGAAAGAAGCTTTCTCTGAATCTCTTTTGAGCTATATTTATTCATCTCACATAGATGAAGTTTCCTTTACAATACACAGCTTGGAAACTCCCTCGTGGATGGATCCAAAAAGGGATATTTCGGATTACATTCGGGCCTATGGTGAAATAGGAAATAGAGTCAGATAAAAATTGGAGAGAAGCTTTCTGATAAATTGCTTGCTGATGTGTGCATTCCACTCAGGGAGTTATAACTTTCTTCTCATAAGGCACAGTTTGAACATGCTTCCTGTAAAACCATAAGAGTGATATCTCGTATGGAAACGGAAGACGTTTCCTTTCTCAACACAAGCCTCCACGCATCACTAAATATCCCTTCACAGATTCTTCAAAGACAGAGTTTCGAAACTGGGCAACATAGAGTAATCATTAACTCTGTGAACTGAATGCCTATATCAGAGAGCAGATTCTGGGAACGCTACTTCCTTGATTTTATTTTAGTTCATTTTGCTATTTGCCATAGTTTTCAATGCCTTCTGAAATATCACCTTTTCAGTTTTACAGGCACAGCGTGCAAACACTGCCTTGTGAGAAAAGAGGTACAACTCCCTGAGTGGAATGCATACATCACAAAGTAGTTTCTCAGAAAGCTTCTATCCAGTTTTTACCTGAAGATATCTCCTCTTTCACTGTAGGCCTTAATGTGCTCCCAAACATCCCTTCACGGATCTGTGCATGATGGAGTTTCCAAACTGCATAATATAATTAAAGATTTAACTACATGAGATGAATAAATATATTAACACAAAGCAGTTTCAGATAAATCTTCTTCCCAGTTTTTGTCTGAGGATATTTCCTTTTTCACCATAGACTTACTTTTCCTCCTGAAAATCTGTTTGTAGCTTTTTCGCCAAAAGAGATTTCAGAATCCTCTAGTAGAGGAAAGGTATATTTCCCTGAATGGAATACACACGTCACAAAGCAGCACCTCAGAAAGCTTCTCTCCTGTTTCTATCTGAAGACGTTTCCTTTCTCACCATAAGCCTCAAAGCCCTCCAGAATATCCCTTCGCAGGCTAAACAAAAACATTGTTATGATACAGCTCAATGAAAAGTGAAGCTTAACTGTGTGAGCGGAATACTCGTGACATAGAGCAGTTTCACAGAAACCTGCCTTCTGGTTTGTATCTGAGGTTATTTATTTTTCAGTGTATTCTCAGAGCATTTCCAAATGTCCTTTCTCAGAAACACAGAAACAGTGATTTCAAAGTGCTCAACCAAGGAATGATTTAACTCTATGAGATGCATACCAACATCACAAAAGATGTGCGCAGAAAGCTTCTCTCCCATTTTCAATGGAAGACATTTCCTTGCCTCACACAACCCTCTGGTCACCACTAGATATCCCTTCACAGAACCCTCAAAGATGGACTTTCAAACTGAGAAATGTAGAGTAAGCTTTAACCCTGTGAAAAGAATGGATATGTCAGAGAGCAGCTTCTTCGAGTGCTTCTTTCTGTTTTTTCTTGGACGACATTTCACTTTTTGCCGTAGTATCCAATGTGCTCCAAATATCAGTGTTTTGGTTTTAAAGGAACAGTATTCAAACTGTGCCTTGCAGAAGAAAGTTATAACTCCCTGAGTGGAATGCACACATCACCAAGCAGTTTCTCAGAAAGCTTCTCTGCAATTTTTATCTCACTATATTTCCTCTTTCACCATAGTCCTGAAAGTGATCCCAAATATCCCTTTGCTGATCCATCCATGAGGGAGTTTTCAAGCTGTGTAATGCAAGGAAAGCTTCATCTATGTGAGATGAATAAACATAGTGAAAAGCACGTTCACATAAAGCTACGTTCCAGATTTTATCTGAAGATATTTCCTTTCTCCCCATAGTATAGAATGTACTCCCAAAGGTCCCTTTGTGGATCCATCCACGATAGTTTCCAAGCTGTGTAATTTAAAGAAAGCTTTATATTTGTGAGATGATTACACATATCACAGAGTAGTTTCCTGAAAAGCTTCTTTCCATTTTTTGTCTGAGGCTATTCCCTTTTCACCATCGGCATCAACATGCTCCCGAATATCACCTGGTTCCTGTTTCTCCAAAACTGTTTCCCTGATGCTGTATGAGAAGAGAGGTACAATACTGTGACTGGAATGCACACGTCACAAAGGATTTCCTTGGAAAACTTCTCGCCAGTTTCGGTCTGAGCATATTTCCTTTTTCACCGTTAGCCTCAAAGTACTCCAGAATATCCCATCACACGCTAAACATACACAGGGTTAGAAGACAGCTCAATGAAAAGAGAGACCTAGCTGAGTGAGAGGAACTAAGACGACATTGAGCAGTTTCACAGAAAGCTACCTTCTGGATTTTTCCTGAGGATATTTCTTTCCTCATATTCTAAGGATTGTTCCCAAATGTGCTTCCTCAGATTCCTCTAAAACAGTGATTTCAAGCTGTTCAATCCAAAGAATGGTTTACCTCTATGAGAAGAATACACGCATCACAAAGCACTTGCTCAGGACGTTTCTCTGCAGGTTTCATCGGAAGGCATTTGCTCGCTCACCAGAAGCCTCCAGGTGTCACTAAATATCCCTTCACAGATTCTTCAAAGACAGTATTTCAAAACTGTGCAGCATATAGTAACATTAAATCTGTGAACTCAATGCCTATATCAGAGAGCAGATTCTGGGAACGCTTCTTTATTGATTTTATTTCAGTATATTTCTCTATTCACCATAGTCCTCAATGCGTTTTGAAATATCACATTTTCGGTTTCACAGGAACAGTGTGCAAAGATGGCCTGGTGAGAAAAGAGGTATAACTCATTGAGTGGAATGCATACATCACAAAGTAGTTCCTCAGAAAGCTTCTATCCAGTTTTTATCTGAAGATACGTCCTCTTTAACCGTACACCTGAATGTGCCTCTGAATGTCCGTTCGCAGATCTGTGCATGACGGAGTTTCCAAACTGTGTAATATAATTTAAGTTTTAACTATGTGAGATGAATAAATATATCTAACACAAAGCAGTTTCACAGAAATCTTCTTACCAGGTTTGTCTGAAGATATTTCCTTTTTCACCAGAGAAGTCACTATACTCCTGAATGTATCTTAGTAGCTTTTACTCCAAAAGGGATTCCGGAATTCTCTAGGATATGAAAGGTATATTTCTGTGAGTGGAATGCACACGTCACAAAGAAGCTCCTCAGAAAGCTTCTCTCCAGTTTCTATCTGAAGACGTTTCCTTTCTTACTCTAAGCCTCAAAGACCTCCAGAGTATCCCTTCGCAGGCTGAGCCAAAACAGTGTTATGATACAGCTCAATGAAAAGAGCGTTTCCAAATGTCCTTGCTCAGCTTCCACATAAACTGTGATTTCAAACTGCACCATCCAAAGAATGATTTATCGCTATGAGATGTATACAAACATTACAAATGAGTTGCGTAGAAAGCTTCTCTACGATTTTAAATGGAAGAAATTTCCTTGCCTCCCACAGTCCTCTGGTCACCACTTATTATCCATCCGGTTTCTCTCTGAGGTTATTTCTTTTTCGGGATAATCTAAAGAGTGTTTCCAAATGTCCTTCTCAGATTCCAGAGAAACAATGATTTCAAACTGCTGAATCTAAAGAATGATTTAACTCTGAGATGAATACAAACATTCCAAATAAGTTGCGCAGAAATCTTCTCTCGAATTTTTGATGGAAAACATTTCCTTGCCTCACACAGGCCTCCAGTTGCCACTTACGATCCCTTCACAGAACCCTCAAAGATCGACTTTCACAATGGGAAATGCAGAGTAAGCTTTAACACTGTGAAAATAATGGACATTTAAGAGTGCAGTTTCTTCGAGTGCTTCTTTCTGTTTTTTAGTGGGCGACATTTCACTTTTTATTGGGCGAAATTTCACTTTTTATTGGGAGACATTTCACTTTCACACAGTCTTCAATGTGCTCTGAATATCACTCTTTTGGTTTTACTGGAACAGTGTTCAAACTGTGCCTGATGAGAAGAAAGTTTAATTCCCTGAGAGGAATGCACACATCACCAAGCAGTTTCTCAGAAAGCTTCTCTCCACGTTTTATCTGACTATATTTCCTCTTTCACCATAGGCCCGAATGTGATCCCAAATATCCCTACGTGAATCCATCCAAGAGGGAGTTTCCAAGCTGTGTAATGTAAAGAAAGCTTCATCTATGTGACAAGAATAAACATAGCAAAAAGCAGATTCACAGAAAGGTTCTTACCAGTTTTTATCTGAAGATATTTCCTTTTTCACCCTAGTCTTGAATGTGCTCCGGAAGATCCCTTCGTGGATCTGTCCATGACTGTTTCCAGGCTGCATAATGTGAAGAAAGCTTTATCTATGTGAGATGACTACACATACCACTGAGTAATGTTTGGAATAACGGAGGCAAGATTGCGCATTTCCGTGTTCTTCTTCACCAACTCTTCCCTTGTGAGCGAAAATGCAGCTGGCGCCCGGGAAAGTGCAGACCAACCCCACATGCGCCATGTGATGTCAATCCGAAGAGACCACAATTTACCTGGTGGCACCTGCGGAGCCTTGCCCCCCCGACACACCCATGCCCTGCCGCTCCTGGCGGGCGTGCCTCGTGGGCTTCCTTAGCCCCTACTTTTTTCGGGAGTGGGCGACTCTCTTGGCCTCCTTTGCTGGAGGCTGGCAGACTTCACCTTACACACCTTTTCTCCTTGAGCTAGATGACCAAAGAATAAATTTGCAGTTTTGCTTTTAGACTTGCCTACTCACTGGATCTTTTGTGCTCGCTCTGCTGGTTCTTAGAAAAATAAATTCATTGGTGCTGAAACCTGGGTGGTGGCTCCTCCTCTGGCCTATAAGGGTTGAGGAACCTCCTCCTGCTGCCACACCACAGACAGACCAGGATCTGAGACCCGCTACCCTTACTCTACTGGCCTCTCTGGGGTAAGTGCCCTTGTCTCCTCTTTACCTCCCTCGGCTAAAAATCCTGCACAGGTCCGAGGCTTACTTTTGAGCTGCCAAGTGGCTGGGGAGACCCGTTCAGGACGGAGACGACCGTCACCTGAAGGTAATCTCCACCTTGGCTCCAAGAGAATCCAGTCTGTCTCTGGTGATTTGAAAGGACGCTTTGAAGCCAGGCAGAGATCTCCATTGTGTAAGTAAAGAGGAAACAAGTGGGAAACCTCCAGTACAAATTTCCAAAGAGCACTCCCTTAGGGTGCCTCTTAGCCAATTTAAAAACCTTACAGCAGTTAATTTTCCTTTCCACTGCGGCATGGCCCCTATACAAACTAGATAATCAGTCTCAGTGGCCACCAGAGGGCACTTTAGACCATAATATTCTGATTGACCTCAGCAATTTCTGCCAGCGGCTAGGCAAGTGTCCCGAAATTTATTACATGGAAGGCTTTTGGGCCTTACACTCTCATCCAACTTGTGTAGCTGGAGTTCTTTGGTTCAGGTATTACTGGCCAAGGACGCTGGCTCACAGGGTCTTTATTCCTTTCTGTTCAGCCAGAAAGGAACCTAGGGTTTCCTTCTGTCTCCATACCCTCACCCCTGCCCTACACTCCTCCTTCATTTTTCAATCAGCTCCTGACATTTGTAAAAAACTTCAAAAGATAGAGGATGGTCTTCAGGCACCAATACAAGACCTGGTTAAATTAGCTTTTAAGGTCTATAACTCCACAGAAGAGACAGCTGAAGAACAGCAACAGGCTCGCCTCAAACTAAAGTTACAGCTCCTAGCAGTGGCTTTACAGACCAGTTGTAACCCCAGATCAGAGAGTACACACTCTGTAGACTGCAAGGTTACAAAAGGATCCTGCTATAGGTGCGGCAAGGCAGGACACAATGCCAACAGGTGTCCACGGGGTCCTCGAACCCAACGCAGTCTTGCTATAAGTGCAAGGAGTCAGGACATTGGGCCAGTGAATGTCCTAACCCTCGTTCACCAGCAACCCCCTGCCCTATTTGCCAACAGGAAGGACACTGGAAGTCTGATTGCCCCACCCTGGGAAATGGTGCCACATCTCGACATGACACCCTTTCCCAGGATCCTGGGAGCTTCTTCCAGCTCCTACATCTGGACGACGAGGACTGAAGGTGCTGAGACTCGGAGACCCCATCACCCTTGCCAAGCCATGGGTAACTCTCCTGGTAGGGGGTAAGACAATTAATTTTTTAATCGACAGCGGGGTATCTATTCTATTTTGTCGTCCTTCTCTGGACCTAGCCTTCCATCCAATTCACACCTTAATTGCTGCCTGGTCAACAAGTACTTTGCGCACTCGTTCCTCACTCCCAGCTAGAAAGGGCCCCCACCGAAAGCAGTGGAAATCAGTTCAACATTCCCCCACTCGCCTCACACTTACTAAATTTTCTTAATTATTTCATACTCCCCAGCCTTGCCAGGACCATCCTTTCGGGTTTTGTCTACATTCCAACAAATGTTTCCATTCCTAATTCCTATACTAATACTGTGTTTTATTTTATGTTTTGCCCCATTTTGATAAAATTTCTCCATGCCAAGATATAAGAAATCAATCACGTCATCTTCAACAAAATGCTTCTTCATCCGCACGTCCAAACACCAACCACAGGTCTCGACCTTAACGACCGCCCTTAACAGCAGGAAGTAGCCAGACAGATCACGGCACCCCTTTATCACTATCACCAATAAAAGGTTGGACTGTTTGGACGAACAGAGGCAAAATGGTGCATTTCCGGGTTCTTCATCACCAACTCTTCCCGTGTGCGCAAAAATGCAGCTGGCGCCCGGGAATGTGCAGATCAACCAGGCATGCGCCAGGTGATGTCAATCCGAAGAGACCAAGATTTACTTGGTGGCACCTTCAGAGCCTGTTCCCTCTAACTAGCCCTTGTCCTGCCTATTGCCCTTCCACTCCAAGAAAAGCTGCTCCTGGCAGGCGCACTGCGTGGGCTTCCTCAGCTCCTACTCTTGTCGGGACTGCATTAGGACGTCAGCCTAGGCGACTCTCTTGGCCTCCTTTGCCGGAGGCCAACAGACTTCAACTTACACACCTTTTTTCCTGGAGCTAGATGACCAAAGAGTAAATTTACAGTTTTACTTTTAGCCTTGCCTACTCGCTGGACCTTTTGTGCTTACTCTGGTGGTTCCTAGAACAACAAATCAAGTAGTTTCCTAGGAAGCTTCATTCCAGGTTTTCTCTGAGGCTATTTCCCTTTTCATCATCAGCATCAACATGCTCCTGAATATCATCTGGTACCTATTTCTCGAAAAGGGTTTCCCTGACACTGTATGAGAAGAGAGGTATAACACTGTGACTGAAATGCACAGGTTACAAAGCAGTTCCTCAGAAAGCTTCTCTCCAGTTTCGGTCTGAACTTACTTCTTTTTTCACCATCAGCCTCAATGTGTTCCCGAATATCCCATTACATGTAAACATACACAGGGCTAGAAAACTGTTCAGTGAAAAGAGAGGCTTATCTGAGTGAGAGAAATTAAAATGATACAGAGCAGTTTCACAGAAAGCTTCCTTCTGGATTTTACCTGAGTATATTTCTTTCTACATATTCTAAGGATATCCTTACTCAGATTCCACAAAAACACTGATTTCAAGCCGCTCAATCCAAAGAATGCTTTAACTCTAGAGATGAATACACACATCGCAAAGCAGTTGCTCAGAACTTTCTCTGCAGGTTTCATTGGAATATGTTTCCTTGCTCACCACAAGCCTCCAGGCGTCACTAAATATCCCTTCACAGATTCTTCAAAGACAGAGTTTCGAAAGTGGGCAACATAGAGTAAGCATTAACACTGTGAAGTGAATTCACATATCAGAGAACAGATTCCTGAAACACGTCTTACTCGATTTTATTTCAGTATATTTCACTATTCGCCATAGTCCTCAATGCGTTCCGAAATATCACTTTTGCGGTTTCAGGGGGAAAGAGTTCAAACACTGCCTTGTGAGAAAAGAGGTATAACTCCCTGAGTGGAATGTGTACATCACAAACTAGTTTCTCAGAAAGCTTCTATCCAGTTTTTATCTGCAGATGTCTCCTCTTTCACCATAGGCATGAATGTGCTCCCGAATGTCCCTTCGCGGATCTGTGCATGACGGACTTTCCAAACTGCGTAATAAATTAAAGTTTTTACTATGCGAGAATACATGTATCTAACACAAAGCAGTTTCACAGAAATCTTCTTTCTAGTTTTTGTCTGAGGATATTTCCTTTTTCACCATAGTCATCGCTATACTCCCGAATATCTCTTGGTAGCTTTTTCTCCAAAAGGAATTCCAGAATACTTTAGAAGAAGAAAGGTATATTTCTTGTTTTTATTACTATACTTTAAGTTCTAGGGTACATGTGCACAATGTGCAGGTTTGTTACATTTGTATACCTGTACCACGTTGTTGTGCTGCAACCGTCAACTTGTCAGCACCCATCAATTTGTAATTTATATCAGGTATACCTCCCAATGCAATCCCTCTCCCCTACACCCACCCCATGATAGGCCCCGATGTGTGATGTTCCCCTTCCCGAGTCCAAGTTATCACATTGTTCTGTTTCCACCTATGAGTGAGAACATGCGTTGTTTGGTTTTCTGTTCTTGTGATAGTTTGCTAAGAATGATGTTTTCCAGCTGCATCCATTTCCCTACAAAGATTGCAAATTCATCCTTTTTATGGCTGCATAGTATTCCATGGTGTATATGTGCCACATTTTCCTAATCCAGTCTGTTACTGATGGACATTTGGGTTGATTCCAAGTCTTTGCTATTGTGAATAGTGCCGCAATAAACATACATGTGCATGTGTCTTTATAGCACCATGATTTAGAACAAAGCCAGAGGCATCACGCTACCTGATTTCAAACTATACAACAAGGCTACAGTAACCAAAAGAGCATGGTACTGGTATCTAAACAGAGATATACCAATGGAACAGAACACAGTCCTCAGAAATAGTACCACACATTTACAGCCATCTGATCTTTGATAAACCTGAGAGAAACAAGAAATGGGGAAAGGATTCCCTATTTAATAAAAGATGCTGGGAAAATTGGCTAGCCATAAGTAGAAAGCTAAAAATGGATCCTTTCCTTACTCCTTATACGAAAATTAATTCAAGATGGATAAGAGAGTTAAATGTTAGAACTAATACCATAAAAACCCTAGAAGAAAACCTAGGTAGTACCATTCAGGACATAGGCAAGGGAAAGGACTTCATGTCTAAAACAGCAGAAGAAATGTATATTTCTGTGAGTGGAATGCACATGTCACAAAGCAGTTGTTCAGAAAGATTCCAGTTTCTATATGAAGGCGTTTCCTTTCTCACCATAAGCCTCAAAGCCCTCCAAACTATCCCTTCACAGACTAAGCAAAAACAGTGTTATGATACAGCTCAACAAAAAGAGAACCTTAACTGTGTGAGCGGAATTCACGTGACACAGAGCAGGATCACAGAAAGCTTTCTTCTGTTTCTTTCTGAGATTATTTCTTTTTCAGGATATTCTAAACAGTGTTTCCAAATGATTTACGGCTGTGATATGAATACACACATCACAAAAGATTTGCCCAGAACGCTTCTCAAACTGGGAAATGTAGAGTACACTTTAACACTGTGAAAATATGGACCTGTCAAAGAGCAGTTTTTTCGAGTGCTTCTCTCTGTTTTTTATTGGACGACATTTCACTTTTTGCCATAGTTTTCAATGTGCTCTGAATTTCAATCTTTTGCTTTTACAGGAACAGTGTTCAAACGGTGCCTTATGAGGAGAAAGTTATAACTCTCTGAGAGGAATGCACACATCACCAAGCAGTTTCTCAGAAAGCTTCTCTCCAGTTTTCATGTGACTATATTTCCCCTTTCACCATAGGCCCATATGACATCCCAAATATCCCTTCGTGGATCCATCCACGAGGGAGTGTCCAAGCTGCGTAATGAAAGAAAGCTTCATGTATGTGAGGTGAATAAACATAGCAAAAAGCAGATTCACGGAAAGCTTCTTTCCAGTTTTTATCTGAAGATATTTCTTTTTTCACCATAGTCCAGAATGTGCTCCAAAGGTCCCTTCGTGGATCCGTACATGACAGTTTCCAAGCAGCGTAATGTAATGTTCAATGAAAAGAGAAGTTTAACTTTGTGAGCGGAATTCATGTGACAAAGAACAGTTTCACAGAAAGCTTCCTTCTGGTTTCTTTCTGAGGTTTTTTGTTTTTCAGGATATTCCATAGAGCGTTTCCAAATGTCCTTTCTCAGATTCCACAGAAACAGTGATTTCAAAGTACTTAATCCAAAGAAATATTTAGCTCTATGAGATGAATACAAACATCATGAAAGAGTTGCACAGAACGTTTCTCTCTGATTTTCCATGAAAGACATTTTCTTGCCTCACACAGGCGTCTGGTTGCCACTTAGTATCCCTTCACAGAACCGTCAAAGACTGACTTTCAAACTGGGAAATATAGAGTAAGCTTTAACCCTGTGAAAAGAATGGACATGTCACAGAGCAGTTTCTTCGAGTGTTTCTTTCTGTTTTTTATTGGACGACATGGACTCTGTGCCATAGTCTTCAATGTGCTCCGAATATCACTGTTTTGGTTTTACAGGAACAGTGGTCAAACTGTGCTTTATGAGAAGAAACTTCGTGGTTCCTTCCATGACAACTTCCAAGATGTGTAATGTAAAGAAAGCTTTATCTATGTGAGCTGATTACACATATCACAGAGTCATTTCCTAGAAAGCTCTTTCCAGTTTTTGTCTGCGGCTATTTTGCTTTATACCATCGGCACCTGCATGCTCCCGAATATCACTTGGTAGTTGATTCTCCAAAAGGGTTTCTCCGACGCTGTAATAGAAGAGAGGTATAACACTGTGAGTGGAATGCACACGTCACAAAGCAGTTCCTCGGAAAGCTTCTCTCCAGTTTCGGGCTGAACATATTTCCTTTTTCACTGTTTGCTTCAAAGTGCTCCCAAATATCTCATCACATGCTAAACATACACAGGGCTAGAATACTGCTCAATGAAAAGAGATACTTATCTGAGTGAGAGGAATTAAGATGACACAGAGCAGTTTCACAGAAAGCTTCCTTCTGGATTTTACCTGAGGATATTTCTTTCTCCATATTCTAAGGATCATTCCCAAATGCCCTTCCTCAGATTCCACAAAATCAGTGATTTCAAGCTTCTGAATCCAAAGAATGTTTTACCTCTAGGAGAAGAATACACACATCGCAAAGCAGTTGCTCAGAACGTTTCTATACGCAACTCTTTTGTGATGTTTGTGTTCATCTCATTGAGTTGAATCATTCTTTGGATTGAGCAGTTTGAAATCACTGTTTCTGTGGAATCCGAGAAAGGACATTTGGAAACGCTGTTTAGAATATCCTGAAAAAGAAATAACCTCAAATAGAAACCAGAAGGAATCTTTATGTGAACCCGCTCTGTGTCACGTGAATTCCACTCAAACAGTTAAGTTTCCCTTTTCATTGAGCTGTATCATAACACTGTTTTTGTTTAGTCTGCAAAGGGATATTCTGGGGGGCTTTGTGGCTTACACAGAGAAAGGAAACATCTTCAGATAGAAATTGGAGAGAAGGTTTCTGGCAAGCTGCTTTTTGACGTGTGCATTCCACTCACAGAAATACGTTTTTCTTCTCCTAGAGGATTCCGGAATCTCTTTTGGAGAAAAAGCTACAAAACAGATATTCGGGAGTATAGGATAGGCTATAGTGAAAAAGGAAATATCCTCAGACAAAAACTGGAAAGAATATTTGAGTGAGACTGCTTTGTGTTAGATATATTTATTCATCTTGCATAGTTAAAACTTTAAATATATTATGCAGTTTGGAAACTCCGTCATGCACACATCCGCGAAGGGACATTTGGGAGCACATTCAGGCCTACGGTGAAAGAGCAGATATCTTCATATAAAAACTGGATGGAAACTTTCTGAGAAACTACTTTGTGATGTATGCATTCCACTCAGTGAATTATACCTCTTTCGTCACAAGGCAGTGTATGAACACTGTTCCTGTGAATTTGAAAATGTGATATTTCAGAATGCATTGAGCACTATGGTGAATAGTGAAATATACTGAATTAAAATCTACGAAGAAGCATTCCAAGAATCTGCTCTCTGATATGTCCATTCACTTCACAGAGTTAATGGTTACTCGATGTTGCCCAATTTTGAAACTCTCTCTTTTATGTATCTGTGAAGAGATATTTAGTGACGCCTGGAGGCTTCTGGTGAGCGAGGAAACATCTTCCGATGAAACCTGCAGCGAAATGTTCTGAGCAACTGCTTTGCGATGTGTGTATTCGTCTCATAGAGGTAAACCATTCTTTGGATTTAGAAGCTTAAAATCACTATTTTTGTGGAATCTGAGGAAGGACATTTGGGAATGACCCTTAGAATATGGAGAAAGAAATATCCTCAGGTAAAATCCAGAAGGTAGCTTTCTGTGAAACTGCTCACTGTCGTCTTAATTTCTCTCACTCAGTTAAGTCTCTCTTGTCATTGAGCAGTTTTCTAACCCTGTGTATGTTTAGCATGTGATGGGATATTCGGGAGCACTTTGAGGCTAATGGTGAAAAAGGAAATATGTTCAGACTGAAACTGGACAGAAGCTTTCCGAGGAAATCGTTTGTGACGTGTGCATTTCAGACACTGTGTTATGCCTCTCTTCTCATACAGCGTCAGGGAAACCCCTTTGGAGAAACAGTTACCAGGTGTTATTTGCGATCATGTTGATGCCAATGGTGAAAAGGGAAATAGCCTCAGACAAAAACTGGAAAGAAGCTTTCTAGGAAACTACTCTGTGATATCTGTAATCATCTCACATAGATAAAGCTTTCTTTACATTACGCAGCTTGGAGACTGTTCATGGACGGATCCATGAAGGGACCTTCGAGAGCACATTCTGGACTATGGTGAGAAAGGAAATATCTTCAGAAAAAAACTGGAAAGAAGGTTTCTGTGTATCTGCTTTATGCTATGTTTATTCATCTCACATAGATGAAGCTTTCTTTACATTACACAGCTTAAAAACTCCCTCGTGGATGGTTCCACGAAGGGATATTTGGGATCACATTCGGGCCTATGGTGAAAGTGTTAATATAGTCAGATAAAAACTGGAGAGAAGCTTTCTGAGAAACTGCTTGGTGATGTCTGTATTCCACTTAGGGAGTTATAACTTTCTTCTCATAAGGCACAGTTAGAATACTGTTCCCGTAAAACTAAAGCGTGATATTCCGAGTATACTGAAGAATTTGGCAAAAAGTGAAACGTCATCCAATAAAAAACAGAAAGAAGCACTCGAACAAAGTGCACTCTGACATGTCCATTCTTTTCACAGGGTTAAAGCTTACTCTACATTTCCCAGTTTGAAAGTCGGTGTTTGAGGTTTCTACTGAAAGATAGTTTGTGGCAACCGGAGTTTTGTGGGAAGCAAGGAATTGTCTTAAATCAAAAATCGGGGAGAAGCTTTCTGCGCAACTTTTTTGTGATGTTTACATTAATCACATATAGTTAAATCATTCTTAGGATTGAACAGGTTGATATCACTCTTTCTGTGGAATCTGAGAAAGGACATTTGGAAACGCTTTTAGAATATCCTGAAAAAGAAATAACCTCAGACAGAAACCAGAAGGAAGCTTTCTGTGAAACTGCTCTGTGTCATATAAATTCCGCTCACACAGTTAAGCTTCTCTTTTCATTGAGATGCAACATAACACTGTTTTTGTATAGTCTGCGAAGGGATATTCTGGAGGGCTTTGAGGCTTAGAGTGAAAAAGGAAAGTCTTCAGATAGAAACTGGAGGGAAGCTTTCTGAGGAGCTGCTTTGTTACGTGTGTATTCCACTAACAGACATATACCTTTCTTCTCCTAAAAAATTCTGGAATCCCCTTTGGAGAAAAAGCTACCAAGAGATATTCAGGAATATAGTGACGACTATGGTGAAAAAGGAAATATCCTAAGACAAACACTGGAAAGAAGATTTCTGTGAAACTGCTTTGTGTTATATATATTTATTCATCTGACATAGTTAAAACTTTAATTATATTATGCAGTGTGGAAACTCCGTCATGCACCGATCCACAAAGGGACATTTGGGAGCAGATTGAGGCCTACAGTGAAAGATGAGATAACTTCAGGTAAAAACTGGACAGAAGCTTTCTGAGAAACTACTTTGTGATATATGCATTCCACTCAGGGAGTTATACCTCTTTTCTCACAAGGCAGTGTTTGAACACTCTTCCTGTGAAACTGAAAAAGTGATATTTTGGAATGCATTGAGGTCTATGGCGAATAGTGAAATATACTGAAATAAAATTGAGGAAGATACGTTCTAAGAATCTGCTCTCTGATATGTGCATTCACTTTATAGTGTTTGCGGTGTGTATATTCGTCTCCTAGAGTTATCCATTCTTTTGATGGAGTAGCTTGAAATCACTGTTTTTGTGTAATCTGAGGAAGGACATTTGGGAACAATCCTTAAAATAAGGAAAAGGAAATATCCTCAGGTAAAATCCAGAAGGAAGCTTTCTGTGAAACTGCTCTGTGTCGTCTTAATTCCTCTCACTCAGTTAAGCCTCTCTTTTCACTGATCAGTTTTCTCATCCTGTGCATGATTAGCATGTGATGGGGTATTCGGGAGTGCTTTGAGGCTTACACTGATAAAGGAAATATGTTCAGACCGAAACTGAAGAAAAGATTTCCAAGGAACTGCTTTGTGATGTGTACATTCCACTCACAGTGTTATACCTGTCTTCTCATAAAGCGTCGGGGAAACTCTTTTTTAGAGACAGGTACCAAGTGATATTCTGGAGCATGTTGATGCTGATGGTGAAAAGGGAAATAGCCTCAGAAAAAAACTGGAAAGAAGCTTTCTAGGAAACTATTCTGTGATATGTGTAATCACCTCACACAGATTAAGTTTTTTTTACATTAAGCTGCTTGGAAACTCTCAAGGACAGATCTATGAAGGGACCTTCAGGAGCACATTCAGGACTATTGTGAAAAAGGAAATATCTTCAGATAAATACTCGAGAGAATCTTTCTGTGAATCTGCATTTTCCTATTTTCATTCAACTCACATATTGGAAGCTTTCTTTACATTACATGGTTTGGAAGTCCCTCGAGGATGGATCCGTGAAGGGGTAGTAGGGATCACATTTGGGCCTATGGTGAAACTGCATTGTGACGTGTGAATACACTGCAGAGAGTTACACTTTCCTTTTCATTGACCCCTTTGCTAACACTCTTTTCTTGAAATCTGCATTGGGATATTTCTTAGCA
This sequence comes from Piliocolobus tephrosceles, assembly GCF_002776525.5. Taxonomy (NCBI): domain Eukaryota; kingdom Metazoa; phylum Chordata; class Mammalia; order Primates; family Cercopithecidae; genus Piliocolobus; species Piliocolobus tephrosceles. Next base: position 126,794,773 of record NC_045435.1, on the reverse strand, counting down.
CAATGAAGCTGATGGAGACAAAATAAATTTCCTCAAATAAAAACTAGAAAGTAGCTTTCTGAGGAACTACTTTGTGATATGTGAATTCATCTCACTGAGTTACAACTTTGTCTTCACGAAGCAGTTTGCTAACACTGTTGTCATGGAATCTGCAAAGTGATATTTGGGAGTGCATTGAGGCCGATGGTGAAAACAGAAGTATTCGCAGATAAAAACTGGAAAAAATCTTTCTGAGAAATTGCTTTCTGATGTGTGAGTTAATCACAAAAAGATTCACCATTCCCTTCTTGCAGCAGTTTGCTAACACTCTTGTTGTGGAATGTGCAAAGTGATATTTGGGAGCTCTTTGAGGGCTATGGTGAAAAAGGAAATATCCTCAGATAAAAACTGGAATGAAGTGTTCTGAGAAACTGTATTGTGTCTTGTGGATGCAACTCACAGGGTTACACTTTCCTTTTCATTGATCCGTTTGCTGACACTCTTGCCTTGAAATCTGCATTGGGATATTTCTTAGCACAATGAAGCTGACGGTGACAAAGGAAATTTCCTCAAGTAAAAACTAGAAAGTAGCTTTCTGAGAAACTTCTTTGTGACCTGGGAATTCATCTCATCGAGTTACATCCTTGTCTTCATGAAGCAGTTTGCTAACACTATTGTGGTGGAATCTGTAAAGTGATATTTGGGAGCACACTGAGCCCATGGTGAAAAAGGAAATATCCACAGGTGAAAACTGGAAAGAATTTCCCTGAGAAATGGCCTGCTGATACGTGAATTCATCACACGGAGATTCACCTTTCTCTTCTTGTAGCTGTGTGCTAACATTGTTTTCGTGGATTCTGTAAAGTGATATTTGGGACCTCATTGAGGGCTATGGTGAAAGAGGAAATATCCTCTGAGAAAAACCGGAATGAAACTTTCTGAGAAACTGCTTTGTGATGTGTGAATTCATTTCAAAATGTTACACCACTGTTTCACGGAGGAGTCTGCTACCACTGACTTTGTGGAAGCTCAGAAGTGATGTCTTGGATATCGTTGAATCCCATAGTGAATAATGAAATATCTTTAGACAAATCTACAGAGAAGCTTTCTCAGAAACTTCTCTGTTGTGGGTGAATTCAGCCTACAGTGTTAGATAATTGTTTTCATTTAGAAGTTTGCTAAGAGAGTTTTCACAGAAACTGCAATAAGACACACAGTGGCGCTCTGAGACCACAAATAACCTCAGCTCAATGAAGAAAGAAGCTTTCTGAGAAACTGGTCTGTGATACGTGCATTCAACTCACTAAGTTACTCCTGTTACAGTTACTTCTGTTAGCAGTTTGCTAACAGTGTTTTCGTGGAATCCGCAAAGTGATATTTGGGAGCGCCTTGAGGCCTATGATGAAAACAGAAATAATCTCAGATAATAACTAGAAAGAAGCTTTCTTAGAAGTTTCTTTGTGATGTGTCAATTCAACTCACAGAGTTACACTTACGTTTCATGGAGCAGTCGATTTACACTGTCTTTGAGGAACCTGAGAAGTGTTACCTTGGATCGCAATGAGGCCTACGCTGTTACAGGAAATATCCTCAATTAAAAACATGAAAGAAGCTTTGTGACAAAGTTCTTTGTGATATGTGAATTCATCTCACAGAGTAACAACTAAGTTTTCATGAAGCAGTTTGGTAACAGTGTTTTCGTGGAATCTGCAAAGAGATATTTGGGAGTGCCTTGAGGCCTATGGTGAAAACTGAAATATCCTTAGATAAAAACTAGAAAGAAGCTTCCTCAGAAGTTGCTTTCTGATGTGTGAATTGATAACACAGAGATACACTTTTCCCTTCTTGCAGCAATTTCCTAACCCTGTTTTTGTGGATTCTACCAAGTGATATTTGGGAGCTCATTGAGGGCTATGGTGAAAAAGGAAATATACTCAGATATAAACTAGAAAGTAGCTTTCTGAGAAACTTATTTGTGATATGTGAAGTCATCTCACCGAGTTACAAATTTGTCTTCACGATGCAATTTGCTAACACTGTTGTCGTGGAATCTGCAAAGTGATATTTAGAAGCTCTTTGAAAGCTGTGGTGAAAAAGTACATATCCTCTGATTTAAACTGGAAAGAAACGTTCTGAGAAACTGCATTATGATGTGTGAATGCAACTCACAGAGTTACACTTTTCTCTTCTGAGATCAGTTTGCTAACACAATTTTCTTGAAATCTGCAATTGGATTATTCTGAGAGTAATGAGGCTTATGGTGACAAAGAAAATATCCTCAGACAAAAACTAGAAAGAAGCTTTCTTAGAAACTTCTTTGTGATGTGTCAATTCATCTCACACTGATACCCTTACGTTTCATGGAGGAGTTGAACAACACTGTCTTTGAGGATCCTGAGAAGTGTTACCATGGATCGCATTGAGGCCTACGCTGTTACAGGAAATATCCTCAATTAAAAACGTGAAAGAAGCTTTGTGACAAACTTCTTTGTGATATGTGAATTCATCTCACAGAGTAACAACTTAGTCTTCATGAAGCAGTTTGCTAACAGTGTTTTCATGGAATCTGCAAAGTGATATTTGGGAGCGCATTGAGGCCTATGGTGAAAATGGAAATATCCTCAGATAATAACTAGAAAGAAGCTTTCTCAGAAGTTGCTTTTTGATGTGTGAATTCATAACAAAGAGATTAATTTTCCCTTCTTGCAGCAGGTTCCTAACACTGTTGTCGTGGATTATACCAAGTGATATTTGGGAGCTCATTGAGGGCTGTGGTGATAAAGGAAATATCCGCAGATAAAAACTGGAAAGAAGTGTTCTGAGAAACTGCCTTGTGACATGTGGATGCAACTCACAGAGTTACACTTTCCTTTTCATTGATGCATTGCTAAGACTCTTTTCTTGAAATCTGCATTGGGATAACTCTTAGCACAATGAAGCTGATGGTGACTAAGGAAATATCCTCAAAGAAAAACTAGAAATTAGCTTTTGAAGAAACTTCTTTGTGACATGTGAATTCGTCTCACCAGGTTACAACATTGTCTTCACGAAACAGTTTGATAACACTGCTGTTGTGGAATCTGCAAAGTGATATTTGGGAGCTCACTGAGGTCTATGGTGAATAAGGAAATATCCTCTGAGAAAAACCGGACTGAAGCTTTCTGAGAAACTGCTTTATGATATGTGAATCCATTTCAAATTGTTACACCACTGTTTCATGGAGGAGTCTGCTAGCACTGACTTTGTGGAAGCTCAGAAGTGATGTCTTGGATATCGTTGAATCTCATGGTGAATAATGAAATATCTTTAGACAAATCTGCAGAGAAGCCTTCTCAGAAACTTCTTTCTTGTGGGTGAATTGAGCTCACAGGGTTAGATGATTGTTTTCATTCAGGAGCTTGCTAACAGTGTTTTCACAGAAACTGCAATATGACACACAGTGGCGTTCCAAGACCACAAATAACCTCAGCTCAAAGAAGAAAGAAGCTTTCTGAGAAACTGCTCTGTGATGTGTGAATTCAACTCACTGAGTTACTTCTGTGTTTCATGGAGCCGTTGGCTAGCCCTGTTTTTGTGGAATCTGAGAAGTGATATTTCGGATCTCTTTGATGACTACAGGGCCAAAGGAAGTATCCTCCGTTAAAAATGAGAAAGAAGCTTTCTGAGAAACTTCAGTGTGATCTGTGAATTCATCTCACAGAGTTACACCATTCTCCTCATGAAGCCATTCGCTAAGACTGTTCTCTTGGAATTTGCAAAGTGATATTAGGGAACCCAGTGAGGGTTATGGTGGAAAAGAAAATCACTTCAGATTACAACTGGAAGGAAGCGTTGTGAGAAACTGCATTGTGACTTGTGAAAACAACTCACAGAGTTACACTTTCCTTTTCATTGATCCGTTTGCTAACACTCTTTTCTTGAAATCTAAATTGGGTTATTGCTTAGTGCAATGAAGCTGAAAGAGACAAAGGAAATATCCTCAAATAAAAACTAGAAAGTCGCTTTCTGAGAAACTTCTTTGTGATATGTGAATTCATCTCAGCGACTTACAACTTTGTCTTCATGAAGCTGTTTGCTAACACTGCTGTCGTGGAATCTGCAAAGTGATATTTGGGAGCGCATGGAGGCCCATGGTGAAAACAGAAATATCCTCAGATAAAATCTAGAAAGAAGCTTTCTGAGAAATTGCTTGGTGATTTCAGAATTCATCACAAAGACATTCACCTTTCCCTTCTTGTAGCAGTTTGCTAACAGTGTGTTTGTGGAATCTGCAAAGAGATATTTGGGAGCGTATTGAGGCCTATGCTGAAAACAGAAATATCCTCAGATAATAACTAGGAAGAAGCTTTCTCAGAAGTTGTTTTCTGATGTGTGAATTCATGACACAGAGATTCACTTTTCCCTTGTTGCAGCAGGTTTCCAACACTGTTGATGTGGATTCTGCCAAGTGATATTTGGGAGCTCATTGAGGGCTGGGATGAAAAAGGAAATATCCTCAGCTTATAACTGGAAAGAAGCACTCTGAGAAACTGCCTTGTGACATGTGGATGAAACTCACAGAGTTATACTTCCCTTTTCATTGATCCCTTGCTAAGACTCTTTTCTTGAAACCTGTATTGGGATATCTCTTAGCACCATGAAGCTGACGGTGACAAAGGAAATATCCTCAGAGAAAAACTAGAAAGTAGCTTTCTGAGAAACTCCAATGTAACATGTGAATTCATCTCACCGAGTTACAACTTTGTCTTCACGAAGCAGTTTACTAACACTGCTGTCATGGAATCTGCAAAGTGATATTTGGGCACTCATTTGGGCCATGGTGAAAAAGGAAATATCCTCAGATTAAAACTAGAAAGAAGCATTCTGAGAAACTGCATTATGATGTGTGAATGAAACTCACAGAGTTACACTTTTCTATTCAGAAATCAGTTAGCTAACGCAGTTTTCGTGAAATCTGCAATTGGATACTTAAGAGCGCATTGAGGCTTACAGTTACAAAGGAAATATCCTCAGGCAAAAACTACAAAGAAGCTTTCTTAGAAACTTCTTTGTGATGTGTCAATTCATCTCACAGAGTTATTCTTAGGTTTCGTGGAGCAGTCGATTACACAGTCTTTGAGGAACCTGAGAAGTGCTACCTTGGAACGCATTGAGGCATACACTGCTACAGGAAATATCCTCAATTAAATACATGAAAGAAGCTTTTTGACAAACGTCTTCATGATATGTGAATTCATCACACAGAGTAACAACTTAGTCTTCATGAAGCAGTTTGCTAACAGTTTTTTCGTGGAATTTTCAGTGATATTTGAGAGCACATTGAGGCCTATGTTGACAATGGAAATATCCTCAGATAATAACTAGAAAGAAGCTTTCTCATAAGTTGCTTTCTGATGTGTGAATTCATAACACAGAGTTTCACTTTTCGGTTCTTGCAGCAGGTTCCTAACACTGTTGTCATGGATTCTGCCAAGTGATATTTGGGAGCTCATTGAGGGGTGTGGTGAAAAAGGAAATATCCTCAGATAAAAACTGGAAAGAAGCGTTCTGAGAAACTGCATCGTGACATGTGGATGCAACTCACAGATTTACATGTTCCTTTTCATTGATCAATTTGCCAAGACTCTTTTCTTGAAATCTGCATTGGGATATCTCTTAGCACAATGAAGCTGACAGTGACAAAGGAAATATCCTCAGAGAAAAACTAGAAAGTAGCTTTCTCAGAAACTTCTTTGTGACATGTAAATTCAACTCACCGAGTTACAACTTTGTCTTCATGAAGCAATTTGCTTACAGTTTAGTCGTTGGATCTGCAGAGTGATATTTGAGAACTCATTGAATGCTATGGTGAAAAATGAATTATCCTCAGATTAAAACTGGAAAGAAGCGTTCTGAGAAACTGCATTATGATGTGTGAATGCAACTCACAGAGTTACACTTTTCTCTTCAAAGATCATTTTGCTAACACAGTTTTCTTGAAATCTGCAATTGGATACTTCTGAGCGCAATGAGGCTTACAGTGACAATGGAAATATCCCCCGACAAAAACTACGAAGAAGCTTTCTTAGAAACTTCTTTTTGATGTGTCAATTCATCTCACAGAGTTACACATAGGTTTCATGGAGCAGTCGACTAACACTTTAAGGAACCTGAGAAGTGCTACCTTGGATCACATTGAGGCCTACGTTGTTAAAGGAAATATCCTCAATTAAAAACGTGAAAGAAGCTTTGTGACAAACTTCTTTGTGATATGTGAATTCATCTCACAGAGTAACAACTTAGTCTTCATGAAGCAGTTTGCTAACAGTGTTTTCGTGTAATCTGCAAAGTGATATTTGGGAACGCATTGGGGCCTATGGTGAAAACGGAAATATCCTCAGATAATAACTAGAAAGAAGCTTTCTAAGAAGTTGCTTTCTGGTGTGTGAATTCAATGCAGAGAGATTCACTTTTCCCTTCTTGCAGCAGGTTATTAACAATGTTGTCGTGGATTCTGCTAAGTGATATTTGTGAGCTCATTGAGGGCTGCGGTGAAAAAGGAAATATCCTCAGATAAAAAGTGGAAAGATACATTCTGAGAAACTGCATCGTGACATATGGATGCAACTCACAGAGTTACACGTTCCTTTTCATTGATCCGTTGATTTCTTTTCTTGAAATCTGCATTGGCATAACTCTTAGCACAATGAAGGTGATGGTGACAAAGGAAATATCCTCAGAGAAAAACTGGAAAGTAGCTTTCTGCGAAACTTCTTTGTGACATGTGAATTCATCTCACTGAGGTACAACTTTGTCTTCATGAAACAGTTTGCTAACGCTGTTATCGTGGATACTGCCAAGTGATATTTGGGAGCTCATTGAGGGCTGTGGTGAAAAAGGAAATATCCTCAGATAAAAACTGGGAAGACGTGTTCTGAGAAACTGTCTTGGGACATGTGGATGCAACTCACAAAGTTACACTTTCCTTTTCATTGATACGTTGCTAAGACTCTTTTCTTGAAATCTTCATTGGGGTACATCTTAATGCAATGAAGCTGAAAGTGACAAAGGAAATATCCTAAGATGAATACTAGAAAGAAGCTTTCTTTGAAACTTCTTGGTGATGTGCGAATTTATCTCACAGAGTTACTCTTATGTTTCATGGAGCAATCCATTAACACTGTCTTTGAGGAACATGAGAAGGGCCATTTTGGATCACATTGAGGCCAACGCTGATAAAGGAAATATCATCAGTTAAAGACGTGAAAGAAACTTTCTGAAAAACTTTTTTGTGATTGGTGAATTCACCTCACAGTGTTCCAACTTAGTCCTCAAGAAGCAGTTTGCTAACACTCTTTTCATGGAATCTGCAAAGTGATATTTGGGAGCCCTTGGGGCCCATAGTGAAAAAGGAAATATCCTCAGATAATAACTAGAGAGAAGCTTTCTGAGAGATTGCTTTGTGATGTGTGACTTCATCACACAGAGTTTCACCCTTCCCTTCTTGGAACAGTTTCCTAACACAGGTCTCGTGGATTCTGCAAAGTGATATTTGGGAGCTCATTGAGGGCTATGGTGAAAAAGGAAATATCATCAGGTGAAAATTTGAAAGAAGCCTTCTGAGAAACTGCATTGTAATGTGTGAATGCAACTGGCAGAGTTACACGTTTCTCTTCAGTGATCAGTTTGCTAACACAGTTTTCTTGAAATCTGCAATGGGATACTTCTTAATGCAGTGAAGCTTACGGTGACAAAGGAAATATCCTCAGATGAAAACTAGAAAGAAGCTTTCTTAAAAACTTCCTGGTGATGTGTGAATTCATCTCACCGAGTTACACGTAAATTTCGTGGAGCAGTCCAATAACACTGTCTTTGAGGAACCTGAGAAGGGGTATTTTGGATCACATTGATGCCTACTCTGATAAGGGAAATATCATGAGTTCAACACTTGAAAGAAGCTTTCTGAGAAACTTCTTTGTGATCTGTGAATTCATCTCACAGGATTACAACTTAGTCCTCAGGAAGCAGTTTGCTAACACTCTTTTCATGGAATCTGCAAAGTGATATTTGGGAGCCATTGGGGCCCATGTTGAAAAAGGAAATATTAGGAGGGCAGAGCAAGACGGCCAAATAGGAACAGCTCCAGTCTCCATCTCCCAGCGCGAGCAACAGAGAAGACCGGTGATTTCTGCATTTTCAACTGAGGTACTGGGGTCATCTCACTCGGGAGTGCTGGACAATCCGTGCGGGTCAGCTGCTGCAGCCTGACCAGCGAGAGCTGAAGCAGGGCGAGGCATCGCCTGACCTGGGAAGCGCGAGGGAGAAGGGAGTCCCTTTTCCTAGCCAGGGGAACTAGACACACAACACCTGGAAAATCGGGTAACTCCCACCCCAATACTGCGCTACAACACCGGCACACCAGAGATAATATCCCACACCTGGCTGGGATGGTCCCAAGCCCACAGAGCCTCCCTCCTTGCTAACACAGCAGTCTGCGGCAATCTAACCGCGAGGCAGCAGCGAGGCTGGGGGAGGGGCGCCCACCATCGCTAAGGCTTAGGTAGGTAAATAAAGCCGCTGGGAAGCTCGAACTGGGTGGAGCTCACAGCAGCTCAAGGAAACCTGCCTGTCTCTGTAGACTGCGCCTCTGGGGACAGGGCTCAGCTAAAGGAGCAGAAGCCTGTGCAGACGCGAATGACTCTGTCTGACAGCTTTGAAGAGAGCAGTGGATCTCCCAACACGGAGGTTGAGATCTGAGAAGGGGCAGTCTGCCTGCTCAAGTGGGTCACTGACCCCTGAGTAGCCTAACTGGGAGACATCCCCCACTAGGGGCAGTCTGACACCCCACACCTCACAGGGTGGAGTACACCCCTGAGAGGAAGCTTCCAAAGCAAGAATCAGACAGATGCACTCGCTGTTCAGCAATATTCTATCTTCTGCAACCTCTGCTGCTGATACTCAGGCAAACAAGGTCTGGAGTGGACCTCAAGCAATCTCCAACAGACCTATAGCTGAGGGTCCTGACTGTCAGAAGGAAAACTATCAAACAGGAAGGACACCTATACCAAAACCCCATCAGTACGTCACCATCATCAAAGACCAGAGACAGATAAAACCACAAAGATGGGGAAAAAGCAGGGCAGAAAAGCTGGAAATTCAAAAAATAAGAGCGCATCTCCTCCTGCAAAGGAGCACAGCCCATCGCCAGCAACGGATCAAAGCTGGTCAGAGAATGATTTTGATGAGATGAGAGAAGAAGGCTTCAGTCCATCAAACCTCTCAGAGCTAAAGGAGGAATTACGTACCCAGCGCAAAGAAACTAAAAATCTTGAAAAAAGAGTGGAAGAATTGACAGCTAGACTAATTAATGCAGAGAAGGTCATAAACGAAATGACAGAGATGAAAACCATGACACGAGAAATACACAACAAATGCACAAGCTTCAGTAACCAACTCGATCAACTGGAAGAAAGAGTATCAGCGATGGAGGATCAAATGA
>NC_045435.1:126727007-126780316 GCF_002776525.5 Piliocolobus tephrosceles | reverse complement strand
AGCCAAATCAGGAATGAACTTGCATTCACAATTGCTTCAAAGAGAATAAAATACCTAGGAATCCAACTTGCAAGGGATGTAAAGGACCTCTTCAAGGAGAACTACAAACCACTGCTCAGTGAAATCAAAGAGGACACAAACAAATGGAAGAATATACCATGCTCATGGATAGGAAGAATCAATATCGTGAAAATGGCCATACTGCCCATGGTTATTTATAGATTCAATGCCATCCCCATCAAGCTACCAATGAGTTTCTTCACAGAATTGGAAAAAACGGCTTTAAAGTTCATATGGAACCAAAAAAGAGCCCGCATTGCCAAGACAATCCTAAGTCAAAAGGACAAAGCCAGAGGCGTCACGCTACCTGACTTCAAACTATACCACAAGGTTACAGAAACCAAAACAGCATGGTACTGGTACCAAAACAGAGATATAGACCATTGGAACAGAACGGAGCCCTCAGAAATAATGCCACACATCTACAACCATCTGATCTTTGACAAACCTGACATAAACAAGAAATGGGGAAAGGATTCCCTATTTAATAAATGGTGCTGGGAAAATTGGCTAGCCATAAGTAGAAAGCTGAAACTAGATCCTTTCCTTACTCCTTACACCAAGATTAATTCAAGATGGATTGGAGACTTAAATGTTAGACCTATTACCATAAAAACCCTAGAAGAAAATCTAGGTAGTACCATTCAGGACACAGGCATGGGCAAGGACTTCATGTCTAAAACACCAAAAGCAACGGCAGCAAAAGCCAAAATTGACAAATGGGATCTAAATAAACTAAAGAGCTTCTGCACAGCAAAAGAAACTACCATCAGAGTGAACAGGCAACCTACAGAATGGGAGAAAATTTTTGCAATCTACTCATCTGACAAAGGGCTAATTTCCAGAATCTACAAAGAACTCAAACAAATATACAAGAAAAAAACAAACAACCCCATCCAAAAGTGGGGAAAGGATATGAACAGACATTTCTCAAAAGAAGACATTCATACAGCCAACAGACACATGAATAAATGCTCATCATCACTGGCCATCAGAGAAATGCAAATCAAAACCACAATGAGATACCATCTCACACCAGTTAGAATGGCAATCATTAAAAAATCAGGAAACAACAGATGTTGGAGAGGATGTGGAGAAATAGGAACTTTTACACTGTTGGTGGGATTGTAAACTAGTTCAACCATTATGGAAAACAGTATGGCAATTCCTCAAGGATCTAGAACTAGATGTACCATATGACCCAGCGATCCCACTACTGGGTATATACCCAAAGGATTATAAATTATGCTACTACAAAGACACAAGCACATGTATGTTTATTGCGGCACTATTCACAATAGCAAAGACTTGGAATCAACCCAAATGTCCATCAGTGACAGACTGGATTAAGAAAATGTGGCACATATACACCATGGAATACTATGCAGCCATAAAAAACGATGAGTTTGCGTCCTTTGTAGGGACATGGATACAGCTGGAAACCATCATTCTTAGCAAACTATCACAAGAAGAGAAAACCAAACACCACATGTACTCACTCATATGTGGGAACTGAACAATGAGCTCACTTGGACTCGGGAAGGGGAACATCACACAATGGGGCATATCATGGGGAGGGGGGATGGGGGAGGGATTGCATTGGGGAGTTATACCTGATATAAATGATGAATTGATGGGTGCTGACGAGTTGATGGGTGCAGCACACCAACATGGCACATGTATACATATGTAACAAACCTGCACGTTATGCACATGTACCCTAGAACTTAAAGTATAATAATAAAAAAAAGAAAAAGGAAATATCCTCAGATAATAACTAGAGAGAAGCTTTCTGAGAGATTGCATTCTGATGTGTGACTGCATCACACAGAGTTCCACCCTTCCCTTCTTGGAACAGTTTCCTAACACTGTTGTCGTGGATTCTTCAAAGTGATATTTGGGAGCTCATTGAGAGCTATGGTGAAAAAGAAGTGTCCTCAGATGAAAACTGGAAAGAAGCCTTCTGAGAAAGGGCATTGCGATGTGTGAATGAAACTCACAGACGTACACGTTTCTCTTCAGTGATCAGTATGCTAACACAGTTTTCTTGAAATCTGCAATGGGATACTTCTTAGCGCAATGAAGCATACAGTGACAAAAGAACTATCCTCAGATGAAAACTAGAAAGAAGCTTTCTTAGAAACTTCTTGGTGATGTGTGAATTCGTCTCCCAGAGTTACACTTCATGTTTCATGGAGCAGTCCATTAACACTGTCTTTGAGGAACCTGAGAAGTTCTACTTTGGATCACATTGAGGTCTATGCTGATAAAGGAAATATCATCAGTTCCAAATATGAAAGAAGCTTTCTGAGAAACTTCTTTGTCATCTGTGAATTCATCTCACAGAGTTACAACTTAGTCATCAGGAAGCATTTTGCTCACACTCTTTTCGTGAAATCTGTAAAGTGATATTTGGGAGCCCATTGGGGCCCATGGTGAAAAAGGAAATAGCCTCAGATAATAACTAGAGAGAAGATTTCTGAGAGGTTGCTTTCTGATGTGTGACTTCATGACACAGATTCCCACCCTTCCCTTCTTGGAACAGTTTGCTAACACTGGTGTCATGGATTCTGCAAAGTGATATTTGGGAGCTCATTGAGGGCTATGGTGAAAAAGGAAATATCCTCAGATGAAAACTGGAAAGAAGCCTTCTGAGTAACTGCATTGTGATGTGTGAATGCAACTCACAGAGTTACACGTTTCTCTTCCGTTATCAGTTTGGTAACACAGTTTTCTTGAAATCTGCAATGGGATACTTCTTAGTGCAATGAAGCTTATGGTGACAAATGAAATATCTTCCAATGAAAACTAGAAAGAAACTTTCTTAGAAACCTCTTGGCGATGTGGGAATTCATCGCAGAATTACACTTATGTTTCATGGAGCAGTCCATTAACACTCTCTTTGAGGAACATGAGAAGGGCTAGTTTGGATCGCATTGAGGGCTACGCTGATAAAGGAAATATCATTTAAAAACGAGAAAGAAGCTTTCTGAGAAACTTTTCTGTGATCTGTGAATTCATCTCAGGGAGTTACAACTTTTTCTTCAGGAAGCTCTTTCCTAACACACTTTTCGTGGAATCTGCAAAGTGATATTTTGGAGCCCAATGGGGCCCATGGTGAAAAAGGAAATATCCTCAGATAATAAGTAGAGAGAAGCTTTCTGAGATACTGCTTTCTGATGTGTGACTTCATCACACAGAGGTCCACCCTTGCCTTCTAGGAACAGTTTGCTAACATTGTTGTCGTGGATTCTGCAAAGTGATATTTCGGAGCTCATTGAGGGATATGGTGAAAAAGGAAATATCCTCAGATAAAAACTGGAAAGAAGCGTTCTGAGAAACTACATTGCAATGTGTGCATTCAACTCATTGAGTTACACGTTTTTCTTCATTGATCAGTTTGATAACACAGTTTTCTTGAAATCTGCAATGGGATATTTCTTAGCGCAATGAAGCTTATGGTGACAAAGGAAGTATCCTCAGATGAAAAATAGAAAGAAGCTTGTTAGAAACTTCTTGGTGACGTGTGAATTTGTCTCACAGAGTTACACTTATGTTTCATGGAGCAGTCCATTAACACTGTCTTTTAGGATCCTGAGAAAAGCTTCTTTGGATCGCATTGAGGCCTACGCTGATAAAGGAAATATCAGCAGTTAAAATCGTGAAAGAATTAGTTTTCGAATAAGGAGTAAGGAAAGCATCCAGTTTCAGCTTTCTACTTCTGGTGAGCCAATTTTCCCAGCACCATGTATTAAATAGGGAATCTTTTCCCCATTTCTTGTTTCTCTCAGGTTTGTCAAAAATCAGATGGCTGTAGATATGAGGTATTATTTCTGAGGACTCTGTTCTATTCCGTTGGTCTATATCTCTGCTTTCGTACCAATACCAGGCTGTTTTGGTTACTGTAGCCTTGTAATATAGTTTGAAGTCAGGTAGCGTGATGCCTCCACCTTTGTTCTTACGACATAGGATTGTCTTGGCAATGCAGACTCTTTTTTGTTTCCATATGGACGTTAAAGCCGTATTTTCCAATTCTGTGAAGAAACTCATTGGTAGCTTGATGGGGATGGCGTTGAATCTCTAAATAACCTTGGGCAGTATGGCCACTTTCACGACATTGATTCTTCCTATCCATGAGCATGGTATGTTCTTCCATTTGTTAGTTTCCTCTTTTGTTTCACTCAGCAGTGGTTTGTAGTTCTCCCTGTAGAGGTCCTTTACATCCCTTGTAAGTTGGATTCCTAGGTATTTTATTCTCTTTGAAGCAATTGTGAATGGAAGTTCATTCATGATTTGGCTCTTTGTTTGTCTGTTACTGGTGTATAAGAATGCTTGTGATTTTTGCACATTAATTTTGTATCCTGAGACTTTGCTGAAGTTGCTTATCAGCTTAAGGAGATTTTGGGCTGAGACGATGGGGTTTTCTAAATATACAACCATGTCATCTGCAAACAGGGACAATTTGACTTCTTCTTTTCCTAACTGAATACTCTTTATTTCTTTCTCTTGCCTGATTGCCCTATTCAGAACTATCAACACTATGTTGAATAGGAGTGGTGAGAGAGGGCATCCCTGTCTTGTGCCAGTTTTCAAAGGGAATTTTTCCACATCTTGCCCATTCAGTATGATATTGGCTGTGGGTTTGTCATAAATAGCTCTTACTATTTTGAGGTACGTTAGATCAATATCGAATTTATTGAGAGTTTTTATCATGAAGGGCTGTTGAATTTTGTCAAAAGCCTTTTCTGCATCTATTGAGGTAATCATGTGGTTCTTGTCTTTGGTTCTGTTTATATGCTGGATTACGTTTATTGATTTGCAAATGTGGAACCAGCCTTGTATTCCAGGGATGAAGCCCACTTGATCATGGTGGATAAGCTTTTTGAGGTGCTGCTGAATCCGGTTTCCCAGTATTTTATTTAGGATACCATCAGAGTGAACCGGCAACCTACACAATGGGAAAAATTTTTGCAATCTACTCATCTGACAAAGGGCTAATATCCAGAATATACAAAGAACTCAAACAAATTTACATGAAAAAACAAACAACCCCATCAATAAGTGGGCAAAGGATATGAACAGACATTTCTCAAAAGAAGACATTCATACAGCCAACACACACATGAAAAAATGCTCATCATCACTGGCCATCAGAAAAATGCAAATCAAAACCACAATGAGATACCATCTCACACCAGTTAGAATGGCAATCATTAAAAAGTCAGGAAACAACAGGTGCAGGAGAGGATGTGGAGAAATAGGAACACTTTTACACTCTTGGTGGGATTGTAAACTAATTCAACCATTATGGAAAACAGTACAGCGATTCCTCATGGATCTAGAACTAGATGTACCATATAACCCTGCCATCCCACTACTGGGTATATACCCAAAGGATTATAAATCATGTTGCTATAAAGACACACGCACACGTACATTTATTGCGGCATTATTCACAATAGCAAAGACTTGGAATCAACACAAATGTCCATCTGTCACGGACTGGATTAAGAAAATGTGGCACATATACACCATGGAATATCATGCAGCCATAAAAAAAGGATGAGTTTTCGTCCTTTGTAGGGACATCGATGCAGCTGGAAACCATCTTTCTTAGCAAACTATCACAAGAAGGGAAAACCAAACACCGCATATTCTCACTCACAGGTGGGAAGTGAACAATGACATCACTTGGACTCAGGAAGGGGAACATCACACACCGGGGCCTATCATGTGGTGGGTGGAGGTGGGAGGGATTGCATTGGCAGTTATACCTGATATAAATGACGAATTCATAGGGGCTGACGAGTTGAAGGGTGCAGCACACCAACATGGCAGAAGTTTACATATGTAAGAAACCTGCAGGTTATGCTCATGTACCATAGAACTTAAAGTATATTAAAAAAAAAAAAAAGCGAAAAAAAAAAACTGTGAAAGAAGCTTTCTGAGAAACTTCTTTGTGATCTGGGTGTTCATGTCACACAGTTACAACTCAGTCCTCAGGAAGCAGTTTCCTAACAATGTTTTCGTGGAATCTGCAAAGGGATATTTTGAAGCCCATTGGGGCCCATGGTGAAAAAGGAAATATCCTTTGATAATAACTAGAGAGAAGGTTACTGAGAGATTGCTTTCTGATGTGTGACTTCATCACACAGAGTTCCACCCTTCCCTTCCTGGAACAGTTTGCTAATACTCATTTCGTGGATTCTACAAAGTGTTATTTAGGGGCTCATTGAGGGCTTTGATGAAAAAGGAAATATCCTCAGATAAAACCTGAAAGAAGCTTTCTGAGAAACTGCATTGCAATGTGTGAATGCAACTCACAGATTTACACGTTTCTCTTCAGTGATCAGTTTGCTAACACTGTTTCCTTGAAATCTGCAGTGGGATACTTCTTAGCGCTATGAAGCTTACCATGAAAAAGGAAATATCCTCAGATGAAAACTTGAAAGAAGCTTTCTTAGAAACTTCTTGGTGATGAATGAATTCATCTCAAATAGTTACACTTATGCTTCATGGAGCAGTCCATTAACACTGTCTTTGAGGAACCTGAGAAGGGCTACTTTGGATCGCATTGAGGCCTACGATGATAAAGGAAATATCATCAGTTAAAAACGTGAAAGAAGCTTTCTGAGAAACTTTTTTTTGATCTGTGAATTCATCTCACAGAGTTACAACTTAGTCCTCAGGAAGCAGTTTGCTAACACACTTTTTGTGCAATCTTCAAAGAGATATTTGGGAGCCCTTTGGGGCCCAAAGATAAAAAGGAAACATCTTCAGATAATAACTAGAGAGAAGCTTTGTGAGAGATTGCTTTCTGATGTGTGACTTCATCACACAGGGTTCCACCCTTCCCTTCTTGGAACAGTTTGCTAACACTTTTGTCGTGGATTCTGCAAAGTGATATTTGGGAGCTCTGAAACTGCTCTGTGTCACGTGAATTCTCTTCACACAGTTAATCTACTCTTTTCATTGCGCAGTATAATAACACTGTTTTTGTTTAGTTTGCGATGGGATATTCACTAGCGCTTTGAGGCTTACAGTGAGAAAGGAAACGATTTCAGAGAGAAACAGGAGAGAAGCTTTCTGAGCAGCTGCTTTGTGACGTGTGCATTCCACTCACAGAAATATACATTTCTTCCCCTAGAGGATTCCGGAATCCCTTTAGGAGAAAAGGCTACAAAGAGATATTCGGGAGTACAGTGATGAGTATGGTGAAAAAGGAAATATCCTCAGACAAAAACTGGAAAGAAGATTTCTGTGAAGCTGCTTTGTGTTAGATATATTTATTAATCTCAGATAGTAAAACTTTTTTTATATTACACAGTTTGGAAACGTCGTCATGCAAGGATATGTGAAGGGACATTCAGAAGCACATTCAGCCCTACGGTGAAAAAGGAGATATCTTCAGATAAAAACTGAATAGAAGGTTTCTGAGAAACTACTTTGTTATGTATGCATTATACTAAAGAGTTATACCTATTTTCTCACAAGGCAGTGTTTGAACACTGTTCCTGTGAAACTGAAAATGTCATATTTCAGAACGCCTTGAGGACTATGGTGAATAGTGAAATATGCTGAAATAAAATCGAGGAACAAGCGTTCCAAGAATCTGCTCTCTGATATGTGCCTTCACTTCACAGAGTTAATGCTTACTCTATGTTGCCCAGTTTCGAAACACTGTCTCTGAAGGATCTGTGCAGGAATCTGCTCTCTGATCTGTCCATTCACTTCACAGGGTTAATGCTTACTCTATGTTGCCCAGTTTCGAAACTCTGTCTTTGAAGAATCTGTGAAGGAATATTTAGTGATGCCCAGAGGCTTGTTGGAAGTGAGGAAACGTCTTAGTGTTTAGTGTGTGATGGGATATTCGGAGCACTTTGAGGCTTATGGTGAAAAAGGAAATATGTTCAGACCAAAACTGGAGAGAATCTTTCCGAGAAACTGCTTTGTGACGTGTGCATTCAAGTCACAGTGTTATAACTCTCTTCTCATACAGCGTTGGGGAAACCATTGTGGAGAAACAGATACCAAGTGATATTTGGGAGCATGTTGATGTTGATGGTGAAAACGGAAATAGCCTGAGACGAAAACTGAAAAGAAGCTTTCTAGGAAACTTCTCTGGATATGTGTAATCATCTCACATAGAAAAAGCTTTCTTTACATTACACTGCTTGGAAACTGTCATGGACGGATCCACGAAGGGACCTTCGGGAGCGCATTCTGGACTCTGGTGAAAAAGGAAGTATCTTCAGATAAAAACTGGAAAGAAGCTTTCTGTGAATCTGCTTTTTGCTATGTTTATTCATCTCACATAGATGATGCTTTCTTACATTTTCCAACTTGGAAACTCCCTCGTGGATGAATCTGCGAAGGAATATTTGGCATCACATTTGGGCCTCTGGTAAAATAGGAAATATAGTCAGATAAAAACTGGAGCGAAGTTTTCTGAGAAATTGTTTGGTGATGCGTACATTCTATTTGGGGAGTTATAACTTTCTTCTCATAAGGCACAGTTTGAACACTGTTCCTGTAAAACCAAAAGAGTGATATTCGGAGCACATTGAAGACTAGGGCAAAAAGTGAAATGTCGTCCAATTGATGGGTGCTGACGAGTTGATGGGTGCAGCACACCAACATGGCACATGTATACATATGTAACCTGCACGTTATGCACATGTACCCTAGAACTTAAAGTATAATAAAAAAAAAAAAAAAACAAAAAAAAAAACAAAAAGAAGCACCGGAAGAAAGTGCTCTCTGACATGTCCATTCTTTTCACAGTGTTAAATCTTACTCTGCATTTCCCAGTTAGAAAGTCGGTCTTTCAGGGTTCTGTGAAGTGATAGTAAGTCGTGACCAGAGGCCTGTGTGAGGCAAGGAAATGTCTTCCATCGAAAATCAGAGAGAAGCTTTCTGCACAACTCTTTTGTGATGTTTGTATTCATCTCACAAAATTAAATCATTCTTTGGATTGAGCTGTTTGAAATCACTGTTTCTGTGGAATCTGAGAAAGGACTTTTGGAAGCGCTCTTTAGAATACACTGAAAAAGAAATAACTCTGAGAGAATCCAGAGGAAGGTTTCTGTGAAACTGCTCTGTGTCATGTGAATTGGTCACATAGTTAAACTTCTCTTTTCATTGAGCTGTATCATAACACTGTTTTTGCTTAGTCTGCAAAGGGATACTCTGGAGGGCTTTTAGGCTTATGGTAAGAAAAGAAACATCTTCATATAGAAACTGCAGAGAATCTTTCTGGGGAGCTGCTTTTTTGACGTGTGCATTCCACTCACAGAAATATACCTTTCTTCTAGTGTTTTAGACATCAAGTACTTGCCCATGCCTATGTTCCCAGTGGTACTACCAAGGTTTTCTTCTAGGGTTTTTATGGTATTTGGTCTAACATTTAAGTGTCTAATCCATCTTGAATTAATTTTCGTATAAGGAGTAAGGAAAGATTTCTGCGAAACTGCTTTGTGTTAGATATATTTATTCATCTCACGTAGTTAAAACTTTAATTATATTAAGCAGTTTGGAAATGTCAGATTCCATGAGGGGACGTTTGGGAGCACATAAAGGTCGACCGTGAAAGAGGAGATATCTTCAGGTAAAAACTGCATAGAAGCTTTCTGAGAAACTACTTTGTGATGTATGCATTCCACTCAGGGAGATTCTTGGAACGCTTCTTCCTCAATTTCATTTCAGTGTATTTCACTATTCGCCATATTCCTCAAAGCGTTCTGAAATATCCCTGAGTTATACCTCTATTCTCACAGTCACTGTTCCTTGAAACCGAAAAGGTGATATTTCGGAACACATTGAGGACAATGGCGAATAGTGAAATATACTGAAATAAAATTGAGGAAGAAGTTTTCCAAGAATTTGCTCTCTGATATGTGCATTCACTTCACAGAGTTAATGGTTACTCTATGTTGCCCAATTTCGAAACTCTGAATTTGAAGGATCTGTCAAGGGATATTTAGTGATGCCCGGAGGCTCGCGGTGAGTGAGGAAACGTCTTCCCATGAAACCTGCAGAGAAACATTCTTAGCAAGTGCTTTGCGATGTGTGTATTCATCTCCTAGAGGTAAAACATTCTTTGGATTGAGCAGCTTGAAATCACTGTTTTTGTGGAATCTGAGGAAGGACATTTCGGAACGATCCTTAGAATATGGAGAAAGAAATATCATCAGGTAAAATCCAGAAGGAAGCTTTCTGTGAAACTGCTCTGTGTCGTCTTAGTTCCTCTCAGCCAGATAAGCCTCTCTTTTCATTGAGCAATTTTTTAACCCTGTGTATGTTTAGCGTGTGATGGGATATTCAGGAGCACTTTGAGGCTAACGTTGAAAAAGAAAATATGTTCAGACCGAAAATAGAGAGAAGCTTTCAGAGGAAAAGCTTTGTGATGTGTGCATTCCACTCACAGTGTTATATCTCTCTTTTCACACAACGACGGGGAACCCTTTTGGAGAAACAGGTACCAAGTGATATTCGGGAGTATGTTGATGTCGATGGTGAAAAGAGAAATAGCCTCAGACAAAAACTGGAAAGAAACCTTTTAGGAAACTACTCTGTGATATGTGTAATCATCTCACATAGATAAAGCTTTCTTTAAATTATGCAGCTAGGACACTGTCATGGAGGGACCGAAGAAGGGACCATCCTGAGTACATTCTGGACTATGGTGAAAAAGGAAATATCTTCAGATATATCCTGGAAAGAAGATTTCTGTGAATATGCTTTTTGATACCTTTATTCATCTCACATGGATGAAGCTTTCTTTACATTATGCAGCTTGGAAACTCCCTCATGGATAGATGCACAAAGGGATATTTGGGATCACATTCGGGCCAATGGTGAAATAGGAAACATACTGAGATGAAAGTGGAGAGAATATTTCTGAGAAATGGCTTGGTGATGTGCGCATTCCACTCAGGAAGTTATAACTTTCTTCTCCTAAGGCAGAGTTTGAACACAGTTCTTGTAAAATGAAAAGAGTGATATTCGGAGCACATTGAAGACTATGGCAAAAAGCGAAATGTCGTCCAATAAAAAACAGAAAGAAGCACGCGAAGAAAGTGCTCTGTGACATGTCCATTCTTATAACAGGGTTAAAGCTTACTCTATATTTCCCAGTTTGAAAGTCGGTCTTTGAGGGTTCTGGGAAGGGATAGTAAGTGGAGACCGGAGGCCTGTGTTAGGCAAGGAAAAGTCTTCCATCAAAAATCAGAGAGAAGCTTTCTGCGCAACTTTTTTGTGATGTTTGTATTCATCTCATAGAGTTAAATCATTCCTTGGAATGAACAGTTTGAAATCAGTCTTCAAGTGGAATCTGAGAAGGATATTTGGAAACGCTATTTAGAATATCCTGAAAAAGAAATAACCTCAGAAAGAAACCAGAAAGAAGCTTTCTGTGAAACTGCTCTGTGTCACGTGAATTCCACTCACAGAATTAAGCTTCTCTTTTCAGTAAGCTGTATCATAACTCTGTTTTTCTTTAGTCTGGGAAGGGATATTCTGGAGGGCTTTGAGGCTTACGGTGAGAAAGGAAACCTCTTCAGATGGAAAGTGGAGAGAAGCTTTCTGAGAAGCTGTTTTGTGATGTCTGCATTCCACTCACAGAAATATACCTTTCTTCTCCTAGAGGATTCCGGATTCCCTTTTGGAGAAAAAGCGACCAAAAGATATTCGGGAGTATAGTGACGACTGTTGTGAAAAAGGAAATATACTCAGAAAAAGAAACTGTAAAGAATATTTTTGCGAACCTGCTTTGTGTTGGATATATTTATTCATCTCACATAGTTAAAACTTTAACTATATTACGCAGTTTGGAATCTCCGTCATGAACAGTTCTGCGAAGGGACATTCGGGAGCAAATTCAGGCCTACGGTGAAAGAGGAGTTATCTTCAGATAAAAATGGGATAGAAACTTTCTGAGAAACTACTTTGAGATGTATGCATTCCACTCAAGGAGTTATAGCTCTTTTCTCACAAAGCAGTGTTTGAACCTGATCCTCTGAAACCGAAAAAGTGATATTTCAGAATGCTTTGAGGAATATGGCGAATAGTGAAATATACTGAAATAAAATCGAGGAAGAAGCGTTCCAAGAATCTGCTCTCTGATATGTGCTTTCACTTCACAGAGTTAACGGTTACTCTATGTTGCCCAGTTTGAAAACTCTGTCTTTGGAGAATCTGTGAAGGGATATTTAGTGACGCCTGGAGGCTTGTAAGGAGCAAGGAAACGCTTTCAGATGAAACCTGCAGAGAAACGTTCTGAGCAACTGCTTTGCGATGTGTGTATTCGTCTCATAGAGCTAAACCATTGTTTGTATTGGGCATCTTGGAATCACTGTTTTTGTAGAATCTGAGGAAGGACATATGGGAACGATCCTTAGAATATGGAGAAAGAAATATCCTGAGGTAAAACCCCGAATGAAGCTTTCTGTGAAACTGCTCTGTGTCATCTTAATTTCTCTCACTCAGTTAAGTCTCTCTTTTCATTGATCAGGTTTCTAGCACTGTGTACATTTAGCGTGTGATGAGATATTCGGGAGCACTTTGAGGCTAACAGTGAAAAAGGAAATATGTTCAGACCGAAACTGGAGAGAAGCTTTCTGAGGAACTACTTTGTGAAGTGTGCATTCTAGTCACAGTGTTATAAATCTCTTCTCTTACAGTGTCAGCAAACCCTTTTGGAGAAACAGGTACCAAGTGACATTCGGGAGCATGTTGATGCCGATGGTGAAAAGCGAAATGGCCTCAGACAAAAACTAGAAGTAAGCTTTCTAGGAAACTACTCTGTGATATGTGTAATCATCTCACATAGAAAAAGCTTCCCTTACATTACTCAGCTTGGAAACTGTCATGGATGGATCCACGAAGGGACCTTCTGGAGCACTTTCTGGACTATCATGAGAAAGGAAATATCTTCAGATAAAAACCGGCAAGAAGCTTTCTGTGAATCTGCTATTTGCTATGTTTATTCATCTCACATAGATGAAGTCTTCTTTACATTACACAGCTTGGAAAATCCCTCTTGGATGGATCCAAGAAGGGATATTTGGAAAGCCATTCGGGCCTATGGTGAAAGGGGAATTATAGTCACATAAAAACTGGAGAGAAGCTTTCTGAGAAACTGCTTGTTGATGTCCGCATTCCAGTCAGGGAGTTATAACTTTCTTCTCATAAGGCACAATTTGAACACTGTTCCTGCAAAACCAAAAGTGTGACAATCGGAGCACAGTGAAGACTATGGAAAAAAGGGAAATGTCGGCAAATAAAAAACAGAGAGAAGCACTCGAAAAAACTGCTCTCTGACAGGTCAATACTTTTCACAGGGTTAAAGCTTACTCTACATTTCCCAGTTTCAAAGGGGTCTTTGAGGGTTCTGCGAAGGCATAGTAAGTGGCGACAGGAGACCTGTGTGAGGCAAGGAAATCTCTTCCAACGATAATCGGAGAGATGCTTTTGGAGCAAATCTTTTTTGATGTTTGTATTCATCTCATAGCATTAAATCATTCTTTGGATTGAGCTGTTTGAAATCACTGTTTCTGTGGAATCTGAGAAAGGATATTTGGAAACGCACTTTAGAATATCCTGAAAAAGAAACAACCTCGGAGAGAAACACAAGGAGGCTTTCTGTGATCCTGCTCTGTGTCACGTGAATTCTGCTGACACAGTTAAGCTTCTCTTTTCATTGAGCTGTATCATAACACTGCTTTTACTTAGTCTGCAAAGGGATAATTTGGAGAGCTTTGAGGCTTATGGTGAGAAAGGAAACGTCTTCATATAGAAACTGGAGAGAACCTTTCTGAGGAGCTACTTTTTGACGTGTTCATTCCACTTACAGAAATATACCTTTCTTCTTGTGTTTTAGACATGAAGTCCTTGCCCATGCCTATGTCCTGAATGGTACCACCTAGGTTTTCTTCTAGGGTTTTTATGTTATTCGGTCTAATATTTAAGTGTCTAATCCATCTTGAATTAATTTTCGTATAAGGAGTAAGGAAAGGATCCATTTTCAGCTTTCTACTTATGGCTAGCCAATTTTCCCAGCATCATTTATTAAATAGGGAATCCTTTCCCCATTTCTTGTTTCTCTCAGATTTGTCAAACATCAGATGGCTGTAGAAGTGTGGTATTATTTCTGAGGACTCTGTTCTGTTCCATTGGTCTATATCTCTGTTTTGATACCAGTACCATGCTGTTTTGGTTACTGTAGCCTTGTAGTATAGTTTGAGGTCAGGTAGCATGATGCCTCTGGCCTTGTTGTAAATCATGCTGCTATAAAGACACATGCACACGTATGTTTATTGTGGCACTATTCACAATAGCAAAGACTTGGAATCAACCCAAATGTTCATCAGTGACAGACTGGATTAGGAAAATGTGGCACATATACACCATGGAATACTATACAGCGATAAAAATGATGAATATGCATCCTTTGTAGGGACATAGATGCAGCTGGAAACCATCATTCTTAGCAAACTCTCACAAGAACAGAAAACCAAACACCACATGTTCTCCCTCATGGGTGGGAACTGAACAATGAGATCACCTGGACTCAAGAAGGGGAACATCACACATTGGGGACTATCATGGGGAGGGGTGTGGAGGGAGGGATTGCACTGGGAGTTATACCTGATATAAATGACAAAGTGATGGGTGCTGATGAGTTGATGGATGCAGCACAACAACGTGGCACAGGCATACATATGTAACAAACCTGCACATTGTGCACATGTATCCTAGAACTAAAAGTATAGTAATAAAAAATATATACCTTTCTTCTACTAAAGGATTCTGGAATCCCTTTTGGAGAAAAAGCTACCAAGAGATATTCGGGAGTATATCGATGACTATGGTGAAAAAGGAAATATTCTCAGACAAAAACTGGAAAGAAGATTTCTGTGAAACTGCTTTGTGTTAGATACATGTATTCTCGCATAGTAAAAACTTTAATTTATTACGCAGTTTGGAAAGTCTGTCATGCACAGATCCGCAAAGGGATATTCGGGAGCACTTTGAGGCCTACGGTGAAAGAGGAGACATCTTCAGATAAAAACTTAATAGAAGCATTCTGAGAAACTAGTTTGTGATGTATGCATTCCACTGAGGGAGTTATACCTCTTTTCTCACAAGGCAATGTTTGAACTCTGTTCCCGTGAAACCAAAAAAGTGATATATAGGAACGCATTGAGGACTATGGCGAATAGTGAAATATACTGAAATAAAATTGAGGAAGAAGCGTTCCTAGAATCTGCTCTCTGATATGTGAATTCACTTCACAGTGTTAATGCTTACTCTATGGTGACCAGTTTCGAAAATCTGTCTTTGAAGAATCTGTGAATGATATTTAGTGACGCCTGGAGGCTTGTGGTGAGCGAGGAAACGTATTCCAATGAAACCTGCGGAGAAACGTTCTGAGCAACTGCTTTGCAATGCGCGTATTTGTCTCTAGAATTAAACCATTCTTTGGATTAAGCCGCTTGAAATCACTGTTTTATGTGGAATCTGAGGAAGGACATTTGGGAACGATCCTTAGAATATGGAGAAAGAAATATCCTCAGGTAATATCCAGAAGAAAGCTTTCTCTGAAACTGCCCTGTGTCGTCTTAATTCCTCTCACCAGATAAGCCACTTTTCATTGAACAGTTTTCTAGCCCTGCTTCTGTGCAGCATGTGATGGGATATTCTGGAGCACAATGAAGCTGACGGTGGAAAAAGAAGTATTTTAAGACCGAAACTGGAGAGAAGCTTTCCGAGGAACTGCTTTGTGACGTGTGCATTTCAGTCGCAGTGCTATACCACTCTTATACAGTTTCAGGGAAACACTTTTCAAGAAACAGGTACCAGGTGATATTCGGCAGCATGTTGATGCCAATGGTGATAAGGGAAATAGCCTCAGACAAAAACTGGAAAGAAGCTTTCTAGGAATCTACTTGATTTGTTTTTCTAAGAACCACCAGAGCGAGCTCAAAAGAACCAGCGAGGAGGCAAGGCTAAAAGCAAAACTGCAAATTTATTCTTTGGTCATCTAGCTCCAGGTTAAAAGGTGTGTAAGGTGAAATCTGTTGGCCTCTAGCAAAGGAGGCCAAGAGAGTCGCCCAGGCGGAGTTCCTAATGGAGTCCCCACAAGAGTAGGGGCTTAGGATGCCCACGCAGCGTGCCTGCCAGGAGCTGCTTTTCCAAGAGTGGAAGGGCAATAGGGGGTCCCGGGCGAGCCGGGGGGGGGGGAGGCTTCGCAGATGCCACCAGGTAAATCTTGGTCTCTGGATTGGCATCATCTGGCACATTCCTGGTTTGTCTGCACCTTCCCGGGCGCCAGCTGCATTTTCACGCACACGGGAAGAGTTGGTGATGAAGAACCCGGAAATGCGCCATCTCGCCTCCATTCATCCAAACAGTCCAACCTTTTATTGGTAATAGTGATAAAGGGGCGCCGTGATCTGTCTGGCTACTTCCTGCTCTTAAATGGCGTTGTTCAGGTTGAGGCCTATGGTTGGTGTTTGGACGTACAGATGAAGAAGCATTTGGTTGAAGGTGACGCGAGTGATTTCTGGTATCTTGGCATGGAGAAATTTGATCAAAATGGGGGCAAAACATAAAATAAGACACAGTATTAGTGTAGGAATGAGGAATGGAAACATTTGTTGGAATATAGACAAAACCCAAAAGGAAGGTCCGCGCAAGGCTGGGGAGTATGAAATACTTAAGAAAATTTAGTAAGTGGGAGTCGAGTGAGGGAAGGTTGAACTGATTTCCACTGATTGCTTTCAGTGGGGGCCCTTTCTAGCTGGGAATGAGGAACGAGTGGGCAAAGTAGTTGTTGACCAGGCAGCAATTAAGGTGTGGATTAGATGGAAGGCTAGGTCTGAGAAGGACGGCAAAATAGAATAGATACCCTGCTGTCAATTAAAAAATTAATTGTCTTACCCGCTACCAAGAGAGTTACCCATGGCTCAGCAAGGGTGATGGGGGGCCCCGGGTCTCGGCACCTTCAGTTGTCATGGTCCAGATGTAGGAGATTGAAGGAGCTCTCAGGATGCTGGGAAAGGGAGTCACGTCAAGATGCAGCACCTGTTCCCAGGGTGGGCCAATCAGACTTCCAGTGTCCTTCCTGTTGGCAAATAGGGCAGGGGGTTGCTGGTGGACAAGTGTTAGGACATTCACTGGCCCAATGTCCTGACACCTTGTAATTATAGTAATGCTGCGTTGGGTTTGAGGACCCCGAGGACACCTTTTGGCATAGTGTCCTGCCTTGCTGCACCTATAGCAGGCTCCTTTTGTAACCTTGGAGTCTGCAGGGTCTGTACTCTCTGATCTGGGGTTACGAATGGGCTATAAAACCGCTGCTAGGAGCTGTAACTTCTGTTTGAGACGAGCCTGTCACTGTGCTTCAGCTGTCTCCTCTCTGGAGTTATAGACCCTAAAGGCTAATTTAACCAGGTCTTGTATTGGTGCCTGAGGACCATCCTCTACCTTTTGAAGATTTTTACAAATGTCAGGAGCTGATTGAAAATGAATGAGGAGTGTAGGGCGGGAGTGAGAACATGGAGACAGAAGGAAACCCTAGGTTCCTTTCCAGCTGAACAGAAAGGAATAAAGACTCCTCTTTTTCAGGTTCCTGTAAGCCGGCGTCCTTGGCCAGTATAACCTGAACCAAAGAACACCAGCTACACAAGTCAGGACGAGAGTGTAAGGCCCAAAAGCCTTCTATGTAATAAATTTCAGACCGCTTGCCTAACCGCTGGCAGAAATTGCTGAGGACAATCAGAACATTACGGTCTAAAGTGCCCTCTGGTGGCCACTGAGGCTGATTATCTAGTTTGTATTGGGACCATGCCACCATGGAAATGAAAATTAACCTCTGTAAGGTTTTTAAATTGGCTAGGAGGCACCCTAAGCAGGTGCTGTTTGGAAATTTGGACTGGAGGTTTCCCATTTGTTTCCTCTTTACTTACACAATGGAAATCTCTGCCTGGCTTCAAAGCGTCCTTTCAAAACACCAGAGACAGACTGGAGGCTCTTGGAGCCAAGGTGGAGATTACCTTCAGGTGATGGTCGTGTGCATCCTGAACGGGTCTCCGGAGCCACTTGGGGGCTCAAAAGTAAGCCTTGGACCTGCACAGGATTTTTAGCCAAGGGAGGTAAAGAGGAGACAAGGGCACTTACCCCTGAGAGACCATGAGAGTAAGGGAAGCAGGTCTCAGGTCGTGGCCCGTCCGCGGCATAGGAGCAGGAGGAGGTTTCTCAACCATTGGAGGCCAGAGGAGGGGTCTCCTTCCGGGATTCGGCACCAACGGAATTGTTTTTCTAAGAATCACCAGAGCGAGCACAAAAGAACCAGCGAGTAGACAAGGCTAAAAGCAAAACTGCAAATTCATTCTTTGGTCATCTAGCTCCAGGAAAAAAGGTGTGTAAGGTGAAGTCTGTCAGCCTCCGCAAAGGAGGCCAAGAGAGTCACCCAGTCCCGAGAAGAGTAGGGGTGAGGAAGCCCACACGGCATGCCTGCTGGGAGCGGCTTTTCGAGGAGTGGAAGGGCAATAGGCGGGTCACGGGCATGTCGGGTGGGGGAAGGCTCCACAGGTGCCACCAAGTAAATCTTGGTCTCTTCGGATTGACATCACCTGTCACATGTGTGGTTGGTCCGCACCTTCCTGGGCGCCAGCTGCATTTTTGAGCACATGGAAAGAGTTGGTGATGAAGAACCCGGAAATGCGCCATCTTGCCTCCGTTCATCCAAATATTACTCAGTGGTATGTGTAATCATCTCACATCGATAAAGCTCTCCTTTCATTACGCAGCCTGGAAACAGTCATGGACAAACCCACGAAGGGACCTTCTTGACCACATTCAAGACTAGGGTGAAAAAGGAAATACGTTGAGATAAAAAGTGGTAAGAACCTTTCTGTGAATTTGCTTTTTGCTATGTTTATTCATCTCACATAGATGAAGCTTTCTTTACATTACACAGCTTGGAAACTCCCTCCCGGATGGATCCACATAGGGATATTTGGAATCACATTTGGGCCTATGGTGAAAGAGGAAATATAGTCAGATAAAAACTGTAGAGAAGGGTTCTGAGAAACTGCTTGGTGATGTGTGCATTCCACTCAGGGAATTAAACTTTCTTCTCATCAGGCACAGTTTGAACACTGTTCCTGTAAAACCAAAAGAGTGATATTCAGAGCACATTGAAGACTATGGCAAAAAGTTAAATGTCACCCAATAAAAAACAGAAAGAAGCACTCGAAGAAACTGCACTCTGAAATGTCCATTCTTTTCACAGGGTTCAAGCTTACTCTACCTTTCCCAGTTTGAAAGTCGGTCTTTGAGAGTTCTGCGAAGGGATCATAAGTGGCAACCGGAGGCCTGTGTGAGGCAAGGAAATGTCTTCCATCAAAAATCCGAGAGAAGACTTCTGTGCAACTCTTTTGTGATGTTTGTATTCTTCTCATAGAGTTAAATCATTCCATAGATTGAGCAGTTTGAAATCACTGTTTCTGTGGAATCTGAGAAAGGACATTTGGAAACACTCTTTAGAATATCCTGAAAAAGAAATAACCTCAGAGTGAAATCAGAAGGAAGCTTTCTGTGACACTGCTTTGTGTCATGTGAATTCTGCTCACACAGTTAAGCTTCTCTTTCCATTGAGCTGCATCATAACCCTGTTATTGTTTAGTCTGCGAAGGGATATTCTGGAGTACATGGAGGCTTACGGTGAGAAAGGAAACGTCTTCAGATCGAAAGTGGAGAGATGTTTCTGAAAATCTGCTTTGTGACGTATGCTTTCTACTCACAGAAATATACCTTTTTCTCCTAGAGGATTCCGAAATCCCTTTTGGAGAAAAAGCTACCAAGAGATATTCGGGAGTATAGCGACGACTATGGTGAAAAAGGAAATATCCTCAGACAAAACTGGAAAGAAGGTTTCTGTGAAACTGCTTTGTGTTAGGTATATTTATTCTTCTCACATAGTTAAAACTTTAATTATGTTACGCAGTTTATAAACTCCATCATGGACAGATCCACGAAGGGATGTTCGGGCTCACATTCAGGCCTATGGTGAAAGAGGAGATATCTTCAGATAAAAGCTTGACAGAAACTTTCTGAGAAACTACTTTGCAATGTATGCGTTCCACTCAGGGAGATATACCTCTTTTCTCACAAGTCAGTGTTTGAAACCTGCTCCTCTGAAACTGAAAAAGTGATTTTTCAGAAATCATTGAGGACTATGGCGAATAGTGAAATATATTGAAATAAAATCGAGGAAGAAGCGTTCCAAGAATCTGCTCTCTGATATGTGCATTCACTTCAGAGAGTTAATGCTTACTCTTTGTTGCCCAGTCTCGAAACTCTGTTTTTGAAGAATCTGTGAAGGAATATTAAGTGACACCCAGAGGCTCGCGGTGAGCGAGGAAACGTCTTCCAATGAAACCTGCAGAGAAACGATCCGAGCAAGTGCTTCACGATGTGTGTATTCGTCTCTTCGAGTTAAACCATTCTTTGGATTGAGCAGCTTGAAATCACTGTTTTTGTGGAATCTGAGGAAGGACATTTGGGAACGATCCTTAGAATATGGAGAAAAAATATCCTTAGGTAAAATTGAGAAGGAGGCTTTCTGTGAAACTACTGTGTGTCGTTTTATTTCCTCTCACTCAGATAAGCCTCTCTTTTCATTGATCAGTTTTCTTGCCTGGAACATGTTTAGAATTTGATGGGATATTCGGGAGCACTTTGAGGCTTACGGTGAAAAAGGAAATATGATCAGAGTGAAATTGGAGAGAAGCTTTCCAATGAACTGCTTTGTGACGTGTGCATTCCAGTCACAGTATTATACCTCTCTTCTCATACAGCGTCGGGGAAATCCTTTTGGAGAAACAGGTACCAAGTGATATTCGGGAGCATGTTGATGTCGATGGTGAAAAGGGAAATTGCCTCAGAAAGAACCTGGAAAGAATCTTTCTGGGAAACTGCTCTGTGATATGTGTTATCATCTCACATAGATAAAGCTTTCTTTATATTACGCAGCTTGGAAAATGTCACAGAGGAATCGAAGAAGGGGCGTTTGGGAACACTCTCTTGACTATGGTGAAAAAGGAAATATCTTCAGATAAAAAGTGGAAAGAAGATTTGTATGAATATGCTCTTTGATACATTTATTCATCTCACATAGATGAAGCTTTCTTTACATGATGCAGCTTGGAAACTCCCTCATGGATGTATCTGCAAAGGGATATTTTGGATCACATTCGGGCCTATAGGAAGTTTTCTGTGAAACTGTTCTGTGTTGTCTTAATTCATCTCGCTCAGTTAAGCCTCTCATTTCATTGAGCAGTTTTCTAACAATGTGTATGTTTAGCGTGTGATGGGATATTCGGGAGCACTTTGAGGCTTACGGTGAAAAGGGAAATATATTCAGACAAAAACTGGAGAGAAGCTTTCTGAGGAACTGCTTTTTGAAGTGTGCATTTCTCTCACAGTGTTATACCTCACTTCTCATACAGTATCGGGGAAACATTTTGAAGAAACTGGTGCCAAGTGATATTCGGGAGCATGTGGATTCCTTTGGTGAAAAGGGAAATAGCCTCAGACAAAAACAGGAAAGATTCTATCTATAAAACTACTCTGTGATATGTGTCATCACCTCACATAGTTAAAGCTTTCTTTGCATTGCGCAGTGAGGGATCTGTTATGGACAGATCCACGAAGAGACTTTTGGGAGCACATCAAGGACTAGGGTGAAAAAGGAAATATCTTCAGAAAAAACTTGAAAGAAGGTTTCTGTGATTCTGCTTTTTGCTGTGTTTATTCATCTCACATAGATGAAGCTTTCTTTACATTACACAGCTTAAAACTCCCTCATGGATTGATCTGCGAAGGGATATTTGGGATCACATTCCGGCCTATGGTGAAATAGCAAGTATAGTCAGATAAAAACAGGGGAGAAGCTTTCTGAAAAACTGCTTGGTGATGTGAGCATTCTACTCAGGGGGTCATAACTTTCTTCTCATAAGGGAGAGTTTGAACACTGTTATTGTAAAACCAAGAGAGGATATTCGGAGCACATTGAAGACTATGGCAAGAAGTGAAATGTCGTCCAATAAAAAACAGAAAGAAGCACTAGAAGAAACTGCTCTCTGACATGTCCATTTTTTTTCACAGGGTTAAAGCTTACTGCATATTTCCCAGTTTGAAAGTCGGTCTTTTAGGTTCCTGGAAGGGATAGTAAGTGGCGACCGGAGGCCTGTCTGAGGCAAGGAAATGTCTTCCATTGAAAATCGGAGAGAAGCTTTCTACGTACCTCTTTTGTAAGGTTTGTATTCATCTAATAGCGATAAATCATTCTTTGGATGGAGCAGTTTGAAATCACTGTTTCGGTGGAATCTGAGAAAGGACATTTGGAAACGCTCTTTAGAATATTCTGAAAGAGAAATAATCTCAGAGAGAAACCAGAAGGAAGCTTTCTGTGAAACTGCTCTGTGTCACTTGAATTCCGCTCACAAGTTAATCTTCCTTTTTTCATTAAGCTGTATCATAACACTGTTTTGGCTTAGCCTACGAAGGGATACTCTAGAGGTCTTTGAGGCTCACGGTGAGAAAGGAAACATCTTCAGATAGAAACTGGAGAGAAGCTTTCTGAGGAGCTGTTTTGTGATGTGTGAATTCCAGTCACAGAAATACATCTTTATTCTCCGAGAGTATTCCGGAATCCCTTTGAAGAAAAACCTACAAGCGGCCACTATGGTGAAAAAGAAAATATCCTGAGAGAAAACTTGGAAAGAATATTTCAGTGAAACTGCTTTGTGTTACATATATTTATTCGTCTTGCATAGTGAAAACTTAAATGTGATCCCGAATGTGATCCCAAATATCTCTGCTCAGATCCATCCAGTAGGGAGTTTCCAAGCTGTGTAATGTAAAGAAAGCTTCATCTATGTGAGATGAATAAACATAGCAAAAAGCAGATGTCCAGAAAGGTTCTTACCAGTTTTTATCTGAAGATATTTCTTTTTTCACCCTAGTCTTGAATGTGCTCCCGAAGATCCCTTCGTTTATCTGTCCATGACAGTTTCCAGGCTCCACAATGTAAAGAAGGCTTTATCTATGTGAGATGAATACACATAACACTGAGTAGTTTCCTAGAAAGCTTCCTTCCAGTTTTTGTCTGAGGCTATTTCCCTTTTCACCATCGACATCAACATGCTCCCGAATATCACCTGGTACCTGTTTCTTAAAAAGGGTTTCCCTGACACTGTATGAGAAGACAGGTAAAACACTGTAACTGAAATGCACAGGTCACAAAGCAGTTCCTCGGAAAGCTTCTCTCCAGTTTCGAGCTGAACATATTTTCTTTCTCACTGTTAGCCTCAAAGTGTTCCCTTATATCCCATCACACACTAAACATACACAGGGCTAGAAATCTGTTCAATGAAAGGAGAGGCTTATCAGAGTGAGAGAATTAAGATGACACAGAGCAGTTTCACAGAAAGCTTCCTTCTCGATTTTATCTGAGGGTATTTATTTCTCCATACTCTTAGGATCGTTCTCAAATATTATTCCTCAGATTCCACAGAAACAGTGATTTCAAACTCCTCAATCCAAGAATGGTTTCACTCTAGGAGACCAATATATGCATCGCAAAACCATTGCTCAGAACATTTATCTGCAGGTTTCATTGGATGGCATTTCTTCGCTCACCACAAGCCTCCGGGCGTCACTCAATATGCCTTCCCAGATTCTTCAAAGACAGATTTTTGAAACTGGGCAACATAGAGTGCGCATAAACTCTGTGAAGTGAATGCACCTATCAGAGAGCAGATTCATGGAACGCTTCTTCCTCGATTTTATTTCAGTATATTTCACTATTCGCCATAGTCCTCAATGCATTCTGAAATATCTCTTTTTAGGTGTCACAGGAACAGTGTTGAATCACTGACTTGTGAGAAAAGAAGTTTAACTTCCTGAGTGGAATGCATATATCACAATGTAATTTCTCTTAAAGCTTCTATCCAGTTTTTATCTGAAGATAACTCCTTTTTCACCATAGGCCTGAATGTGCTCCCGAATGTTTCTTAGTTGGTCTGTGCATGACGGAGTTTCCATACTGCATAATATAATTAAAGTTTTAATTATGTCAGACGAAACAATTTATCTAACACAAAGCGGTTTCACAGAAATATTCTTTCCAAAATTTTTCTGAGGATATTTCCTTTTTCACCTTAGTCGACCCCCGAATATCTCTTTGTAGCTTTTTCTCCAAAAGGGATTCTGGAATCCTCTAGGAGAAGAAATGTATATTTCTTTGAGTGGAATGCACATGTCAAAAAGCTGCTCCTCAGAAAGCTTCTCTCCAGTTTTTATCTGAAGACGTTTCCTTTCTCAGCGTAAGCTTCAAAGCCCTTCAGAATATCCCTTTGCAGACTAAACAAAAACAGTATTATAATACAGCTCAATGAAAAGAGAAGCATAACTGTATGAGCAGAATTCACGTGACACCGGGCAGTTTCACAGAAAGCTTCCTTCTGGTATCTATCTGAGGTTATTTCTGTTTCAGGATGTTCTAAAGAGCATTTCCAAATATCTTTTCTCAGATTCCACAGAAACAGTGATTTTAAACTGCTCAATTCAAAGAATGATGTAACTCTATGAGATGAATACAAACATCACAAAAGAGTTGCGCAGAAAGCTTTTCTCCGATTTTCAATGGAAGACATTTCTTTGCCTTAAAAAAGGCCTCCTGTCGCCACTTACTATCCCTTCACAAAACCCTCAAAGATCGAATTTCAAACTGGAAAATGTAGAGTGAACTTTATCCCATTGAAAAGTATGGACATGTCACAGAGGAGTTTCTTGGAGTGGTTCTTTCTGTTCTTTAATGGACGACATTTCAATTTTGATGTACTCTTCAAAGTGCTCCGAATATCTCTCCCTTGGATTTACAGGAACCGTGTTCAAACTGTGCCTTATGAGAAGAAAGTTGTAACTCCCTGAGTGGAATGCACACATCACCTAGCAGTTCCTCAGAAAGCATCTCTCCAGTTTTTATCTGACTGAATTTCCTATTTCACCGTAGGCCCAAATGTGACCCAAAATATCCCTTTGCGGATCGATCAACGAGGGAGTTTCCAAGCTGCATAATGTAAGGAAAGCTTCATCTATATGAAATGAATAAACAGAGCAAAAAGCAGATTCACAGAAAGCTTCTTTCCAGTTTTTATCTGAAGATATTTTCTTTTTCACCATAGTCCAGAATGTGCTTCCAAATGTCCCTTCGTGGAACTGTCCATGAGAGTTTCCAAGGGCGTAATGTAAGGAAAGCTTTATCTACGTGAGATGATTATACATGTCACGGAGGATTTTCCTAGAAAGCTTCTTTCCAGTTTTTGTCTGAGGCTATTTCCCTTTTCACCATCGGCATCAACATGCTCCCAAATATCTCCTGGTACCTGTTCCTCCAAAAGGGTTTCCCCAACGCTGTATGAAAAGAGAGGTATCACACTGTGACTGGAATGCACACGTCACAAAGCAGTTCCTCATAAAGCTTCTCTCCAGCTTCGGTCTGAACATATTTCCTTTTTCACCATTAGCCTCAAAGTGCTCCCGAATATCCCATCACACGCTAAACAAACACAGGGCTAGAAAACTGCTCAAAGAAAGGAGAGGCTTATCTTACTGAGCGGAATTAAACCACACAGGGCAGTTTCACAGAAAGCTTTTTTTCTCGATTTTACCTTAGGATATTTCTTTCTCCACATTCTAAGGATGTCCTTCGGCAGATTCTACAAAACAGTGATTTCAAGCTACTCAATCCAAAGAGTGTTTTAACTCTAGGAGACAAATAAACACATCACAAAACAGTTGCTCAGAACGGTTCTCTGCAGGTTTCATTGGAAAATGATTCCTCGCACACCACAAGCCTCCAGGCGTCACTAAATATCCCTTCACAGATTCTTCAAAGACAGAGTTTCGAAACTGGGCAACATAGAGTAAGCATTAACTCTCTGAAGTGAATGCACCTATCAGAGAGAAGATTCTTGGAACGCTTCTTCCTCGATTTTATTTCAGTATATTTCACTATTCACCATAGTCCTCAATGCGTTCCAAAATACCACTTATTCTGTTTGACAGGAACAGTGTTCAAACACTGCCTTGTGAGAAAAGAGGAATAACTTCCTTGGTGAAATGCATACATCAAAATGTAGTTTATCAGAAAGGTTCTATCCACTTTTTACCTTAAGTTATCTCCTGTTTCACTGTCGGCCTGAATGTGCTACTGAAAGTCCCTTTGCAGATCTGTGCATGATGGAGTTTACAAACTGCACAATAGAATTAAAGTATTAACTATGCGAGACCAATAAATCTGTCTAACAGAAAGCAGTTTCACAGAAATCTTCTTTCCAGTTTTGTCTGAGGATATTTCCTTTTTCACCATAGCCTTACCTATACTCCCTAATGCCTGTTTGTAGCTTTTTCTCCAAAAGAGATTCTGGAATCCTCTAGGAGAGGAAAGGTATATTTCTCTGAGTGGAATGCATATGTCACAATGCAGCACCTCAGAAAGCTTCTCTCCAATTTCTATCTGAAGACGTTTCCTTTCATACCAAAAGCCTCAAAGCCCTCCAGAATATCCCCACACAGACTAAACAGAAACAGTGTTATGATACAGATCAATGAAAAGAGAAGCTTAACTGTGTGAGCGGAATTCTCGTGACACAAAGCAGTTTCACAGAAAGCTTCCTTCTGGTTTCACTCTGAGGTTATTTCTTTTTCAGGATATTCTAAGAGCGTTTCCAAATGTCCTTTCTCAGATTCCACAGAAATAGTGATTTCAAACTGTTGCTCAATCCAAGGAACGATTTAACTCTATGAGATGAAAACAAACATCACAAAAGAGGTGTGCAGAAAGCTTCTCTCCGATTTTTGATGGAGGACATTTCCTTGCCTCACAGAGGCCTCTGGTCGCCACTTACTATCTCTTCACAGAACCCTTAAAGAAGGACTTTCAAACTGGGAAATGTAGAGTAAACTTTAACCCCGTGAAAAGAATAGACATGTCAGAGAGCAGTTTCTTCAACTGCTTCTTTCTGTTTTTTATTGGAGGACATTTAGCTTTTTGCCATAGTCTTCAATGTGCTCCGAATATCAGTGTTTTGTGCTGACAGGAACCGTACTCAAACTGTGCCTTATGAGAAGAAAGTTATATCTCACTGAGTGGAATGCATACATTACCAAGCAGTTTCTCAGAAAGCTTCTCTCCGGTTTTTATCTGACTATATTTCCTCTTTCACCATAGTCCCAAAGGTGATCCTAAATATCCCTTCACTGATCCATCCATGAGGGAGTTTCCCAGCTGCGTAAGGTAAAGAAAGTTTCATCCATGTGAGATGAATAAACATAGCGAAAAGCAGATTCACAGAAAGGTACTTTCAAGATTTTATCTGAAGATATTTCCTTTCTCACCATAGTCCAGAATGTGCTCCTGAAGGTCCCTTCGTGGCTTTGTCCATGACAGTTTCCAAGCTGCGTAATGTAAAGAAAGTTTTATCTATGTGAAATGATTACACATATCACAGAGTAGTTTCCTAGAAAGCTTCTTTCCAGTTTTTGTCTCAGGCTGTTTCCCTTTTCACCATTGGCATCAACATGCTCCCGAATATCACCTGGTACCAGTTTCTCCAAAAGGGTATCCACGAAGCTCTATGAGAAGAGAGGTATAATACTCTGACTAGAATTCATACATCACAACGTTGTTCCTCGGAAAGCTTCTCACCAGTTTCGGTATGAACATATTTCCTTTTTAACCATTAGCCTCAAAGTGCTCCCGAATATCCCATCACATGCTAAACATACACAGGGTTAGAAAACTCCTCAATAAAAAGAGAGACTTAACTGAGTGAGAGGAATTAAGATGACAATGAGCAGTTTCACAGAAAGCTACCTTCTGGATTTTACCTGAAGATATTTTTTCCCCATATTCTAGGAATTGTTCCCAAATGTCCTTCCTCAGATTCCTCTAAAACAGTGATTTTAAGCTGCTCAATCCAAAGAATGGTTTACCTCTATGAGACGAATACACACATCCCAAAGCAGTTGCTCGGAACGTTTCTCTGCAGGTTTCCTCAGAAGGCATTTCCTCGCTCACCACAAGCCTTTGGTCATCACTAAATATGCCTTCTCAGATTCCTCAAAGACAGAGTTTCGAAACTGGGCAACATGGAGTAAGCATTAACTCTGTGAAGTGAATGCATATTTCAGAGATCAGATTCATGGAACGCTTCTTCCTCTATTTTATTTCAGTATACTTCACTATTCACAATAGTCCTCAATGCGATCCGAAATATCCCTTTTTCGGTTTCGCAGGAACAGTGTTCAAACACTGCCTTGTGAGATAATAGGTATAACTCCCAGAGTGGAATGCACACATAACAAAGTTGTTTCTCAAAAAGCTTCTATCCAGTTTTTATCTGAAGACATCTCGTCTTTCACCATAGGCCTGAATGTGCTTCCAAATGTCCCTTCGCAGATCTGGTCTGATGGAGTTTCCAGACTGCATAATATAATTAAGGATTTAACTCTTCGAGATGAATAAACATATCTAACACAAAGCAGTTTCACAGAAATCTTTCCAGTTTTTGTCTGAGGGTTTTTAATTTTTCACATTATTCGACTCCAGAATCTCTCTTGGTAGCTTTTTCCCCAAAAGGGATTCCGGAATCCTCTAGGAGAAGAAAGGTACATTTCTGTGAGTGAAATGCACACATCACAAAACAACTCCTCAGAAAGCTTCTCTCCAGTTTCTATCTGAAGACATTTCCTTTCTCACCATAAGCCTCAGCCCTCCAGAATATCCCTTCACAGACTAAACAAAAACAGCGTTATAATACAGCTCAATAAAAACAGAAGCTTAACTGTGTGAGTGGAATTCACGTGACACAAAGCAGTTTCACAGAAAGCTTCCTTCTGGTTTCTCTCTGACGTTCTTTCTCTTTCCAGATATGGTAAAAAGCGTTTCCAAATGTCCTTTCTGAGTTGATACAGAAACAGTGATTTCAAACTGCTCAATCCAAAGAATGTTTTAATGCTATGAGACGAATACAAACATCACAAAAGAGTTGTGAAAGGAGCTTTTCTCCGATTTTGGATGAAAGACATTTCCTAGCCTCACACAGGCCTCAGGGTACCACTTACTGTCCCTTTGCAGAAAACTCAAAGAATTATTTTCAAACTGGGAAATGTAGAGTTAGATTTAACTCTGTTAAAAGTATGGACATGTCAGAGAGCAGTTTCTTCGAGTGCTTCCTTCCTTTTTTTATCGAGTCACATTTCAGTTTTTGCCATAGTCTTCAATCCGTTCCGAATATCACTCTTTTGGTTTTACAGGAACAGTGTACAAACTGTGCTTTATGAGAAGAAACTTCGTGGATCCATCCATGACAGTTTCCTAGCTGCATAATGTAAAGATAGCTTTATCTATGTGAGATGATTACACATATCACATCACAGAGTAGTTTCCTAGAAAGCTTTTTCCAGTTTTTGTCTGTGGCTATTTCCCTTTTCACCATCAGCATCAGTATGCTCCCGAATATCACTTGGTAGCTGTTTCTCCAAAAAGGTTTCCTCGACGCTGTATGAGAAGAGAGGTATAACACTGTGAGTGGAATGCACACGTCACAAAGCAGTTCCTCGGAAAGCTTCTCTCCAGTTTCGGTCTGAACATATTTCCTTTTCACCATTAGCTTCAAAGTGCTCCCGAATATTCCATCACACGCTAAACGTACACAGGGCTAGAAACCTGCCAAATAAACAGAGAGGCTCACCTGAGTGAGAGGAATTAAGATGACACAGAGCAGTTTCACAGAAAGCTTCCTTCTGGATTTTATCTGAGGATATTTCTTTCTCCATGTTCTAAGGATCGTTCCAACATGTCCTTCCTCAGATTCCACAAAAATAGTGATTTCATGCTGCTCAATCCAAAGAATGATTGAACTCGACGAGATGAATACACACATCATAAAGCAGTTGCTCAGAAGTTTCTCTGCAGGTTTCATTGGAAGGCGTTTCCTTGTTCACTACAAGCTTCTGGGCATCACTAAATATCCCTTCACAGATTCTTCAAAGACAGAGTTTCGAAACTGGGCAACATAGAGCAAGCATTAACTCTGTGAACTGAATGCCCATATCAGAGAGTGGATTCATGGAACGCTTCTTCCTCGATTTTATTTCAGTATATTTCACTATTCACCATAGTCCTCAATGCGTTTTGAAATATCACCTTTTTGGTTTCACAGGAACAGTGTGCAAACACTGCCTTTTGAGGAAAGAGGTAAAACTCACTGAGTGGAATGCATATATCACAAAGTAGTTTCTCAGAAAGCTTCTATCCAGTTTTTATTTGAAGATATCTCCTCTTTAACCATAGGCCTGAATGTGCTCCCGAATGTCCCTTCACGAATCTGTGCATGACAGAGTTTCCAAACTGCGTAATAGAATTAAAGTTTTAACTATGCGAGATGAATAAATATATCTAACACAAAGCAGTTTCACAGAAATATTCTTTCCAGGTTTGTCTGTGCATATGGGCTTTTTCACCAGATAAGTCACTATACTCCCGAATATCTCTTGGTAGCTTTTTCTCCAAAAGGGATTCCGGAATCCTCTAGGAGAAGAAAGGTATATTTCTGTGAGTGGAATGCATACGTCACAAAGCAGCTCCTCAGAAAGCGTCTCTCCAGTTTCTATCTGAAGACGTTTCCTTTCTCACTGCAAGTCTCAAAGACCTCCAGAGTATCCCTTCGCAGACTGAGCAAAAACGGTGTTATGATACAGCTCAATGAAAAGAGAAGCTTAACTGTGTGAGCAGAATTCACATGACACAGAGCAGTTTCACAGAAAGCTTCCTTCTGATTTCTCTCTGAATTATTTCTTTTTCAGGATATTCTATAGAGCGTTTCCAAATGTCCTTTCTCAGATTCCACAGAAACAGTGATTTCAGACTGCAGCAATGAAAGAATGATTTATCGCTATTAGATGAATACAAACATCACAAAAAAGTTGCATAGAAATCTTCTCTCCAATTTTCAATGGAAGACATCACCACTTACTATCCCTTTGCAGAAACCTCAAAGACCGTCTTTCAAACTGGGAAATATGTAGTAAGCTTTATCCCAGTGAACAGAATGGACATGTCAGAGAGCAGTTTCTTTGAGTGCTTCTTTCTGTTTTTTATTGCACTATATTTCACTTTTTGCCATAGTCTTCAATGTGTTCCGAATATCACTCTTTTCGTTTTACAATAACAGTGTTCAAACTCTGCCTTATGAGAAGAAAGTTATAACTTCCTGAGTAGAATGCTCACATCACCAAGCAGTTTCTCAAAAAGCTTCTCTCCAGTTTTTATCTGACTATATTTGTAATTTCACCATAGGCCCAAATGTGATCCCAATTATCCCAATTATCTGTTCGCGGATCAATTCACGAGGGAGTTTTAAGCTGCGTAATGTAAAGAAAGCTTCATCTATGTGAGATGAATAACCAAAGCAAAAAGCAGAATCACAGAAAGCTTCTTTCAAGTTTTTATCTGAAGATATTTCCTTTTTCACCCTAGTCCTGGATGTGCTCCCGAAGGTCTATTGGTGGAACCGTCCATGATAGTTTGTATGCCGCGTAATGCAAAGAAAGCTTTAACTATGTGAGATGATTACACATATCACAGAGTAGTTTCCTAGAAAGAATATTTCCTGTTTTTATGTGACGCTATTTCCCTTTTAAGCAATGGCATCAACATACTCCCGAATATCACTTGGTACCTGTTTCTTCAAAATGTTTCCCTGACGCTGTATGAGAAGAGAGGAATAACACTGTGAGTGGAATGCACACGTCAAAAAGCAGTTCCTCGAAAAACTTTTCTCCTGTTTTGGTCTGAACATATTTCCTTTTTCACCGTAAGCCTCAAAATGCTCCCGAATATCCCATCACAGGCTAAACATACACAGGTTTAGAAAACTGCTCAATGAAATGAGAGGCTTAACTAAGCGAGAGGAATTAAGAAAGCACAGAACAGTTTCACAGAAAGCTTCCTATAAGCCCAAATGTGATCCCAAATACCCTTCGCGGATCCATCCACGAGAGAGTATCCAAGTTGCGTAATGTAAGAAAAGCTTCATCTATGAGAGACGAATAAACGTATAAAAAAGGAGATTCACAGAAATCTTCTTTCCAGTATTTATCTGGAGATATTTCCATTTTCACCATAGCCCAGAATGTGCCCCTGTAGGTCCCTTCTTCGATCCCTCTATGACAGTTTCCAAGCTGCGTAGTGTAAAGAAAGCTTTATCTATGTGAGATGATTACGCATATCACAGAGTAGTTTCCTACAAAGTTTCTTTCCAGTTTTTGTCTGAGGCTATTTTCCTTTTCACCATTGGCATCAACATGCTCCCAAATATCACTTGGTAGCTGTTTCTCCAAAAGGGTTTCCCCGACGCTGTATGAGAAGAGAGGTATAACACTCTGAGTGGAATACACACGTCACAAAACAGTTCCTCGGAAAGCTTCTCTCCAGTTTCGTTATGAACATATTTTCTATTTCAACGTTAGCCTCAAAGTGCTCCCAAATATCCCATCACATGCTAAACATGCAGACGGCTAGAAAATTGAACAATGAAAAGAGAGGATTATCTGGGTGAGAGGAACTGAGAAGACACAGAACAGTTTCACAGAAAGCTTCCTTCTGGAGTTTACCTCAGGATATTTCATTCTCCATATTCTAAGGGTCATTCCCAAATGTCCTTCCTCAGTTTTTACAAAAACAGTGATTTCACGCTGCTCATTCCAAAGAATGAATCAACTCTAGGAGACGAATACACACATCGCAAAGCACTTGCCCAGAACGTTTCTCTGCATGTTTCATCGGAAGACATTTCCTCACTCACCGCGAGCCTCCAGGCATCACTAAATATCCCTTGACAGATTCTTAAAAGATAGATTTTCGAAACTGGCAACACAGAGTAAGCATTAACTATGTGAAGTGAATGCTCATATCAGAGAGCAGATTCTTGGAACGCATCTTCCTCGATTTCACTTCAGTATATTTCACTGTTCGCCATAGTCCTCAATGCATTCCGAAATAACACATTTTCTGTTTAAAGGAACAGTGTTCAAACACTGCCTTGTGAGAAAAGAGGTATAACTCCCTGAGTGTAATGCATACATCACAAAGTAGTTTCTCAGAAAGCTTCTAACCAGTTTTTATCTGAAGATATCTCCTCTTTCACCATAGGCCTGAATGTACTCCTGAACGTCCCTTCGCAGATCTGTGCATGACGGAGTTTCAAACTGTGTAATATAATTAAAGTTTTATCTATACAAGACGCATAAATATATCTAACACGAAGCAATTTCACAGAAATCTTCTTTCTAGTTTTTGTCTGAGGATATTTTCTTTCTCACCATAGTCCTCTCTACACTCCCGAAAATCTCTTGGTAGCTTTTTCTCCAAAAGGGATTCCGGAATCCTTTAAAAGAAGAAAGGTATATTTCTTTTTTCTTCTTCTTTTTTTTTAATTATTATACATTAAGTTCTAGGGTACATGTGCACAATGTGCAGTTTTCTTACATATGTATACCTGTCCCACGTAGTTGTGCTGCACCCATCAACTCTTCAGCACCCATAAATTTGTCATTATATCAGGTATAACTCCCAATGCAATCCCTCACCCCACCCTCCTCCCCATGATATGCCCCGATGTG
Organism: Piliocolobus tephrosceles; assembly: GCF_002776525.5. Classification (NCBI taxonomy): domain Eukaryota; kingdom Metazoa; phylum Chordata; class Mammalia; order Primates; family Cercopithecidae; genus Piliocolobus; species Piliocolobus tephrosceles. Next base: position 126,746,497 of record NC_045435.1, on the reverse strand, counting down.
TCATGTTCCCCTTCCCGACTCCAGGTGATCACATTGTTTAGTTCCCACCTATGAGTGAGAACATGCGGTGTTTAGTTTTCTCTTCTTGTGATAGTTTGCGAAGAATGATGGTACCCAGCTGCATCCATGTCCCTACAAAGCATGCAAACTCATCCTTTTTATGGCTGCATAGTATTCCATGATGTATATGTGCCACATTTTCCTAATCCAGTCTGTCACTGATGGACATTTGGGTTGATTCCAAGTCTTTGCTACTGTGAATAGTGCCGCAATAAACATACATGTGCATGTATCTTTATAGTAGCATAATTTAGAACAAGGCTGGAGGCATCACGCTACCTGACTTCAAACTTTACTTCAAGGCTACAGTAACCAAAACAGCATGGTAGTGGCACCAAAACAGAGATAGAGACCAAATTAAACAGAACAGAGTTCTCAGAAATAATACCACACATCTACAGCCATCTGATGTTTGACAAACCTGAGAGAGACAAGAAATGGGGAAAGGATTCCCTTTTTAATATATGGTGCTGGGAAAATTGGCTAACCATAAGTAGAAAGCTGAAAATGGATCCTTTCTTTACTCGTTATATGAAAACTAATACAAGATGGATTAGACACTTAAATGTTAGACCTAACAACATAAAAACCCTAGAAGAAAACCTAGGTAGTACCATTCAGGACATAGGCATGGGCAAAAACTTCATGTCTAAAACACCAGAAGAAAGGTATATTTCTGTGAGTGGAATGCACACGTCACAAAGCAGCTTCTCAGAAAGCTTCTCTCCAGTTTCGATGAGAAGACCTTTCATTTCTCACCGTATGCCTCAAAGCCCTCAAAAGTATTCCTTCACAGACTAAGCAAAAACAGTGTTATGATAAAGCTCAATAAAAAGAGAACCTTAACTGTGAGAGCATAATTCACGTGACACAGAACAGGTTCACAGAAAGCTTCCTTCTGGTTCTCTCTGAGGTTATTTCTTTTTCAGGATATTCTAAAGAGCATTTCCAAATGTCCTTTCTCAGATTCCACAGAAACAGTGATTTCAAGCTGCTCAATCCAAAGAATGATTTAACGCTATGAGATGAATTCAAACATCACAAGAGAGTTGCGCAGAAAAGTTCTCTCCAATTTTCGATGGAAGACATTTCCTTGCCTCACACAGGCCTCCGGTTGCCACTTACTATCCCTTCACAGAACCCTCAAAGACCACCTTTCAAACTGGTAAACGTAGAGTAAGCTTTAACACTGTGAAAAGTATGGACCTGCCAGAGAGCAATTTTTCGAGTGCTTTTTTCTGATTTTTATTGGACGACATTTCACTTTTTGCACTAGTCTTCAATGTGCTCCAAATATCACTCTGTTGGTTTTGCAGAAAGAGTGTTCAAACTGTGACTTACTAGAAAAAAGTTATAACACCCTGAGTGGAATACACACATCACGGAGCAGTTACTCAGAAAGCTTCTCTCCAGTTTTTATTTGACTATATTTCCTATTTCACCATAGGACCGAATGTGTTCTCAAATATCCTTTTGGATCCATCCACGAGGGAGTTTCCAAGCTGCGTAATGTAAGGAGAGCTTCATCTATGTGAGATGAATAAACATAGCAAAAGCAGATTCACAGAAAGCTTCTTTCCAGTTTTTACCTGAAGATATTTCCTTTCTCACCATAGTCCAGAAAGTGCTCCCAAAAGTCCCTTCCTGGATCCGCCTATGACAGTTTCCAAGCTGCATAATGTAAGGAAAGCTTTTTCTATGTGAGACAATTACACATATCACAGAGTAGTATTCTAGACAGCTTCTTTCCAGTTTTTGTCTGAGGCTATTTCCCTTTTCATCATCTGCATCAACATGCTCCCGAATATCACTTGGTACTTGTTTCTCCAAAAGGGTTTCCCCGACGCTGTATGAGAAAAGAGGTATAACACTGTGACTGGAATTCACACGTCACAAAGCAGTTCCTCAGAAAGCTTCCCTCCATTTTCAGTCTGAACATATTTTCTTCTTCACCGTTAGCCTCAAAGTGCTTCTGAATATCCCATCACACGCTAAATACACACAGGGTTAGAAAACTGCTCAATAAAAGGGAGGCCTATCTGAGTGATAGGAAATAAGACGACACAAAGCAGTTTCACAGAAAGCTTCCTTTTGGATTTTACCTGAGGATATTTCTTTCTCCATATTCCAAGGATCGTTCCCAAATATCCTTCTTCAGATTCCACAAAAACAGTGATTTCAAGCTGCTCAATCCAAAGAATGGTTTAACGCTAAGAGACGAATATGCACATCACAAAGCAGTTGCTCAGATCGTTTCTCTGCAAGTTTTATCGGAAGACGTTACCTTGCTCACCACAAGCTTCCTGACGTCACTAAATATCCTTTCACAGATTCTTCAAAAACAGAATTACGAAACTGGGCAACATAGAGTAAGCATTAACATTGTGAAGTGAATGCACATATCATAGAGCAGATTCTTGGAACGCTTCTTCCTCGATTTTATTTAAGTATATTTCACTATTCTCCATAGTCCTCAATGTGAACTGAAATATCACTTTTTTGGTTTCATAGGAACAGTGTGTAAACACTGCCTTGTGAGAAAAGAGGTATCACTCCCTGATTGGGATGCATACATCACAAAGTAGTTTCTCAGAAAGCTTCTACCCAGTTTTTATCTGACGATATCTCCTCTTTCACCATAGGCCTGAATGTGCTCCAGAATGTCCCTTCACGGATATATGCGTTAAAGAGTTTCCAAAATGTGTAATATAAAAAAAGTTTTAACTATGCAAGATGAATAAATATATCTAACACAAAGCAGTTTCACTGAAATATTTTTTCCAGTTTTTCGCTGAGGATATTTCCTTTTCCACCATAACCATCCCTATACTCCCAAATGTCTCTTGGTAGCTTTTTCTCCAAAAGGGATTCCAGAATCCTATATGAGAAGAAGGGTATATTTCTGTCAGTGGAACACACATGTCACAAAGCAGTTCCTCAGAAAGCTTCTATCCAGTTTCTATTTAAAGACGTTTCCTTTCTCACCGTAAGCCTCAAAGGATTCCAGAATAACCCTTTGCAGTCTAAACAAAAACAGTGTTGTGATACTGCTCTATGAAAAGGGAAGTTTAACTGTGTGAGCAGAATTCACGTGACACAGAGGAGTTTCACAGAAAGATTCCTTCTGGTTTTCTCTGAGGTTACTCCTTTTTCAGGATATTCTAAAGAGCGTTTCCAGATGTTCTTTCTCAGATTCCACAGAAACAGGGATTTCAAACTGCTCAATCCAAAGAATCATATAATGCTATGAGATGAATACAAACATCACAAAAGAGTTGCACAGAAATATTCTCTGCAATTTTCGATGCAACACATTACCTTGCTCAACACAGGATTCCACTTGCCACTTACTATCCCATCGTAGGAACCTCAAGGACTGACTTTCAAACTGGGGAATGTAGAGAAAGTTTTATACCTGTGAAAAAATGGACATGTCATAGAGCAGCTTTTTCGAATGCTTCTTTCTGTTTTTTATTCAGCGACATTTGACTTTTTGCCGTAGTCTTCAATGTGCTCCGGATATCACTCTTTTGGTTTTACAGGACTAGAGTTCAAACTGTGCCTTATGAAAAGAAAGTTATAGCTGCCTGAGTGGAATGCACAAATCGCCAAGCAGTTTCTCAGAAACCTTCTCTCCAGTTTTTATCTGACTATATTTCCTATTTCACTGTAGGCCCAAATGTGATCCCAAATATCCCATCGCGGATACATCCATGAGGGAGTTTCCAAGCACTGCAATGTAAAGAAAGCTTCAGGTATGTGAGATGATTAAGCATAGCAAAAAGCAGATTTACAGAAAGCATCTTTGCAGTTATTTTCTGAAGATATTTCCATTTTCACCATAGTCCTCAATGTGCTCTCGAAGGTCCTTCCATGGATAATTCCATGACAGTTTCCAAGCTGCGTAATGTAAAGAAAGCTTTATGTATGTGAGATGATTACGCATATCACAGAGTAGTTTCCTGGAAAATTTCTTGCCAGTTTTTGTGTGAGGCTATTTCCCTTTTCACCATCTTCATCAACATGCTCCCGAATATCACTTGTTACCTGTTTCTCCAAAAGGGTTTCCCGACGCTGTATGAGAAGAGAGGTATAACACTGTGACTGGAATGCACAGGTCACAAAGCAGTTTCTCAGAAACGTTCCATCCACTTTCGTTCTGAACATATTTCCTTTTTGAACGTTAGCCTCAAAGTGCTCCAGAATATCCCCTCACACTCTAAACATACACAGGGCTAGGAAACTGCTCAATGAAAAGAGAGGCTTATCTGAGTGAGAGGAAATAAGACGACACAGAGCAGTTTCACAGAAAGCTTCCTTCTGGATTTTACCTGAGGATATTTCTTTGTCCATATTCTGAGGATCCTTTCCAAATATCCTTCTTCAGATACCACAAAAACCGTGATTTCAAACTGCTGAATCCAGGAATGATTTAACTCTATGAGACGAATACACACATCACAAAGCAGTTGCTCAGAACCTTTCAATGCTGGTTTCATCAGAAGACATTTCCTCACTTACCACGAGCCTCTGGGCATCACTAAATATCCCTTCACAGATTCTTCAAAGACAGAGTTTTGAAACTGGGCAATATATAGTAAGCATTAACTCTGTGAAGTGTTGATTTTTTTTCAGCATATTTCACTACTTGACATAGTCCATAAGGCGTTTTGACATATAACATTTTTGGTTTCACAGGAACAGTGTTCAAACACTGCCTTGTGAGAAAGGAGGTATAACTCCCTGAGTGGAATGCATACATCATAAAGTAGTTTCTCAGAAAGCTTCTATCCAGTTTTATCTGAAGATATCTCCTCTTTCACCATAGGCCTAAATGTGCTCCTGAATGTCCCTTCGCTGATCTGTGCATGACGGAGTTTCCAAACTGTGTAATACAATTAAAGGTTTAACTATACGAGATGAAAAAATATGTCTAACACAAAGCAGCTTCACAGAAATCTGCTTTCCGGTTTGTGTCTGAGGATGTTCCCTTTTTGACCGTAGTCATCGCTATACTCCCGAATATCTCTTGGCAGCTGTTTGTCCAAAAGGGATTGTGGAATCCTCTAGGAGAAGAAAGGTATATTTCTGTGAGTGGAATGCACACGTCACAAAGCAGCTTCTCAGAAAGCTTTTCTCCAGTTTCTGTGTGAAGGAGTTTCCTTTCTCACCGTAAGCATCTAAGCCCTCCAGAGTATTCCTTCCCAGATTAAGCAAAAACAGTGTTATGATACAGCTCAGTGAAAAGAGAAGCTTAACTGTGTGAACGGAATTCACATGACACAGAGCAGTTTCACAGAAAGCTTCCTTCTGCTTTCTCTCTGAGGTTTTTTCTTTTTCAGGATATTCTAAAGAGCATTTCCAAATGTCCTTTCTCAGATTCCATAGAAAGAGTGATTTCAAACTGCTCAATCCAAAGAATGCTTTAACGCTATGAGATGAATACAAGCATTACAAAAGAGTTGCACAGAAAGCTTCTCTCCAATTTTCGATGGAAGATATTTTCTTGCCTCACACAGGCCTCCATCGCCACTTACTAACCCTTCACAGAAAGTCAAATATTGACTTTCAAACAGGGAAATATAGAGGAAGCTTTAACCCTGTGAAAATAATGGACAGGTGAGAGAACAGTTTCTTCGTGTGCTTCTTTCTGTTTTTTATTGGACGACATTTCGCTTCTTACCATAGTCTTCAAAGTGCTTGGAATATCACTGTTTTGGTTTTACAGGAACAGTGTTCAAACTGTGCCTGATGAGAAGAAAGTTATAACTCCCTGAGTGGAATGCATAGATAACAAAGCAGTTTCTCAGAAATCTTCTCTCCAGTTTTTATCTAACTGTATTTGCTATTTCACCATAGGCCCGAATGTGATCCGAAATATCCCTTCAAGGATCCATCCACAAGGGTGTTTCCAAGCTGTGTAATGTAAAGAAAGGCTCATGTATGTGAGGTAAAAATGCATAGCAAAAAGCAAATTCACAGAAAGCTTCTTTCCAGGTTTTATCTGAAGGTATTTCCTTTTTCACCATAGTCCAGAATGTGCTCCAAAGGTCCCTTCATGGATCTCTCCATGACAGTTTCCAAGTTGTGTAATTTAAAGAAAGCTTTATCTATGTGAGATGATTACAGATATCACAGAGTAGTTTCCTAGAAAATGTCTTTCCAGTTTTTATCTGAGGTTATTTCCCTTTTCACCTTTGGCATCAACATGCTCCCAAATATCACTTGGTAGCTGTTTCTCCAAAAGGGTTTCCCCGATACTGTATAAGAAGAGAGGTATAACACGGTGACTGGAATGCACACGTCACAAAGCACTTCCTCGGAAAGCTTCTCTTCAGGTTCGGTCTGAACATATTTCCTTTTCACTGTTAGCCTCAAAGTGCTCCCGAATATCCCATCACATGCTAAACATACACAGGGTTAGAAAACTACTCAGTGAAAGAGAGGCTTAACTGAGTGAGAGGAATTAAGACGACACAGAGTAGTTTCACAGAAAGCTTCTTTCTGGATTTTACCTGAGGATATTTCTTTCTCCATATTCTAAGGATTGTTCACACATGTCCTTCCTCAGATTCCACAAAAATAGTGATTTTAAGCTGCTCAATCCAAAGAATGGTTTACCCCTAGGAGACGACTGCACACATCACAAAGTAGTTGATCAGAACGGTTCTCTGCACAACTCTTTTGTGATGTTTGTGTTCATCTCATAGAGTTAATATTCGGAGCACATTGAAGACTATGGCAAAAAGTCAAATGTCGCCCAATAAAAACAGAAAGAAGCACTCAAAAAAGCTGCTCTCTAACATGTCCATTCTTTTCACAGGGTTAAAGCTTCCCCTACATTCCCCAGTTTGAAAGACAGACTTTGAGGTTCCTACGAAGGGATTGTAAGTGGCAACCGGAATCCTGTTTCAAGCAAGGAAATGTGTTCCATCAAAAATCGGAGAGAATTTTTCCGTCCAACTCCTTTGTGATGCTTGTATTCATCTGATAGCATTATATGTTTCTTTGGATTGAGCAGTTTGAAATCACTGTTTCTGTGGAATCCAAGAAAGGACATTTGGAAACGCTGTTTAGAATATCCTGAAAAGAAACAACCTCAAATAGAAACCAGAAGGAATCTTTCTGTGAACCTGCTCTGTTCACGTGAATTCTGCTCAGTTAAGCTTCTCTTTTCATTGAGCTGTATCATAACACTATTTTTGTTTAGTCTGCGAAGGGATATTCTGGTGGGCTTTGAGGCTTACCGTGAGAAAGGAAACATCTTCATACAGAAACTGGAGAGAATGTTTCTGTGGAGGTGCTTTGTGACGTGTGCATTCCACTCACAGAAATATACCTTTCTTCTCCTAGAGGATTCTGGAAACTCTTTTGGAGGAAAAGCTACAAAACAGATATTCGGGAGTATAGGATAGGCTATGGTGAAAAAGAAATATCCTCAGATAAAAACTGGAAAGAATATTTCTGTGAAACTGCTTTGTGTTAGATATATTTATTCATGTTGCATAATTAAAACTTTTCTTATATTACGCAGTTTGGAAACTCTGTCATGCATGGATCCGTGAAGCGACATTCTGGAGAACATTCAGCCTTATGGTGAAAGAGGAGATATCTTCAGATAAAAACTGGACAGGAGCTTTCTGAGAAACTACTTTGTGATGTATGCATTCCACTCAGGGAGTGATACCTCTTTTCTCACAAGGCAGTGTTTGCACACTGTTCCTGTGAAACCAAAAAAGTGATATTTCGATTCACATTGAGGACTCGGGTGAATAGTGAAATATTCTGAAATAAAATCGAGGAAGAAGCATTCCAAGAATCTGCTCTATGATATGTGCATTCACTTCACAGTGTTAATGCTTACTTTATGTTGCCCAGTTTCAAAACTCTGTCTTTGCAGAATCTGTGAAAGGATATTTAGTGATGCCCAGAGGCTTGTGGTGAGCGAGGTAATGTCTTCCAATGAAACTTTCAGAGAAACTTTCTGAGCAACTGTTTTTGGATGTGTGTATTCGTCTCAAAGTGTTAAACAATTCTTTGGATTGAGCAACTTGACGTCACTCTTTTTGTGGCATCTGAGGAAGGACATTTGTGAACGATCATTAGAATATGAAGAAATAAATATCCTCTGGAAAAATCCAGTAGGAAGCTTTCTGTGAAACTGCCCGTGTCATCTTCATTCCTCTTGCTCGATTAAGCCTCTCTTTTTATTGGTCAGTTTTTGAACCCTGTGTATGTTCAGCGTGTGATGGGATATTCGGTAGGACTTTGAGGCTAACAGTGAAAAAGGAAATATATTCAGAACAAACTGGAGAGATGCTTTCCGAGGAACTGGTTTGTGACGTGCGCATTCCAGTTGCTGTATTATACCTCTATTCTCTTATAGCGTTGGGGAAACCCTTTTGGAGAAACAGGTACCAAGTGATATTCAGGAGCATGTTGATGCCGATGGTGAAAAAAGGAAATAGCCTCAGACAAAACATGGAAAGACGCTTTGTAGGAAACTACTCTGTGATTTGTGTAATCATCTCACATAGTAAAGCTTTCTTTACATTATGCACCTTGGAAACTGTCATGGACAGATCTACGAAGAGACCTTTGGGAGCACATTCAGGACTATAGTGAAAAAAGAAATATCTTCAGATAACAACTGGAAAGAAGCTTTCTGTAAATCGGCTTTTTGCTATGTTTAATCATCTTACAGAGATGAAGCTTTCTTTACATTACACAGCTTGGAAACTCCCTCATGGATTTATCCGTGAAAGGATATTTGGGATCACATTTGGGCCTATGGTGAAATAGGAAATATAGTGAGATAAAGACTGGAAAGAAGCTCTCTGAGAAACTGCTTCAAGATATGAGCATTCCACTCAAGGAGTTGTAACTTTCTTCTCATAAGGCAGAGATTGAACACTGTTCCAGTGAAACAAAAAGAGTGGTATTCCGAGCACTTTGAAGGCTACAGAAAAAAGTAAAATGTCGTCCAATAAAAAAGAGAAAGAAGCACTCAAAGAAACTGTTCTCTGACATGTCCATTCTTTTCACAGGGTTAAAGCTTCCTCTACATTTCCCAGTTGGAAAGTTGGTCTTCAGGGTTCTGTGAAGGGATACCATGTGGCAACCGGATTCCTGTGTCGAGCAAGGAAATGTCTTCCATCGAAAATTGGAGAGAAGTTTTCTGCTCAACTGTTTTGTGATGTTTGTATTCATCTCATAGAGTTAAATCATTCTTTGGAATGAGAAGTTTCAAATCACTGTTTCTGTGGAATCTGAGAAAGGTCATTTGGAAACGCTCTTTAGAATATCCTGAAAAAGAAATATCCTCAGAGAGAAACCAGAAGGGAGCCCTCTGTGAAAATGCTCTGTGTCACGTGAATTCCGTTCACACAGTTAAACTACACTCTTCATTGAGCAGTATTAAAACACTGTTTTTTTTTTTTAGTTTGTGAAAGGGTATTCAGGAGCGCTTTGAGGCTTATGGTGAGAAAGGACACGTCTTCAAATAGAAACTGGAGAGAAGCTTTCCGTGGTGCTGCTTTGTGACATGTTCATTCCACTGTCAGAAATATACCTTTCCTCTCCTAGAGGATTCCAGAATCCCTTTTGGAGAAAGAGCTACCCAAAGACATTCAGGGGTATAGGGACGGCTATGGTGAAAAAGCAAATATCCTAAGACAAAAGCTGGAAAGAAGATTTCTGTGAAACTGCTTCGTGTTAGATATATTTATTTATCTTGCATAGTTAACTTTTCTTTTATTACACAGCTTGGAAATTCCGTAATGCATGGATTCGCGAAGGGACATTAGGGAGCACATTGAGGCCAATGGCAAAAGAGGAGAAAATTTCAGATAAAACTGGATAGAAGCTTTCTGAGAAACTACTTTGTGATATATGCTTTCCACTCTAGGATTTATACCTCTTTTCTCACAAGGCAACGTTTGAACACTGTTCCTGTGAAACCGAGAATATGATATTTCGAAACGCATTGAGGATTATGGCGAATAGTGAAATATACTGACTAAAATCGAGGAAGAAGCATTTTAAGAATCTGCTCTATAATATGTATATTCACTTCACAGTGTTAATGCTTACTCTTTGTTGCCCAGTTTCAAAACTCTATCTTTGCAGAATCTGTGAAGGGATATTTTGTGATGCCCAGATGCTTGTGGTGAGTGAGGAATTGCATTCCGATGAAATCTGCAGGAAACTTTCTGAGCAACTGTTTTGGGATCTGTGTATTTGTCTCATACCGTTAAACCATTCTGTTGATTGAGCAGCTTGAAATCACTCTTTCTGTGAAATCTGAGGAAGGACATTTGGGAACGATCCTTGGAATATGGAGAAAGAAATATCCTCAGGTAAAATCCACAAGGAAGCTTTCTGTGAAACTACTCTGTGTCATCTTTTTTCCTCTCATTCAGAAAAGCTTCTCTTTTTGTTGAGCAGTTTTCTAGCCCTGTGTGTGTTTAGGGTGTGATGGGATATTCGGAAGCACTTTGAGGCTAACGGTGAAAAAGTAAATATGTTCAGACCGAAACTGGAGAGAAGCTTTCTGAGGAACTGCTTTGCGACGAAAGCATTCCAGTCACAGTGTTCTACCTCTCTTCTCATACATCATCGGGGAAACCCTTTTGGAGAAACAGGTAACAAGTGATATTCGGGAGCATGTTGATGAAGATGTTGAAAAGGGAAATATCCTCAGACAAAAACTGGAAATAAGCTTTCCAGTAAACAACTCTGTGATCTGTGTAATCGTCTCACATAGAAAAAGCGTTCCTTATATTACGCAGCTTGGAAACTGCCATGGACGGATCCATGAAGGGACCTTCTGGAGCACTTTCTGGACTATGGTGAGAAAGGAAATATCTTCAGATAAAACCTGGAAAGAAGCTTTCTGTGAATCTGCTATTTGCTATATTTATTCATCTCACATAGATGAAGCTTTCTTTACATTACGCAGCTTGGAAAAACCCTTGTGAATGGCTCCACAAAAGGATATTTGAGAACACATTTGGGCCTATGGTGAAATAGGAAATATAGTCAGATTAAAACTGGAGAGAAGCTTTCTGAGGGACTGCTCCCTGATGTGTGTATTCCACTCAGGGAGTTATGACTTTCTTCTCATAAGGCACAGTTTGAACACTCTTCCTGTAAAACCAAAAGAGTAATATTCGGAGCACATGGAAGACTAGGATAAAAAGTGAAATGTCGTCCAATAAAAAAACAGAGAAAAGCACTTGAAAAAACTGCTCTCTGGCAGGTCCATACTTTTCACTGTGTTAAATCTTAGTCTACATTTCACAGTTTGAAAGTCGGTCTTTGAGGGTTCTGTGAAGGGATAGTAAGTGGCGACCATAGGACTGTGTGAGGCAAGAAAATGTCTTTCATCGAAAATCAGAGAGAAGCTTTCTGGGTAACTCTCTTGTGATTTTTGTATTCATCTCATAGCGTTAAATCATTCTTTGGATTGAGCAGTTTGAAATCACTGTTTCTGTGGAATCTGACAAAGGACATTTGGAAACGCTCTTTAGAATATCCTGAAAAAGAGATAACCTCAGAGAGAACCAGCAGGAAGCTTTCTGTGAACCTGCACTGTGTCACGTGAATTCCGCTTACACAGTTAAGCTTCCCTTTTCAATAAGCTGTATCATATCACTGTTTTTGCTTAGTCTGTGAAGGGATACTTTCGAGGGCTTTGAGGCTTACGGGGAGAAAGGAAACGTCTTCATGTAGAAACCGGAGTGAAGCTTCCTGAGAGGCTGCTTTGTGACGTGTGCATTCCACTCGCAGAAATATACCTTTATTCTGGTGTTTTAGACATGAAATCCTTGCCCATGCCTATGCCCTGTTTGATACTACCTAGATTTTCTTCAAGGGTTTTTATGGTATTAGGTCTAACATTTTCATGTCTAATCCATCTTGTATTAATTTTCGTATAAGGAGTAAGGAAACGATCCATTTTCAGCTTTCTACTTATGGCTAGCCAATTTTCCCAGCACCATTTATTAAATAGGGAGTCCTTTCCTCATTTCTTGTTTTTCTCAGATTTATCAAAGATCAGATGGCTGTAGATGTGTGGTATTATTTCTGAGGACTCTGTTCTGTTCCATTGGTCTATATCTCTGATTTGGTGCCACTAACATGCTGTTTTGGTTACTGTAGCCTTGTAGTATTGTTTGAAGTCAGGTAGCATGATGCCTCTGGCGTTGTTCTAAATTATGCTGCTATAAAGACACATGCACACGTATGTTTATTGTGGCACTATTCACAATAGCAAAGACTTGGAATCAACCCACATGTCCATCAGTGACAGACGGGATTAGGAAAATGTGGTACATATACACCATGGAATACTATGTAGCCATAAAAAGGACGAGTTTGCATCATTTGTAGGGACATGGATGCAGCCGTGTACCATCATTCTTAGCAAACTATCACAAGAACAGAAAACCAAACACCGCATGTTCTCACTCATAGTTGGGAACTGAATAATGAGATCACTTGGAGTCGGGAAGGGGAACATCACACATCGGGGCCTATCATGGGGAGGGGGGTGGGGTGAGGGATTGCATTGGGTGTTATACTTGATGGAAATGACAAATTGATGGGTGTGACGAGTTGATGGGTGAAGCACAACAACGTGGCACAGGTATACGTATGTAACAAACCTGCACATTGTGCACAGGTACCGTAGAACTTAATGTATCATAATAAAACAAAGAAAAAAAAAGAAATATATCTTTCTTCTTCTAAAGGATTGCATAATTCCTTTTGGAGAAAAAGCTATCAAGGGATATTTGGGAGTATAGCGATGATGACTATGGTGAAAAAGGAAATATCCTCAGACAAAAACTGAAAAGAAGATTTCTGTGAAACTGCTTTGTGTTAGATACATTTATTCGTCTGGCATAGTAAAAACTTTAATTATATTATGCAGTTTGGAAACTCTGTCATGTACACATCCGCGAAGGGACATTAGGGAGCACTTTCAGGCCTACGGTGAAAGAGCAGATATCTTCAGATAAAAGCTGGATAGAATCTTTCTGAGAAACTACTTTGTGATGTATGCATTCCACTCAGATAGTTATACCTCTTTTCTCACAAGGCAGTGTTTGAACTCTGTTCCTGTGAAACGAAAAAAGTGGTATTTTGGAATGCATTGAAGACTATGGCGAATAGTGAAATACACTGAAATAAAATCGAGGAAGAAGCATTCCAAGAATCTGCTCTCTGATATGTCAATTAACTTCACAGAGTTAATGCTTACTCTATGTTGCCCAGTTTCGGAACTCTGTCTTTGAAGAATCTGTGAAGGGATATTTAATGACGCCTGGAGGCTTGTGGTGAGTGAGGAGACCTCTTCTGATGAAACCTGTAAACAAATATTCTGAGCAACTGCTTTGCGTTGTGTGTATTCGTCTCATAGAGATAAACCATTATTTCAAATGAGCAGCTTGAAATCACTGTTTTTGTGGAATCTGAGGAAGGACATTTGGGAACAATCCTTAGAATATGGAGAAAGAAATATCCTGAGGTAAAATCCAGAAGGAAGCCTTCTGTGAAACTGCTCTGTGTCATCTTAAATCCTCTCACTCAGATAAGCTTCTCCTTTCATTGAGCAGTTTTCTAGCCCTGTGTATGTTCAGCATGTGATGGGAAATTCGGAAGCACATTGAGGCTGACAGTGAAAAAGGAAATATGTCCAGAATTAAACTGGTGAGAAACTTCCAAGGAACTGCTTTTTGACGTGTACATTCCAATGACAGTTGTATACCTCTCTTCGCATACAGTGCCGGGGAAATGATTTTGGAGAAACAGGTACCAAGTGGTATTCGGGAGAATGTTGATGCCGATGTTGAAAAGGGAAATAGCCTCAGACAAAAACTGGAAGGAAGCTTTCTAGGAAAATACTCTGTGATATGTGTAATCATCTCGCATAGATAAAGTTTCATAAAATTACGCAGCTTGGAAACTGTCATGGAGGGATCCACGAAGAAACCTTCGAGAGCACATTCTGGACTAGGGTGAAAAAGAAAATATCTTCAGATAAAAGCTGGAAAGAAGCTTTCTGTGCATCTGCTTTTTTCTATGTTAATTCATCTCACATGGAAGCTCTCTTTACATTACACAGCTTAAAAACTCCCTCGTGGATGGAACAGAGAAGGGATATTTGGCATCACATTCAGGGCAATGGCGAAAGAGGAAATATAGTCAGATAAAAAATGGAGAAACGCTTTATGAGTAACTGCATGGTGATGTGTGCATTCCACTCAGGAATTTATAACTTTCTTCTCATAAGGCACAGTTTGAACACTGTTCTTGTAAAACCAATAGAGTGATATTCAGAGCATGTTGAACAATCTGGCAAAAAGTGAAATGTCGTCCAATAATAAACAGATGAGCACTCGAAGAAACGGCTCTCTGACATGTTCAATCTTTTCAAAGGGTTAAAGCTTACGCTACATTTTCGAGATTGAAAGTCGAACTTTGAGGTTTCCAGAAAGGACAGTAAGTGGTGACCGGAGGCCTTTGTGAGGCAAGGAAATATCTTCCATCGAAAATCAGAGAGAAGCTTTCTGCACAACACTTTTGTGATGTTTCTATTCATCCCATAGAGTTAAAACATTCTTTGGATTTAGAAGTTTGAAATCACTGTTTCTGTGGAATCTGAGAAAGGACTTTTGGAAACGCTCTTTAGAATATCCTGAAAAAGAAATAACCTCAGAGACAAACCAGAAGGAAGCTTTCTGTGAAACTGCTCTGTGTCACGTGAATTCCACTCACACCGTTAAGATTCTCTTTTCATTGAGCTGTATCATAACACTGATTTTGTTTAGTCTGCGAAGTGATATTCTGGAGGACTTTGAGGCTTATGGTGAGAAAGGAAATGTCTTCAGATAGAAACTGGAGAGAAGCTTTCTGAGGAGCTGCTTTGTGACGTGTGCATTTCACTCACAGAAATATACCCCGCTCCTTCTAGGGGATTTTGCAACTGCTTTTGGAGAAAAAGCTACCAAGGGATATTCGGGAGTATAGCAACGACTATGGTGAAAAAGGAAATATCCTCAGACAAAAAATGGAAATAAGATTTCTGTGAAACTGCTTTGTGTTAGATATATTCATTCATCTCGCATAGTTAAAACTTTAGTTCCATTACGCAGTTTGAAACTCCGTCATGCACAGACCCGCGAAGGGATGTTCAGGAGCACGTTCAGGCCTACATTGAAAGAGGAGATATCTTAAGATAAAAAATGGATAGAAGTTTTCTGTGGAACTACTTTGTGATGTATGCATTCCACTCAGGGAGTTATACCTTCTTTCTCACAAGGCAGTGTTTGAACACTGTTCCAGTGAAACTGAAAAAGTGATATTTCGGAACGCATTGAGGACTATGGCGAATAGTGAAATATACTGAAATAAAATCGAGGAAGAAGCATTCCACGAATCTGCTCTCTGATATATGCATTCACTTCACATAGTTAATGCTTACTTTATATTGTCCTGTTTCGACACTCTGTCTTTGAAGAATCTGTGAAGGGATATTTAGTGATGCCCGGAGGTTTGTGGTGAGCGAGGAAACGTCTTCCGATGAAACCTGCAGAGAAACGTTCTGTGCAATTGCTTTGCGATGTGTGTATTCGTCTCAAAGAGTTAAAATATTCTTTGGATTGAGCAGATTGAAATCACTGTTTTTGTGGAATCTGAGGAAGTACATCTTTAGAATATGGAGAAAGAAATATCCGCAGTTAAAATCCAGAAGGAAGCTTTCTGTGAAACTGCTTTTTGTTGTCTTAATTCCTCTCACTCAGATAAGCCTCTCTTTTCATTGAGCAGTTTTCTAGCCTTGTGTATGTTTAGCATATGATGGGATATTCAGGAGCACTTTGAGGCTAATGGTGAAAATGGAAATATGTTCAGACCGAAACTGGAGAGAAACTTTCTGAGGAACTGCTTTTTGATGTGTGCATTCCAGTCACAGTGTTATACCTCTCTTCTCATACAGCGTCGGAGAAACACTTTTGGAGAAACAGGTAACAAGTGATATTCGGGAGCATGTTGATGCCAATGGTGAAAAGGGAAATAACCTCAGACAAAAACTGGAAAGAAGCTTTCTAGGAATCTACTCTGTGATATGTGTAATCACGTCACATAGATAAAGCTTTCTTTACATTATGCAGCTTAGCAACTGTCATGAAGGAATCGAAGAAGGGACCATCTGGAGCACATTCTGGACTATGGTGAAAAAGTAAATATCTTCAAATAAAAACAGGAAAGAAGATTTCTGTGAATATGCTTTTTGATACTTTTATTCTTCTCACACAGATGAAGCTTTCTTTACGTTACGCAACTTGGGAACTCCCTCCTGGATGGATCCGCGAAGGGGTATTTGGGATCACTTTTGGGCCTATTGTGAAATAGGAAACATAGTCAGATAAAAACAGGAGAAGCTTTCTGAGAAACTGCTTGGTGATGTTCGCATTCCAATGAGGGAGTTATAACTTTCGACTCATAAGGCACAGTTTCAACACTGTTCTTGTATAACCAAAAGAGTGATATTCGGAGCACACTGAAGACTACAGCAAATATTGAAATGTCGTACAATAAAAAACAGAAAGAATCACTTGAAGAAACTGCTCTCTGACATGTCCATTCTTTTCACAGCTTAAAGCTTCCTCTACATTTGCCAGATTCAAAGTCGGTCTTTGAGGGTTCTAGGAAGGGATAGTAAGTGGCAACCGGAGGCCTGTGTGAGGCCAGGAAATGTCTTCCAACGAAAATCGGAGAGAAACTCTCTGTGCAACTCTTTTGTGATGTTTGTATTCATCTCATTGAGTTAAATCATTCTTTGGATTGAGCAGTTTGAAATCACTGTTTCTGTGGAATCTGAGAAAGGACATTTGGAAACGCTTTTTAGAATATCCTGAAAAAGAAATAACCTCAAAGAGAAACCAGAAGGAAGCGTTGTGTGAAACTCCCTTGTGTCACGTGAATTCCGCTCACACAGTTAAGCTTCTCTTTTCATTGAGCTGTATCCTAACACTGTTTTTGATTAGTCTGCGAAGGGATACTTTGTAGGTCTTTGAGGCATACGGTGAGAAAGGAAACTTCTTCAGATAGAAACTGGAGAGAAGCTTTCTGAGGAGCTGCTTTGTGACGTGTGCATTCCACTCACAGAATATACCTTTCTTCTCCTAGAGGATTCCAGAGTCCTTTTGGAGAAAAAGTACCAAGAGATATTCGGGAGTATACTGTCGACAATGTTGAAAAAGGAAATATCCTCAGAGAAAAACTGGAAAGAAGATTTTGGGAAACTGCTTTGTGTTAGATAAATTTATTCATCTTGCATAGTTAAAATTTTAATTAGATTATGCAGTTTGGAAACTCCGTCTTGCAGAGATCCACGAAGCAGCATTCAGGAGCACATTCAAGTCTATGGTGACAGAGGAGATATCGTCAGATAAAAACTGGATAAAACCTTTCTGAGAAACTACTTTGTGATGTATGCATTCCACTCAGGGAGTTATAACTCTTTTCTCACAAGGCAGTATTTGAACACTGTTCCTGAGAATCCGAAAAAAACGATATTTTGGAACACATTGAAGGCTATGGCGAATAGTGAAATATACTGAACTAAAATCAAGGAAGAAGCGTTTCAAGAATCTGCTCTCTGATATGAGGATTCACTTCACAGAGTTAATGCTTACTCTATGTTGCCCAGTTTCAAAACTCTGTCTTTGAAAAATCTGTGAAGGGATATTTAGTTATGCCTGGAGGCTTGTAGTGAGTGAGGAAGTGCCTTCCGATGAAACATGCAGAGAAACTTTCCGAGCAACTGCTTTGCAACGTGTGCATTCATCTCATAGAGCTAATCCATTCTTTGGATTGAGCACCTTGAAATCAATTTTTATGTGGAATCTGAGGAAGGACATTTGGAAATGATCCTTAGAATATGGAGAAAGAAATATCCTCAGGTAAAATCCAGAAGGAAGCTTTCTGTGAAACTGCTCTGTGTCATCTTAATTCCTCTCACTCAGATAAGCCTTTCTTTTCATTGAGCAGTTTTCTAGCCCTGCGTATGTTTTGTCTGTGCTGGGATATTCAGGAGCACTTTGAGCCTAACGGGGAAAGACAAAATATGTTCAGACCGAATCTGGGGAGAAGCTTTCTGAAGAACTGCTTTGTGATGTGTGCATTCCAGTCACAGTGTTATACCTCTCTTCTCATACAGCATCGGGAAAGCCCTTTTGGAGAAACAGCTACCAAGTGATAATCAGGAGCATGTTGATTCCGATGGTGAAAAGGGAAATAGCCTCAGAAAAAAAAATGGAAAGAAGCTATCTAGGAAACTACTCTGTGATATCTCTAACCATCTCATATAGATTAAGTTTCTTTACATTAGGCTGCTTGGAAACTGTCATAGACGGATCCCGAAGGGACCTTCGTGAGCACATAATGGACTATGGGGAAAAGGATATATCTTCAGATAAAAACTGGAAAGAAGCTTTCTGTGAAGAAGTTTTTCGATACGTTTATTTATTTCACATAGATGAAGCTTTCTTTATATTACGCAGCTTGGAAACTCCCCCGTGGATGGATCCACGAAGGGATATTTGAGATCACATTCGGGCCTATGGTGAAATAGGAAATATAGTCAGATAAAAACTGGAGAGAAGCTTTCTGGAAACTGCTTGGTGATGTGCACGTTCCACCAAGGGAGTTATAACTTTCTTCTCATAAGGCACAGTTTGAACACTGTTCCTGTAAAACCAAAACACTGATATTCCAAGCACATTGAAGACTACGGCAAAAAGTGAAATATCGTCCAATCAAAAACAGAATAAAGCATTTCAAGCAAATGCTCTCTGACATGTCCATTCTCTTCACAGGGTTAAAGCTTAGTCTACATTTCCCAGTTTGAAAGTCGTTCTTATGGTATTAGGTCTAACATTTAAGTCTCTAATCCATCTTGAATTAATCTTCGTATAAGGAGTAAGGAAAGGATCCAGTTTCAGCTTTCTACTTATGGCTAGCCAATTTTCCCAGCACCATTTATTAAATAGGGAATCCTTTCCCCATTTCTTGTTTTTCTCAGGTTTGTCAAATATCAGATGGTTGTAGATGTGTGGCATTATTTCTGAAGGCTCCGTTCTGTTCCATTGGTCTATATCTCTGTTTTGGTACCAGTACCATGCTGTTTTGGTTACTGTAGCCTTGTAGTATAGTTTGAAGTCAGGTAGCGTGATGCCTCCGGCTTTGTCCTTTTGACTTAGGATTGTCTTGGCAATACGGGCTCTTTTTTGGTTCCATATGAACTTTAAAGCAGTTTTTTCCAATTCTGTGAAGAAACTCATTGGTAGCTTGATGGGGATGGCATTGAATCTATAAATAACCTTGGGCAGTATAGCCATTTTCACAATATTGATTCTGCC